>NC_066612.1:4216176-4524264 GCF_025231255.1 Drosophila biarmipes | reverse complement strand
TTCTGGGGTGGCGGCCTCAATTAATAGTTGCGGTTCAAGTGCAGAGGCGATAATCCTGAGGTCAGTCCTGCTCATATATGGGTTGAAAATAGTGGGCCTGAATTTGGTTTATAGGGGAAATCGCACTTTAAACAAGAAATAAAATATATATCTGTTTCCCAAGAGTTTTAACATCATATTACAATATACCAAATTAATTGACAACATAAAAATTTAAAATAATATTAACCTGCTACGTTAGATAGGTAACCCAACAAAAGTCTTCCATATTTTTTAGCAAGGTTTTTTCGAATACTTATTTTAGATTTCTTGAAAAAAATTTACCCTAATTAAGTACAATGATTGCGCTCAAAAAAGAAACATAAAGATTGTCTTAATTCAGACATTTGACCAAAAACAGACAAATGGATAAGTACAGTAATTATAATTATAGTTCATATGTAGTTCTTACAATCCATATGAACCGCTAGTACATATCTAAAAAATAAAGAAAATCCTATCAAATTAATGTTGCGTTTTCTCTCTTTAAATAACTATGTTTGTCTACCCTTTTTCAGATTTCATTTAAATGTATGCAAAAATAATTAATCAATTTAATTCCCATTAATATCCAAATTGTCATGAACAATTCAAATTGCTTGGCAAAAAAAACGGCTGTCCCTGCATTGAAATGGTGGTTGATTTTGAGTTGCCTCCTGAAACGTACGTGAAATTGCAGTTCAAAACAGCGCGCCAAACAGCCGGCCTATCGATAGAAAAACACGATATCGATAAAACACACCGAGCGCGACCATAACAAAGAGGACGGATATTCACGTTTAAGAAAAAACTAAGATTTTATTCTGGTTGTTGATGTTATAGACAGAACGATGGGGTCAAAAGGCGGTTTACTTCTTGGCCTTCTTGGGGTCTCCCTTGGCGGCGTCCTCGCTCTCGGCGGCCTCCTTGGCGCGCTTGGCGCGAATGCCTACCAAACGGGCATCAGTGCGAGCCTGAAAACAAACCAAAGCATGAGGATCGGGGTCCAATAAGATTCCAAAGCCAATAGCTTACCTTGCGCAGCGTGGCGAAGGCCTTGAACTTCTTCTCCTCCTTGGTCACATCACGGAACTCGACCACGGCGGGCTGCTCGTTGGTGATGGGCATGACGGGTCCCTTCAGCTGGGTGGCCAGCTTGCACTCCTCCAGGCTGGACTCGCCCTTGCGGATCTTCTTCTCGTTGATGGGGAACAGGATCAGCTTGCTGCGGTACTCCTTCAGACGCTGGATGTTGCGCTGGCGCGACTCCAGGGATTTGTTCTTACGCCTCTTGTCGACGGAGATGCCGATGGTCTTGGCGAAGTTGGCGCTAATGCCGGCACCCTGTGCGATACATAGATTCAGTGGGTTAGTTGGTAATCCCCTCGAGCGGCAAGCGCACTCACCTTCAGCTCCTCCAGGGTGAAACCACGGCCGGCACGCAGCTTGGTGTGGTAGCGGATGGTGGGGCAACGGACCACGGGGCGCAGGGCACCGCTGGCGGGGCGGGGGAAGACGGCCTTGGCCTTCTTGACGCGGTTCTCGTGCCTGCGGACCTTGCGGGCCGGCTGGTTGAACCAGGTCTTCACATGCCGCTGCCACCACTTGTGGTAGTGCTGATTCGGAATCATATTGTTACCCTTACCCATCTTGGCGGTTTAGAATAGCTGCAAGGGGTGCAAAAACACAAGATAAACATTAGTGGCTACATATAACACCGAAACTGCAGTATAACCAAGCTGCAGACCCACGTGGCCGCTTCGTTTTGCTTGTTTTATCTGTGTTTTAGAGCACTTTTGAATGTTCCTTGGGTGGCCAGCAACGCCCCCGTGTATCCTCCACACTTGGCACACTTGATGGCTTGGTCTCCATTCCGTTTATCATTTATTTTCATTCAATTCCGGGACGCTCTCGAAATTTACACACCTTTTCTTCCCAACAACGAATTAAAAAGGAAATCGCAACCAACTTCACGTCGTTGGCCAAGCGAAAATTTCCCTCGAGAAATTCCCTAATGCGAGCGAGAAATTTCCCCAGCTATCGATTGGTGATGCAATCAGTGTTAGCGAGAATACTCAACAGATCGCATTTTTACGCCCAGCCAGTTGTGTTAAATATCTAAAACGCTGACGCGTCTCATTTGGCAGGCGGGAAAAATAATTAAAAGTAGTTACGAGTGCATTTGGGGGCATTTATTAATGTTTAATTGCCTTATCGATTGACTGGCGTGTCGCGTGGCAACTCTGAACTGTACCTCTGATACAGATAAAAAA
This sequence comes from Drosophila biarmipes, assembly GCF_025231255.1. Taxonomy (NCBI): domain Eukaryota; kingdom Metazoa; phylum Arthropoda; class Insecta; order Diptera; family Drosophilidae; genus Drosophila; species Drosophila biarmipes. The sequence continues at coordinate 4,521,973 of NC_066612.1, read as the reverse complement.
CTATTGACTATTGAACCGTCTATCTATAATCGAGAAATTGCGCGCTAATTTCCCGCATTGGCCAGCAATCGTCGTCGAAACGCAAATCAAAATAAACAGCCAGGTGCGCCCGTTCCCCATCCGCGAGAGAAACGAAACGAAGCGAGGATGAGCGAAGAGGTATCCGCGTCGCCGGTGGCCATTGGCGAGCTCAAGTATGAGGATGTGTCGCAGCTGAACTTCTCCAAGCTGTACTCGCCCAAGATGAAGAGCGTCTACTGGCGGTACTTCGGGTTCCCCTCGAACGACAACAACGAGGTGATCACCAAGCAGAACGTGGTCTGCATCAAGTGCCACAAGGTGCTGACCAACCATGGCAACACCACCAATCTGCGGGCCCATCTCCAGCACCGGCACAAGGATCTGTTCAAGGACCTGTGCCAGGAGCACGACATCCATGTACCGCCGCGCAAGACGCCGCGCAACGTCACCCATCCGCCGCTGTCCAAGCGGAACGTCTCCTCGCGCCGGGTCAAGCTGGAGTTCATCAACAATCGCAATCACGATAATGGATCTGACGAGGAAATGGACGAGGCCGCCGTGGCCACCGCCGCCATGCAGGCGGAGGAGGACGCCTCCTCGCAGACCATGCTGTACGAGACCATGGTGCCGTTCACCTACGACGAGGCCGACAACATCGTCGAGGAGGAGGAGCGCCTGGTCATGGAGCCCAAGTACGGTCGCAAGCGCAAGGTGGCCACTCCATCGGGCGCCCTGATGCACGGGCGAGCCATCAAGCACGAGGATGGTGGCTACTCATCCGTGCCCAACATCGCCAATCTGGCCGAGGCCCTCACGGACATCGTGATCAAGGATTTCCGCAACGTGGAATGCCTGTACGATGCCGGTTTCAGTGAATTTGTGCGCCTGGCCATGGGCAATTCGTCTCCACTGCCAGAGCCGCACAAGATCGAGTCGCTGCTCAACGAGATGCACGCTTCCAAGTTCCTGGAGATCGGCGAAATGACGCGCGAGTTCACCTCCGAGAAGCCCTTCTCCCTGGCCTTCGAGCAGTGGATAAATGTCGAGCAGCGCCGCTTCCTCAGCATCTACCATCACTATCTGGACGAGGAGACACAGTCGGCCAGGAGCATGCTGTACGCCACTGTGGAGTACACTGACTACATTGTCTTCGACGATCTGCTGACCGACTTCTACTTGGCCAACTGCACGCTGGCCATCGTGAACTACGACGAGGACGAGGACTTGCTGCACACCTACCTGCGGGAGAAGAGTAAGTGCAGCAGCTGGCTGGGGCGAACATGTGTATTCATTTATCTCACAATATGATTTGCCCTTCAGATATTCCCATCGCCCTGTGCTACGTTTCGGTTATTGACAAATGCCTGCGTCGGGTGTTTGAGCTCGAAGAGGTGGCCACGCTCATTGATCAGGTGAAAGACCTCATGCAGCGCCACTCGTCGGAGATTGCTTCCAAGGTGGCTGAGGGGCCCTTGCCCACGTACAACGAGCACTTCCCCTGGACACTGTACGAGATGCTCAAGTTCTTTGCCGAGTCCATCTCCTGGTCCGAGGACATGGATCAGCTGGTCATATCGGCCAAGACGGTGACGGAGGCACTCAGTGCTCTAGTGGTAAGCTATTCACCTGACTGAAACCCTTGAGCACCTAGCTTATTGGCTAACATCTTACAGATTGCCTTGGACACTCTGCGTGGCGAGGATATTCCCTTGTGCAGCATGCTTTCGCCAATAACCTCAAAGATTCTTATCAAGAAGCTGGGCCTGGCCGAACAGGACGATCCCCTAATGATGAATGTGAAGCGCACCATTTCCGGAGTGCTGCAGACCCACATCATAGCTAATGACTATCTGACCGCCGCTGCATTGTTGGACCCGCGCTTCCACCGCCTGACCACCATTGACAACCTGGAGAGAACTGTACGCATGCTGACTCTTCAGTACAACAAGAACTTTGGAGCGGTAGGCGAAGGAGAGGCAAATGAAGTGGCAGCCAGCTCCAGCGCCGTGACCATCAAGTCAGAGCCCAGGGCAGGAGCAGGCGGTGCAGCCAGAAAGTCGAGTAAGTAGACACTCTTGAGGCGGGTTTCAGAGAACATGGACTAACCCAAAACTCCCTGTAGAACTGGAGCTGCTGTTTGACATTGCCGAGATCCCCAGTCCTCCGAAGAGGGACACCGACAGCAGCGTGGAAAGTGACCTGAAGCGTTATCGCAACGAGGTGGTCGTCCAGCTGGATGAGTCCCCCATTGAGTGGTGGCTGAAGATGGGCCACATCTACGGAACGCTGCGCGACTTGTCCAGCCTGTACCACAGTGTGCCCGGCGTGGTGAGCCTCAGCTTCAAGAAGGCGCTGCGAGACCAAATTTACGATTTTAACAAGCGCTTCATGCTCACCGGAAGTCACATCGATGCGATCCTCTTTCTGCACCATCACAACAATTAGCTCGAACTCGCGGCTTCCTGTTTTTATCTAATACAATTACATTTAAATTACTTTTAACTTAATCCGATCTTGTGTATATGAACATGACGAGCAGGGGCAAGGGCGCAATTCCGCCGTACTGTAATCCAAAAGACAGCCCTGGCCGGACACAGAACATCTATAGAACACGTATAAATGTTAAGAGAATATTCTGACAGCATAGATCCCAATGAAACCTTAAGTCTAAGCATAGGTATTTGTTAAATAAAATTCGATAACCAAACTACTCAATTGGCTTTATTAACTTAGTCATTTATTACAAACATTTCACACAGGGAAATATATACCTTTTAAATGACGCACTAATCTAAAAACTTTTGTTTATTGTACATAATTGATAACTTAAAAAAAGGGCAAATAAAAAGTATTACTGGGTTTTTATATGAGTCATTTTTTGAATACGTAGTTTTTTGAAATACGAGGTGTGTTCAAAAAGTAAGGTGACTTTGTATTTTCATGTAAAACAATTAATTTATTTATCAATATTAATGTTGTCCCCTTCAAAGTAATCCCCCTCAGATACAATACACTTGTGCCAACGGTTTTTCCAATCCTCAAAGCACTTCCCATAAGCTCTTTTCGGTATAGCCTTGAGCTCTTCCAGCGATGCAGTCATTATCTCTTCAATCGTTGCAAATCTCCGTCCTTTCATAGGTCTCTTTAGTTTTGGGAACAAGAAAAAATCGCATGGGGCCAAATCCGGTGAATATGGTGGCTGAGGCATTATTGTGGTGTTGTTTTTGGCCAAAAAATCTCTCACAAGCAAAGATGAGTGAGCAGGGGCATTATCGTAATGCAAAAGCCATGAATTGTTTTTCCACAATTCTGGACGTTTCGTTCGTATTGCTTCTCGCAAACGGCGCATAACTTCCAGACAATACTGTTTATTGGCCGTACGACCATGTGGTAAGAACTCCTGATGCACCACGCCATGGTAATCGAAGAATACAGTGATCAAAACTTTGACATTTGATCGAACTTGGCGTGCTTTCTTCGGTCTTGGCTCCCCTGGGCTCTTGGTTTCGGTATCATAACCATATACCCATGTTTCGTCACCAGTTATGACCCTTTTGAGTAAATCTGGGTCGTCGTTGACGTTATCCAACAGGTCGTGAGCGATGCTCATGCGACGGTTCTTTTGGTCAAAATTCAGCAATTTTGGATCAAACTTCGCTGACACACGACTCATGCCCAAAACGTTTGAAAAAATTTCATGGCACGAGCCAAGCGATATACCGACATCTTCAGCAACTTCTCTGGTAGTGATTCGACGATTTTCCAAAACAATTTTCTTCACTGCTTGAACGTTTTCATCAGTCGTTGACGTGCTTGGGCGTCCAGAGCGAGGCTCGTTATTGGCATTTTCCCGGCCATCTTGGAAGAGTTTGTACCACTTGTAAACATTTTTTTTACTCAGAACATTTGCACCGTATGCCACTGTCAACATTTTAAGTGTTTCGGAGCACTTAATTTTATTTTTTACACAAAATTTGATGCAAATCCTTTGATCCATATTTAGCAAAACTAAACAAAAAGGGGATTCAATTGAAACTTGGTACAGATGTTAGGGAAGAGTGTACCAACATAACAAAACAAAAAAATCGATAATCGAAAATATGTTGCCCGCGAAAGTTGAAAGTCTCCTTACTTTTTGAACACACCTCGTATATCTTTTAAATGACGGATTATTCTAAAAACTTTTGTTTATTTCACATAATTGATAACGTAAGAAAGGGCAAATAAAAAGTATTACTGGGTTTTTATATGAGTCATTTTTTGAATACGTTGTTTTTTTTATACATTTAGTTATCATTTCAGTAACTTGTACGGTTTTTCTTTTTAGTTCAATGAAATTTAATTCTGATTTTATGATGATTTATGATTTTAAAATAATATAGATTTGTTACTTGAACATACTTTAGTTTGAACTTTTATAGATATTGCTAAATTTCAATGGGTTCATTTATTTTGTATAACATTTATTTTTATAAAATATAATGGGGGAGATTTATTATTATTATTATTGATCAATAATTAAACTCTTTTTAAATGACTGTACTAATTCCCCAAAGAAAAATATTTACTCTTCTGCAGCCCTTAAAATTTCCCTACCATTTTCATAAAAAATTACTACTCTTCTAGGAAAACTATTTATGATATATTTTGTTTTTGTTTAATGAGTAAGGGTAGCGACCTTTTATTACAAATAGTTTTGAAACTTAAAATTAAATTAAAATAAACTAAATTAATAAACATTTCCAAAAAACTGTTTATCTTCTGTAAGTTTGGTGCAGTCTGGGCACACTGCTTCTGACAAGGTTTTTCGTAATATATCGATATATTCGTAATACTATCGAATAAAACCAATTTGTTAATATATGGGGTATTGTATTTTACTTAATTTAAAATGTTTAACAGTTCAATAAAAATATTTAAACTTTAAAAGAATGTTTGGTTTTCATAATTGCTTGCTTATGGTTTATTTTTAAACTTAAAGGGATTACAAATAAATAAATATTTAATTAATTAATTTTATAAAATCAGCTTTGCATATCTGAGGAGCGGCTTAACTGGACTCCTTCCTCTTTGTTGAGTTGACAAGAAGACGAGAAAAATATTCCAGTGTATGGTGAATAATCATTATCAATATTATCATAAGATATCGCTTGAGCAAACTGGCTCCTTGCCATCGATATTATCGATAGTGCCATCGATAGTTGGCCAGCTCTAGACGTTGGCATCCGCAGCTTGGATTGGCACAAAAGAGGGCAACAAAGCAGCTATTTATTATTGCCAATAGGACCGAACCGAGTGATTCGAGGCACTTGCTCTGCTAGCAGGGGATCTCTGAAAATGAGCCGCCAGCGAGGGTGCGACCGCCGACTCCTGTAATCTTCTGTGTGATAACTTTTGGCGGCGAGGAGCGGATTGGAGCAGGGCGGAGGGAATCGGAAAGCCAAGTGAAAACAGAATATCGGGGCGGCGGCGGCAACGTCAACGAATCAACGAAGTCCGGAAGTTCAGCAGTTCCGGTGACCGCTTTTCCAAGAGCAACTGCAATCCCAAGAGGGACTCCAGTGGACAGGATGTGCGGCCTGGACGTGAGACGCTTCTTCGAGGAGTGGCGCATCTGGATACGCCCGCTTCTCATCGTCACCTATGTGATCTTTGCCATCATTGTGGTGCCACTGCTCATCGTGAACTCCGTAAAGGATGGCTTCCAGCGCAACGACCAGCTCATCCTTATCGGCGGTCTGTTTGTGCTGTCCGCAGTGCCCGTGTCCATATGGCACATCATCCAACACGTCATCCATTTCACCAAGCCCATTCTGCAGAAGCACATAATCCGCATATTGTGGATGGTGCCCATCTACGCCCTGAATGCGGTAAGTGGGCCATCGTCGGCGTAATCGAAGACCACAAGAAACCTAATACGCTCTCTGTTCACCTGCAGTGGATAGGCCTCTTCTTTCCGAAGCACTCCATCTACGTGGACTCGCTGCGCGAATGCTACGAGGCGTACGTCATTTACAACTTCATGGTGTACCTGCTCAACTACTTGAATCTCGGCATGGACCTGGAGGCCACCATGGAGTACAAGCCGCAGGTGCCGCACTTCTTTCCGCTGTGCTGCATGCGGCCGTGGGTGATGGGTCGTGAGTTCATCCACAACTGCAAGCACGGCATCCTGCAGTACACTGTGGTCCGGCCCATCACCACCTTCATCTCTGTGTGAGTGTCGCGAGTGTCCTTTCTGCTTAGCACCCAACTCTAATCCGGAATCCCGTAGCATCTGCGAGCTGTGCGGCGTCTACGGCGAGGGCGAGTTCGCCGGCAACGTGGCCTTCCCCTACATCGTGGTCATCAACAACATATCCCAGTTCGTGGCTATGTACTGCCTCGTTTTGTTCTACCGTGCTAATAAGGAGGACCTGAAACCCATGAAGCCCATCCCCAAGTTTCTGTGCATCAAGGCTGTGGTGTTCTTCTCTTTTTTGTAAGTGCTTAGGGAGCAGCTTTATAGGAGCAGCGTTATGATGCATACCTTTTAACATCCACAGCCAAGGAGTGCTGCTCAATGTGCTGGTTTATTATAACATCATCAAAGACATTTTCGGCTCGGATGTGGGGGACACGAACCTGGCATCACTTCTGCAGGTGAGTGATTTGTTCAGCTTATATCATCGAAATAGGTCAAATACTTTTTTCTTCCTATGTAAGGCATATATAACTTACGATTAAGATAAATTTAGCTGACCACTAGGGGTTGATTATAGCTCATGACTAAGCCCATGATTACAAAACCACACTTTCTCTTTTGTAAAGAAGAATATGCAAGACAGCCTTGCGAATTAGGTGAAAGTTGCTGAAAACCAATTACAATAATCTCATATTCGCCCTCTAGAACTTCCTCATCTGCATCGAGATGTTCATCGCCGCCGTGGCCCACATCTACAGCTTCCCGCATAGTCCGTTCCACATCAACTCGCCGCAGTACTGGAACAACCCGGAGCACAGCTGGTGCCGCGCCTTCCTCTCCATGATGGACATCTCGGACATGCAGGAGGACGTCACCGAGCATCTGGGCGTCGTGGGCAGTTCGCTGAGTCGCCGCTTCCAGGGCCGCAGCACGTACCAGCCGCTGGCGCGCAGTCCCCGCCGCTCCAGCAGTGAGTCCGAGTATCTGATCAGCAAGCGGCAGGATCAGCAGCTGCCGGGCAGCTCGTCGCAATCAGGTAACATGTATGGTGCCACTTCCAGTCGCCTGATCGTCCCCGTCTATGATGGCAAGCTGAACACACTGCCCGAAAACCAACCCACTCACTCCCAATCTCAATCTCGATTTCCTTTAGCAGGCGTGGCAGACGACGGCGCCAGTAGCAATAGCAACAACTACCAACAACAACAACTACACTTGCCGGGCGCGACGGGCTCCTCCCAGTTGTCGACGCGTCAGCGCGATACGTTGCATCTTCGCGAGCGTGAAAGGGAACCGGGTGCAGCTGCTGGCGGCGGTGGCCACTTCCTGCGCCTGCCACCCGGTGCCGGAGCCGCTTCGGCGGCAGCGCCAATACCCGAGTCCAACGACGACTATGCCCTGCTGTTAGGCGCGGGCGCGGGCAGGTGACACCGCTACCAACAGTACCACCACTACCAGCACCATCAGCACCCGCACATTGACGACGCCTTCGAGGACGAGGACGGCGTGGACGTGAGCCACCAGCTGAATGCCTCCTCGCTCAGCGCCTCGCTGTCCGTTTCGTTCGGCATGTCAAGCAGTCTTAAGTTCAGTGCCACTGGCAGCAACCAGTCGGCGTCCGAGTGGTCCAACTCAACGGGCGGGGATGATGACGCTGACGACGACGACGACGACGAGGACGTGGACATGGGCGGAGAAGATGGGGAGGATGGAGATGGAGACGACGGTGCTGGCGAGCAGCCCGTTGTCGTTGTGGCCTCCACGACGCGGCGACGCCGCGATCGAGAGTACATCACCTAGACGCGCTGACCTTAAACCCCTTTTCAGTTATGTATGCGCCATGGCTGTATATTTATTGTTTCCCCATATCTTGATTTGTGCTAGGCTTAGAATACTCATGAAACGAACCCGTTCTGGCGGCCCATTAAATGGGGCATTTGAATCGTGGCCTTAGTTTTCACCGCGAAAGCAGCTTTTTAATAATCGTTTTTCCTGATAGCGCACACAACGCAGATCGCCACATCCCCTAGCCCAAAGCATCATCATTATTAAACATGCGCGAATTGGGGCCAGATATTTTGTATGTATGTACTTTTATGGGCTGATTTTGTAGACCGACCTTCCCGAAGCGATATTTTTACTCTATACATCCCCAGCCAGGTGGGCCCGCATTGTTGGGTCTCGAACTTTTGTGTGGCGAAGTAGTTAATTGAAGAGAAACATGCCTGAACCGATTGTGAATTTTGCGACTGCCGCCGGTCAGAAAAGGGCGTGACTTGTATTTAATTAATTCTTATTGTAAAACTAATATACACATTTATAATATAATATTGGAAATTATTCGCAAACGCCTTTTATGTTTTTATCAACTCGAATTTGTATTATTTGTATGCTACTGCACCCATCTGCGTACTAACACGGCTTTTCACTCCATCTTTCGACACATTTGTAAGCCTTATCGTTATTTATATTTTCAGTTGACGCAAATTGCATATGTGATAAGAAGTTTTTCAAATTTGCTGTATCATTCATTCATTCCCTATTTACATTCCCAGTTTTTTGTTTAGATTAGACCTTAATATTTTCTCATATTTTTTATCTTTCACCCCAAGTAAAGATAAAATGCCAAATGATATTCTGTCGTGCTGATATGATAAAATCAGAATTCCAAGTCAAGTAAATAACCCAAGGCCGTTTTATTTGTAACATTTATTGAAATATTTGTTTAAGCACTTCGAATCCTATGTCTTTTCATAATACTTGATTTTTTACAATTGAACGAAGAAACAGAACAAAACAGAAGACTTTTAAAATAATATTGACGTAAACGGAGACGATTTATGACATAGATACATAGATACAGAGTAGACCGAAGTACATATAAAGGCATTCACGGAATTCACGTTACGAACATAAATCAAATCGAATACTAAACGCTGATAATAGAATGAAAACAAGTAAACCGAATATCAATCAACATCAATTAAAAACAAATTCAGTCCAGTGATTACTTCTCGTGCTGCGTGCGCATAATTGAGGCGGCTCGCAGTAAATTTCGACGTGGGGAATGCCCCCAAAACGGAAGGCATCCCGATTGCTTTCAGCATACATAGCTTACACGCAGCAGCTGCGATCAGTTGTTGTAGTTCTGCCTGCCGCCCAGCTCGAGAAGGTATCGGTCCGGATGGTCCATCCAGTCGGCGGCGGTGAGCTTCACTGTCCGCTGTCGCTCGGCCTCCTTGATCTGCCACTTCTTGATGTCCAATTGCACTTCGCGTGATGTCTTGTCGCCGCACCCCCAGACCTGCGGAGGAGATAGAAGATGGAACAGATGAGCAACGTGTAGTTCTTGTTGTTGGTTGACTGTTGTTGGGTAAGGAGAATCGTAGACTTAGTTTAAATGCATCGCTAGAGCACACATCCCCACTGGTGTGCTGTTTTTAACAGCTTAGACTGGAGATTATGCCGTTTATATACGATATACGTCTATGAATTTTACACTACATACCATATATGCATATACACATATATAAATATACCCTGTTAACTAAGGCTTATTGTACATGAATGCGATTAAAGTACCGAGAAATATTCAAAGCGTTTCTTGCCAGCCTATTCTCGTCGGATTATTTGATGGATTAGCTATTTTCACTTTTTTAAATAGTGGGTTTATAATAAAGTTTGATCGACAAATCTGTACAGAATGAGCTGTTTTTCACTCCCTTCTGAGGAATTCTGGTGATAATAGAACTGACCTATCTATAACCAAACTAATAATATTCTTAAAAAGCAGTACAGGAGTCCCTATACATCTTTTTTAGTTGACCAAATTCCATTTACCTCTATTGACATCAGTCCTGCCGCCAGTCCCTTGCAGTCCACATTCTCGAAATGCTCATCGACTGCTATAATGGGCTTGCGCGGATCGGCGCCGGCACGCAATCCCTTCGGATAACCACGTATGCTGGTGTTAAGGTACAGAATGTTGGGCTTCTTCTCCAGTATCACAAACCTTTAAGGAACACCATTAGTAGGGACTAAAAATCTCCACAATTCGACTACCCACTTGGGCAGGAGCTGAATAACACAGCAGCCCTCGCCGCCGACGAACAGATGGGTTTCCTTCCACTCACTGGGCGAGGCCACGCAGTACGTCTGCTCATCCTTGGTGTGCAGCAGGACGAGCGTGGGTCCCCGGTAGCCGAGGACGTGGTGCAGAAACCGATTGGCTCCCACGCCGTGTTCGTTGGAGTCGTACAGCAGCGTCCAGTGCGAGGGCATCATCGACAGCTTCTCTTTGAAGATCTGTACAACCGATGAGGAGCTGACATTGTTGTTTCCTTTGCTGGCTGGGGGAGCCACGGTCTGTGGTTTGGAATACAGAGGCGGCAGAGCTCCGGCCAGCAGCCAGGCCTGTGAGAGCGGCATCAGGGAGTCGGGTTCCCTTCCACCTCCTCCACTGTGGTCCGTGGTGTCTGTGAAGGGATTGCGCTGTTCCAGCACCGGCGTTTGCAACTCAATTCCGCAGGACTGGTTCTGCAGCTCCAGGCCGCGATAGGCGGTGGACAGGGTGTGCACGCAGTACTTGTGCACCAGCAGCACCAGTCGCATCAGGTTCTGCTCGAACCAGCGGCAAACGTAGCCCAGGCTCATACTGTCGTGGCACAGGAAAATGGACTTGGTCACCGATCCGAACGTGCGGTTGATGGCCGAGCACAGCACGGCGTTGCCCGAGTGCTGCATGGCAATGGTGTAACATATGTGAAGCAACCTCGTCACTCCCGTCTTGTCGATTTGGTCCGGGTTGTCCTCCTGTGCGTACATCTTTATGTAGCACTCCAGCGCTTTGGCGTCGTCCATGATGCCCAGAAAGCGCTCGCACTGCTGCCGGAAGGCCACTGCGCCCAGATGCTTGGTGGTGGCCTTGGAGTTGGAGTGCATCAGGTTGAACAGCCGCTGGCCCAGATCGGTGTATTGCGGAAAGACTTGTGACTGGCAAAAGAGGTAGAGCGGGTATTGTTGTTTTATGAGTGGGCCCGGTGTTATCAGTCAATTACTCACCACAAAGACATCTGCAACAATGCCATTAATGCCCAGTTTGGCAGACGTCTGCTCCCTGAGGATCTCGGCCAGCTTCTCGACCGGCACCAGCTGGGTGAGGTACTTCTCGGTGACGTCCGCCCCGGAGGCGGACCTGGTCATCGAGCCCTGGACCTGCTGCACCTTCAGGTTGTTGTGGCTGCCGCCCACGTCAGAGCCCCCGTTGTGGGAGTTGTGGGAGGCGTCGCTGGCCTTGTGCTGCTGCCTGTGCAGCTTCCCGCCCTCCAGGGGCGGCTCACTGGCGTCCGACTCGCCCTTGGAACTCGTGTTGCCCATTCTGCTGCAGATTCCGCGGATCCCACTTCGACGCAATTAGTTCTCGGCCAGTGGAAACGTACAACTAAAGGGCATAAAAAAGGCCAAACGCAGGTTTGCACTGGAAATGCGAGTGTGGGGGGAACCAATTTGATTGGCGAGGCGCAACAGGTGCAAGAACGGGATCTTTTTGGCCGGAGAAACAACTGCGCCGCGTCACGAAACCTGTTATGAAACACACAAATACTGCGCTAACCAATCAGGTAAATATATTTACATAATTAAACGCAAATTAAGCTTTGAAACGAGAAATAAAAACAAACCAAGAAAGTGTGACCGTTCGGGAGTTGCAAAATAATGCCGCTTCCAATGTGGCTTCAACCGACCAAGGGAAAGAACAACACAGACTGGAAAGACGGCTGTGGTTGAGTGTATCGAGTATTTGATACCCTTGATATAGACTCATCTTAATTTCATTTATAATTGAACATATGTTAAATTTATTTCTATATGTACTTGTAAAAATATAAATGTACCATAAATTTATTGGACAAATCTGCAATCATTAGTCAAATTTGAAATGTAATTCGTTTTCCTATTTCGCTTTTAAATTGTCGTGAGATAACCATCAAAACAAATGTCTTGTTTCTCAAATACATTATAGTTTACAATGTAATTGGAAGATGCTTCTCGAAACCTAACATTCCTACTGTCAAACCTATACACCCTCCATAGTTCGTTAGTACAGGGTGCAAAAGGTAAATAAAACAAGCAAATGGTGGCACCAGCTGGCAATCTCCAAAACAACGCAAATTCTGACGAAGATGAGGGCGTGCGGTCGGCGCCCACTTCCATGCTGGTGCTGGACGCCAAGCGGAAGAGCGCCTTCCTGCCGTACCGCCCCCAGTCCACCGTGCTGACCAACCTGCAGCGCGGCAACACGGAGGCCACGTTCTGTCCCGTCGAGGTTTCACTCTCCTTCCACGAACGCGCTGGCCAGGGCGAGATCACCGAGGAGCAGGTGACAGCGGAACGGGCACGCACCCAGGACATTGACCACAAGGATAGTCATGGATTTACGGCCCTGCATTGGGCAGCGTCCTATGGACAGCTGGTTTCAGTGCAGCTGCTCGTCGCTGCAGGCGCTAATGTGAACACCATGGCCCCTGATCTGGTCAGTCCTCTGCTTCTCGCCTCGGCCGGCGGCCACAACGAGATCGTCCGTTTCCTGCTGGATCATGGCGCGGATTCGGGTCACATGGACATCGTTGGGAGCACGGCGCTCATGTACGCAGCTGCCGGAAATCATCCGCACACCTGCAACGAGCTGCTGGCCAGGGACCTGGATCTGAGTGCCACCAACGAGGACGGGGACACGGCCTACTCCCTGGCCGTGGATCATGGCGCTCACCTGGCCCAGGCACTCTTGGAGCAGTATATGACGGCCATCATTACGGCGGGTGCCTTCGGTAGCATTTAATTGGGTAGATTTAAGGTTGTCATTGGATGTTTTTGAATGTTTGCAATACCATTTATGGTTTAAGCAAATCTATCATTTTTGAACTGCTTGCTTCTATAAAACCTAAATGTTTTAGCTTAAATTTTTACTTGAAATGATGTTAAGAATATATTAAATCCTAAGAATACATACCCACGTGACATTTTAAAAGTCCTTCTTTCTAAAACACACATTTTAAAACTCAAACATTTTATTCTTGCTCTTGCGCGTTTGCTGCTCCTTGCTCAGGCTGCGTTCCTGGGCCTGCAGCGTGTCCAATTCCTGTTTGTGGTTCTGCATCTGCACTTGCAGTCGCTTCTGGAGCTGTGCATCTCCAGAGTTCCGGTCCAGGGACTGCTTAACCTTGGCCATGTCCCGCTGCTTTCGGCGGATTTCATCAGCTATTCTCACGGTTTCCACGTTGAGGGTTTTCGTTGAGTGCTGCTGCAGTTCGTTGGTCTTGGCCTTCTTGGCAGTCGGCTCGCCCTGCTGACTGATTTCTCCAGGACCCAGCACACTGGCGTTTAAAAATGTAAACACATCTGTGCGTTGAGTCTCCCGGACGTAAGCCTTCTCATCCGCCTTCCGCTGGCGACGCTGGGCCTGCTTCAGCTTTCGCTCCACGCTGAAGTAGTCCTTGTCTCCGTTGGCAGCCTCGCGCAGCTCCATGCAGGCATCCAGGGATCGACCCTGGGGTAGTATCTGAGCGCTCACAGGGGTAACAATGCCTCTGCCATCCGAGCCAAGGCCCGTGCCATGGATGTAGCCCATTTTCTCCATGATTTTGGAGCCAATGCCCTGCGGGAATAGTGTTTTAAGTAACATATGTAGATGACTTTCGACTTTGCTACACTACTTGCCCTTGTGAACTCCTCCCAGGCGCCCAGTCGTTCCGTCGGCTTGAAGGTAAACAAACTCAACTCCACCATGCGGGCTCTCCTAGCTTCCTCCAGGTCATCCAATTCCGAATCGCCATCATCACTGCTGTTTTCGTTCAAGCTAGAATCGCTGTCGTTGCTGGAGAGCTCGTCGTCCTCATCCTGGTCGGTGGTAAGTGGAAACAGCTCCTCAAACTTAAAGTCTCGTTCTCGCTCCTTGTGATCCTGGCCATCTAAGCGCACGCGGCACACCTGCTCGACGAAATTTACACAAAGAACCCGACCACGGTGCCACAGGCGGTCTGGGAGCAGGGCAAACACTGGACGGCTGCGTGCCAGTTTGTGGAAATCGGGTGGGTTGTATTTTCTGATGGAGCTACCGGGGACCAGGGCGCCATGGGAGAAGCGACACCTCGTCTCATCAAAGCGGCACTCTCCCTCGAGGTAGTAGGAACAGGGCAGCATCTCCCGATGTGTGGGGTTCGTAAAGAGCACCCTTAGTCGGGCGTCCAAGACGCCATCGGTATTGATCACCACCTCGTCGTCCACTCCGCAGATGAGTGCATTGTGGTAGCAGGTGCCCCAGCTGTGCTCGTGCGGTGCGGAGCACTTCTCACCCACCATGGCTGTGTACTTGGCGCGCAAATCCGCCAGCTGCTGCTCCTCATCCGCCGCCGTTTGTGTGGAGACCGCCTCCTCCAGGTCGTTGAGTTCGCTTCTGAGCCGCTGCAGCTCGTCGTCCAGGTGGTCCACCTGGTGCGGTACTTCAACGGTTGGTGCTGGTTCATCTTGTGTCTCCCGGGTGAGGGCCAGCAGCTCCTGCAGATTCGTTTTTAGGGCCAAAAGTTCCTGACGCTGCGGCTCATCCGTGGCATTCTCCAACGCCTGCTCCACGACGAGCAACTGTTTGAGGCAAGGATTGTCATAAAGGAAGTTGGGTTTAAGCTGGACCACCTTAGCTCACTTGTGCTTCGTATTCATCCATCTAATTAATTAATTACAGCATGATGCGGCTCCTAAGCTAGTTGTTTTCTGGAGATTTTCAAAAAGATGCTAGGCAAAACAAAGCACAATCGAGGTCAAGGTTTTAGTAGCTCTTGTAATTTGTTTGTAAAATAAATGCAGAAGAAAGGTACATTTTAATAATAATTTAACACATTTCATTAGGAACTATTATTTTACATTAGTAAAAAACATATAATAAACTACAAATGCTTGATATATTGCAAGATTTTATAAGAACCTATTATTCTGGCCGCATCTGTTCTGCCTGCGAATCATCTGGCAACACCATCAGCTGACTGCCTGCTACTTTTGCAACACTGGCAAAACGCCGGTAAACTCGTGTGGTTCTCATTTGTTTTGATTTTTCGGTTACATATTATTAACTGGAAATGCAGTTTTCCCTGAATTACACAACGAGGAGCCTGGTGCCCCGGCTGCACCGTTTCACCAGCAAGATTGCCGTGGACGTGGAGCCAGCGGTGATCTCCGGCCTGGAGCAGGCCACCCTGAAACCCAGGAAACATCCCGGCGTAGTGAGGCCCAATCATGTGGAGCTGCCCAAGCACCTGAGTGACACGCTAAAGCGTATAGTTGGCGACCATCCCATCAAGAAACTCATCCACGACGGCCAGCAGCTGAACGCCTACATCAAATCCCGCCATCCGCCGCCCACGCAGGAGGAGATCGAGAACAAGAAGCGTAGCATCATCGAGGAGGTCAACTCGAAGATGCCGCTGGATCGCCTGGCCGCGCTGGACGAGGACGAAGCGGAACGCTGGAAGCGCAAGCGGGAGCAGGAGATCAACAAGCGGCTGGGTCAACGCATCTACGCCTGGAAGCGTATCGAGTACGGTCCTTACGAGTCCATTGTCTATGCCATAGCTCGCGGCGCCCAGGAGTATGCCGTGATGAAGCGCGTTCTCACCGAGTTGGCTCAGCGGGATGAGCAGTTCCGGCCGCGCAGCTTCTTTGATTTTGGCTCCGGCATTGGCACTGGCATGTGGGTGGCCAGCGAGCTTTGGCGCGACCACATCTACGAGTACTACAACGTGGACAGGTCCAGGGAGATGAACGAGATCTCTGAGCTCATTCTGCAGGATGGGCACGAGAACAAGCAGATATCGCTGCGCAATGTGTTCTATCGACAGTTCCTGCCCGCCATCGAAACGAATTACGACCTGGTTATTATATCACACACACTCTTTGAGTTGGTGGACAAAGAGCAGCGAGAGGACGTTTTGCGGAATCTGTGGCGCAAGTGCGACGGCTACATGGTCATAGTGGAGGAGGGAACGCGGAAGGGCAGCGAGCTGGTCAACGAGGCCAGGACATTTCTGTTGCAGCAGGATCAAGAAGGTCACACGGTGGCACCGGTAAGCTTATAAATGGGAGCATAACTCAGCGGGCTAACATATTGTATCCACAGTGCCCTCACGATGTGGTCTGTCCCCGTCTCCGAGATCTGGCTGACCGCACGCCCTGCAACTTCCCCGTTTCGTTTGCTCCCCTGCGTTTGGGCAGCGACTCCTTGGCGGACCGCCACACCTCCCTCTACAGCTATGCCATCCTGAAGAAGGGACCCCAAAGCGATAGCTCCCGCAGCTGGCCGCGGATTGTGCGTCCCACCTTGGTGAGGTCAAAGCATGCTATCTGCCGGGTCTGCACGGAGGAGGGCAATCTCCAAGAGGTCATCTTCACAAAGTCCAAGCACGGAAAGTGAGTAGAACGCCTGTTGCTTCATTGAGGCTTTTAAAGCTTTAAAATTTTCTTTGCAGATCTGCCTATTCATGTGCCAAAGTCAGCCGCTGGGGCGATCGCTTGCCCATGTCGCTGGGGCAGCCCCAGGTCAAGCCCAATCCCAATCCCAGCTCCGCAGAATCATCCACCGTTGAACAACCTGTCTTGGCGTAGCTGTTAAACGAACATCTTAGGCATAAAGTCGCGCCCTGAAGCTAATTGATACTAAAAACTGGCATCCAATTAGTCGATTTAATTATGTGCAAACAAATCGTTGCGGGCGGAGCTGAAATTAATTAAATAGTTGCATTTAAATTAACCATACAATCCAAATAGCAGGGCCGCATGCTCATTGATACTAAATTTCGTTCAACGGCCAGCGCAACACACCCTCACCTAGTTTTTAATGTATGGCAAGACAAAAGGCGGATGCGACTGCGGATGGGTTGGCCCCGCCGCTTTGAATCAGCTTGGTTATGTAATGTCGCCGGTATATAGGAGTCGCCGCCTGGCCAATGGTCAGCGATGTCAGCACGCCCCTAGCGTTGATGTATATGGAGATGCATAATAGAAGCATGTGGGCTTCGCATTTAGTTTCTTATTAAAAACATGTATGCCATCGCTATGTAATATGTTTTAAAATAAGTTATTTAAATCATGTTGTTATCTTTCACAAATGAATTACATATTTTTACAGATTAAAGTGACGCATCTTTCAATTAGTGATAATAGATTCTTTAGCCGACGTGTCTGGACTATATCTCCGTTTCGGGGGCCAATCCCACTTTGGCTGACATTTAGTTATGCTAGTTTCGAAGTCCTAATGGGAGACGCGCCCTTTTAACGACCGCAGATCATCCCCGCAGCCGTTCATCGCTCCTTGAAGTCCTGTGCGGCAGAAAGGGCACAACGTGGTTGGAAAAGGGCAACATGTGGGGCGCGAAATGTGGCACTCCGATGGAAAGGGGAGTGGGTGCGGAAGGACTTCGTCCATGTACATCGGGGTTTTAGGGATTGGCTCTGGAACAAGGTGTGTTATAGAGCAACGGACCATGGATACATAACGTTGGATTACACACACAGCAGGCAATGGACTTGGTACCGTCCTGCGGGACATTCTGATTAGGGCTTACACTTTCATAATAAATTTAATTTAGTACAACCCATTTGATATCTTTTTGCATATAACGGGGGAGTACTTTATACTATTTTAGTTTGAGATCTATATAGTTTTTTATGGGGCTTATAATAGAATTATATTATTCTATGTACATGGATAGTTCAAATTGGACTCTATTAAGAGAACTTAAAAGATTTTGATTTTATATGCTTTGGATAATAATATGCTGGAAAAACATTTCCCACCATCAGTATCTGATTAAAACTTTCAAAACCCATAGTAAATTATAGGACCAATTTAAAGAAAGACTGAACTGCACCTCGTGAAATGATTCTTGAGTTCCTAAAAATACTTTTAGCTTTGAAACTGGGTTACCAAAAGGGATTTAATTCCCCGTTTCACCGCCAAATTTAATTAGGAAATGCATTTGCCGAAGCATTAACCCATTTATAGGTGCGTATAAAAGGCGGGCTATACATATGACAGGATCCCACGAAGGCTCTATGTGCCGGCCAAAGTCCAAGCCCAGTTTCTGGGCGAGTACACGTCATGGCGACCCTGGGGCATCTCCATCTCCGTTTCCATTCCCAGGGCCAGTTCCATCTGGGCTCTATGTAATCACTCCGGGCGACACCACATAGGTGGGGTCGCTGGTCGCTGGCCGCTGGCTAGCTAGCTAGCTCGTTAACAAGGCGCGTTCACCGATGGTGTCAGCTGTCGCTCCGCTTCCATGCGGCTATTTGTATTAGGAAGGTGCGTCCCAGTCCCACAACAACGGCGACAAAATGATGGTGGCGTTTAGAAAGCATGCGCCGCTGTTGCAAGTGGTGCTGGCAGCTAGTGGATAGTGGATAGCGGCTAGAGACTAGTGGCTGGCGACCCACCCACCCATTCAGCCAGTCGGTCTAACAGTCGGCCAACCCCAGCCGAGGCACTCAGCCAACCAGGCGGCCCGGCATTGTCAGCGCTTCCTTTTGTTCCGAGCTCGGTGCCACTCGGGTCTCTAGTTCTAACGCGCCTGTACATAGTTAGGTTTTAGATGGGTGGATGGGTCGCCCGGGTCCGGGTTGATCACAAGTGGCTACCTAACGACTGGCGCTGGCTTCTGGCCATCAGTTCCAATCCGAGCGTGGCCGGGAAAAGTTGCGGTCGCGGTTCCAGCGCCACTTGATATATCCAGTGTGGGTGATGTGGTGACTCATGTATCCTTGGTGTATCCAAAAATCCTAGGCGGCATATTTCATTCGCGCCTGTATCTTGCTGAACCGTTGCCACTTTGGCCTACGATCCGGTTGAGCAAAATTTCAGGTGTGTGAGAAATTTGTTAAGCTTTCATCGAGGGATGACGAAGTTCTTATAGGGGGAGTCCTATTGGTAAGTGTTCAAGGTAATCTTACAGCATTGTAAAAATGCAAGGTGGATTTCAAAGGAATTTTACTAACCAGAATTTAGGAAGTTCTTAAAGAAGTTCTAAAGCTAAGAGATTAAGGTTTATCTTATGGAAAAGCTATTCGTTCAAGAACGTCGCAACGGAAATAGAATAACTTAAAAATTACAGAAACATTTGGCAAGCGAAGAACCAATCCTACATACCTCATATTATAGCAGACTAAAACATATACTTAGAACTTAACAGACGTTTACGACCTCTAAGAGATTACGTTGAATCAAATCTATTAAAAATTTAGTTAAGTCACTAATTTTTACAGCAGTTTTAAATAACCAAATGAATTTGTTTTTGAAAACGGTTGATAAGGTTAGTATTACGAGAACCTTGACAAATACTTCTAAGAGAGAGAACGGTAACGAGCTTAAGATCATAATGTAATAAATACTTAATCAATAATAAAAATAACAAAGCACATCAACAGGGTTAGTAAATAGATGCCCCCAAAACTAACAATTAGTCACAGAGTCACGCCATTAGTCAAAACAAATCAGCATCAAAGCTGTGGAAAGAAACCACTTCCGATGAGCCTTGTATTTTTTGAAATATCATGTCTAATCGCTTCGCGGCGCACGCGTTGTCCACGATTATCAGTTTGGAAGGTCTCGGGCGCTACAGAGATTTATGGCCCCGAAATTGGACAAATCGCCCACAACAAGAGCTTTAAAGAAGCCCCGACAATTTGGACTTTGGCTGCATGCCAGTCATAACAGCTACAAGTACATGGCGACTGCATGATTAGGACTTATCACACAGAAATCCTCCTAATTGGATGGAACTAGGGGTATGCGGGTGCTGTGATATCAGTAGGAACTTCGACTAGGCCTAGCCAGATTAGCCTAAGCAGGGAAATTAAGCGGTTGCCTTGATTTACTCCCAGGAGTGATGAGCTTCAATGGGCCTTATTTACGATTTCCTATAGCTGTTATATGGCGCGAACGATCATAAATCGCAATCTTATCGTTCGCCTGGTGCTCGCCGGCCTGCAGATTGTAGATGTGGTCAATATTTAAACTTATCAAACACTTATGTAAATCGTTATTTATAGTATTGGCTCGAACTTCTCCAGTCAGCGGGTATGTGCCACCCTATAGATCCCCGGAACCAGCTTAGACCGAAGTTCAAGCCCAGCCAGCTGGCGGCGATCGCCAGTGGCACTTGATAAAGCCGTGACGTTTTGTGAGTTTCTACACTTTGCTCTGTTCTCCATTATTAGCTTGGGAACACACTGCACTTCACTATACTATACTATATCAATCGGCTTTTGTTTAGCTCGACTCGAGAACGGTCAAAGTCCGCCGGAGGATTGAATCATAGGGTCGGTGCGGGGCTCGTTTGATGGAGCAATTATTACGATAATGGCTAAATAAGCACTTATCAATGAAGTTAAATAGCTGGGGGAGTGTCGAGGCTGAGGAGTGAAAAAGCTAAGCAAATGGAAAGTGAAAACACAATGATTTTACACAAATTCACGGTGATTCGGTTTAAAATAGGTCTGGGGAACTATAACCATTAGTAGTTACTATTTTAAGGCATAGATATAGGAAGGGATTGGGCATTATTAAGGTTCATTTGATGTAGATAAACACCTAAGGACCTTTTCTAATAGACATTGAATTCTATTGATTTTCCTAGGATATAGGACGATATTTTAGTTTAGAGTCGGTAATATATAATTTTAACATAGAAAGTATTTTTGGGTCAAGTCGTATCTACGAACATATTATTTGGTTATTAAAAAGAAGACTTGAATTCTCTATTAAATCATCGGGAAGGGGAATACGTTCCGAATACCTTGCTATGGGAACCCTTTTTAATATACGAGTACATGGAAAGTGTTTTTGGGTAATGCCTTCTGTATTACCTACATTTTCACTAACCCAAGTATACTCTCAACCCGAATCAGCGAACATTTTATTTGTTTTTCTTTAAGTTAAAACGAATTTCTTTAAAATATAATCAGGAAAGGGAATGTGTTCCGATAATCTTGCTGTGGGAAGCCTTTTTAATGTACAAGTAATATATTTTTTCGGTAATGCCTTCTGTATTACCTACATTTTCACTAGCCCAAGTATAATCTCAACCCGAATCACCGAACATATTATTTGGTAGTAAGAACGAAATTCTCTAAAATATAATTAAGAAAGGGAATGAGTTCCAATAACCTTGCTCTGGGAAGCCTTTTTAATATACTTGGAAGGTATTTTTTCGGTAATGCCTTCTGTATAACCTACATTTTTACTATCCTTAGTTTAGGCTCAAGCTGAATCATTGAATATACAATAATATTGTTGAGAGGAACAACGAAATTCCCCATAATACCATCAGGAAAGGGAACGCGTTCCTATAACCTTGCCCTGGGAATTTTAATTAAGCGCAGGGACCGATGAACAGCGAACAAGGAAGCTAATCGGTGAAGTAACTCTGATTCACGAGCCAGCACAAAGAGCCTTAATAAGCAGAGTCGGCACATTGCAAATATATAGGCATTGTAAACTGGTCCGATAATGTGGTCCGTGGATGGAGCTCGCTATTGTTTCACAGAACGAAACCGAACTGAAGAAAGAGCGACGGCGACGCCGGAATTTGCTTTATTACGTATTACGTATACGACCATAATGGAGTGTCGAAGAAATTCGATATGTGGACTTGTGACCCGAGCACGATCCGTTGTCAACCGGGGCAATCGGGCCGAGAGATCGGGTTGCCAAAAACCCGGGCCCAAAACCAAACCCGAAACTCAATCAGCTGCCGCAGGTGAGTATCAGTGTGTGCCGCAGGTGCGCCGGTGTGCGAGAGCGGTTCGCTTCTTATCAGCGAAGGAAAACGACAGTATAACAACGCCAAAACACTAATAACCAATGCGAAATATACGCCAGCAGAGACTGCCGAACGCTCTGAGGAGCAGTGCTGCGAGCTTGGCTACTTTTACCTGAGAAATTAGCCAGAGAGTTACATTATAAAGAAAACAGCCCAGTGATCATCAAACTATAATAACTTAGACTTACGCTTTGGGTTAACTATGATTAAATGTTATATCATATCATTTGTTTGATTTTCATATTAGTTTTGATTTAACTAAATATTGGGTGTTCCTATAACGTTATGCTTCTTCGAGACTATTTTCTTTTAAGATATCACATCCATACAGCATGAAATATCACAGTGTGAAAGCCTTAATGTAATATAAGAAAAGAAAATAAAGTATGCTTGCAATAAAACCCCCAATAATATAAAGACCTAACAGATACATTGAACCCTATATAAAATATTTTTATTAAACCGGTTTCTGATGATTATAGAATTCTTTGATATGAAAACGATAATGTCGAAATAAAATATTTGTAAAATAAATATAGCAAGCTTCAAATGAAACCCCTAATAATAATAAATATCTAACAGATACATTGATCCCTCTATAACATATCACTTATTAAACCGGTTTCTAATTATGAGCAATCTGTTTCCCTTTAATAACAAACCTTACCTTTCCTAATAAACCTTTATAATATTAATAATAATCATATTTCTTAGATTTATATATTGTTTAAGCTATTCCCCCGCCAGAGTTTGAAGACCTGCCACCTCTGAGCGCCTTCGATAAAGCCTGCGATCCACACACACCCACTCCGGCGCTGAG
Organism: Drosophila biarmipes; assembly: GCF_025231255.1. Lineage (NCBI taxonomy): Eukaryota > Metazoa > Arthropoda > Insecta > Diptera > Drosophilidae > Drosophila > Drosophila biarmipes. The sequence continues at coordinate 4,499,088 of NC_066612.1, read as the reverse complement.
ATACTCAACTCACACCAGCTGAGACGGCCGATCGTGTTCTTTGTGGCCAGTGAGTCGTCAGCTGGGCCGACGAAGCGACTCTCCGACTTCTGGGGGAATGGGAATGGGAATCGGATCGGGAACGGGAACGGCAACTGCTACCGCCATATAGCCACACAGCATTATGGCATTATAGCACAGCCAGCGCGCAGCTAGCTGGGATCACTGTTTGTTTACTGACCGCCAGTCGCGCACGTCGCTTCGAAGACGCTGTTACTCGGTCGTGCGGATCGCGAATTCAGTCGCTGGAAAGTGGTTCTCCTTGCAGTCCCAATCCCAAGTGTGATAATCCTGACTCTTGAAAGGGTAAGGACTCCCCTTGAGTGGCTCAGCGCGTTAAATAGGAACCCAAAAAAGGATCCCTAATACATGTATAATTAAAATTTTAAATAAAATCGTGCTTAATATTCATTTTTATAAATACTGGTTCGACATAAACCGAGTGAAACAATAAAGCCAATATATTGTACAAATTGGGAAAACACAGAATAAAGTGATCACAATGATAAACTAAAAAAAACCCAAGAACGAAACACATTTTATTAATAAGTTCGAACAATAAATGTCTACCATCTTTGGTACTTTAAGTTATTTGGTGATTTTATATACTTGTAAAAGCCACACAATTGAAACAAACGATTCTTTAAAAATCCAAATTTCAAACAAAGATTTGAAAATTATTGAGGCAGACGTAGTAAAATGAATAGACATTTCTAAGAAGCAGAATTTATTGGCCCAGACGTTATCAGTGAATTTAGATATAAACGCCCCGTCTTTGTTAACAATTGACAAACGCATAAAACCCATTCGAACCGCGCAGAGGCAGGTGTTAAATGAATAAATGATTCATGCTTCGCTTGGGTATCTGTCACAGTTTTGTATCTGATAGATATAGGTCTTTAGACCTGGTTTCGACGGGGTCACTTCCGTTAATACGAACCCCACCTGTGGAGCTGCTTAGTCCGCTTTTTGACTTGCTGTGTGTGAAATAATTTAAATCGATTAGCTGACACTAAGTGCTGTCACCGATTAAAAATCAATGTGACAACACAGCCAGGGCTCTCCGACGGCCGGCGGGTGTTACTATATTTCTGAATTATCACATTATCAGAGTGCAAACAGAAATCCGTTCCCAGCGATCGGCCTGGCGCTGCTCCCGTTTCTCCCCCGATCTCTTCGATCTCCGATCGAACAGCTGCTGTTTTCGCTACCATCTCCCAGCTGCAGCGCTGAAAATCCGACGGAGAAGGGGATCCGTGAACCGGTTTTCTCGGCCAGCGAGCCGAGGTCCACAAGGTAGACAAAACAATGTTTCAGGGCAGCATCAGCACATAAGTGCTGTACCGCTGTGCCATATAAGCGCACCATAGAGGCCGCTCCAAGTCCCCGAAAGTCGCAGGCAAACACGAAATGCAAAGCCCTGGGTCGAACAAAGGAATCCAAGAGGAAAACAGCAAGTCCGGCAAAACGTGACCATTGGGCTCTGGTATCAATCAACATTGAACTACAGGCCCATCAACGTCACTCTCGGCTAGGGCCACTCCCTACGTAACACCGGTCTGCCCGGGATTCCGGAGCATTGACATAGGCAATTGTGCTGGACAGCCCTGATAACCGATTCGGGTACGGGGTTCAAGTGCAGCTCTCAACAGCAAAGCCCCCACCTTTGCCAACTGCTGAATGTAAACCAGATCGGAAATGTCTAATGTATATAATTTAGTATTGAGTTGTTCACTTGGGAATATGCTGTTGTTTTGATTGATTTTCTGTAATCGGAAGATCTATAACGCAAATAATTATGGTCATTTCCAAAAAGCGGGTTTTAACCAGGCTTCTTATATAGAAAATGGTATTTTATAACTACAGATTTGCATTCAGTAAAATTTTAACTCAATTCTATAGGTATTTCCCTGAATTACCTATGGTAATTTCCAAAAACATTTGCTTTCACTAGGAAACATGGTATTTCATAAATTAAGATTTAGATTCTATATGTATTTCCCCCGAATACCTAAGGTTACTTCAAAAAGAGTACCAATATGATATAAATAATAATATTTCTACTTATTCTTTTTAGATACTTCCTTAAAATACCCACTATAATTCCAAACTCTGCTTCCAATATGGTATTTAGTAAATAAGATTTCCCTCCATAGAGTTCCATCTCAATTTCCTATAGGTAACTCCCTCAACAACCCCTGGTTAAGAGTACTTAGCTGGCACTTCGAGTATATTGCATGGTGCCTAATAAACACAGATTAACATTCTATAAAATTTCAACTCAATCTCGCGGGGACTATCTTTGACCAACCCATCTTCATAGCTAAGGCTTCGTCACCAGCAGCATCTGCGACAACGGCTCTTCCACTTGCTGGGTCGGCATGGGCTGGGACAATGCTTTTGTTTCGATCAGCTCGGATCGGAACGGATCGCAGCGGCTGGGACGTGGGTTCGGCGGATCAATAGCAGATGCGCGTACGACAACATCCACGATTGCCATTTCATTTCCACTCAATTGCCGCGTTTTATTGTTTGCCCGCCTCCGCCGCCCCAACGGCTGTACCTTGATCTGTTCGCAAATCTGTGCATTAAATGTACTCGCGTTTAATTGTCTCTTGCAGCAGTGCGAGATGTGGAGTAACGTAAACTGCGTGCTACATTTCGCTTATGTAAACTCGCCTTTAATTGGGACGGTCGCAGATAATTGAAGTGTTTCATCACCCATCCAATTTGACAGCTCTTCGGGCAATCGGCTGAATCTTCGGCTAGGGATTAGTTGCTTTTGCGCTATAAGTAACAATCTCCGCCTGCCATCGGGAGTGACCAATCCGAACGATGGGGTTAGACGACAAAGGTTGATCATCGATCTGCCAGCCCTCGATCAAAGTGCGAAGCGGGCTGCAATGGAACCAGTTTTAATGGGCCACGCTGCACATTTTCCATTGGCCAGCAACAGGTTGCTCTTAAGATGCCCGGACTTAGTCACGCACCTTGCATAATCCACGAAATCAATCAAACGGCAGATTAAAAATTTAGGAGGTTTGAGAAATTACATTAACAGAGCTTTGGTAAAACATTTCCCTATACAATATCTAATGATTGAAATAGTTAGATACTTTTTTTTACATTCAATCTACCTCCGCGTTTAACCTGTTTAACAACATCGTGATTAATGTTTATTGCACTAAAATACCCCCTCTTAACCTCGTAACTTAATAAAGTCTCTATATCTAGTTGTATTTCTCTTAAAAATATAACTTATGCCTAAATTATTTACATAAATTGATGAATTATTTATGCTCTTCCTTATAGAGTTTACCCCTAGAGTCCAAGAATGGCGACACCGCGGGAGCAATTCTTGTTCGGCAGCGACAACGGAGTGGCCGGCCTCGGTCTGGGCATCGAGATCGGCGAGGTGACCTCCGGTCGCGTCTACAACACCACCACAGTGCCAGTGACCAACTCTGGGGGCTGGAAGCATGCCCAGTCGAGTGTCACGCCCCCACCCATCCCCACTCCGCCCCAGGTGACCTACACCAATGGATCCTCGGCCGGCAAACAGCCGCCGCTGGAGCCCGTGGAGGAGGAGGAGGTGCACTTCGACACCGCCGCCCTGAACAACCTGCCAGCCCGCGAGCCCGTGGACATGGAGTTCAGGGATCTGTCCCTCACCGTGAAGTTGGGCTTTAACCGAGGTGAGCTATTAGAGGAAGGTGCCATATACGATCGAATGATCTAAGATACGCCTCGATAAGATTGGCAGCGGAAAACTTAAAATTAGCTAGGAGCTATTCGGTTTTTATGTGTTTTACGATCAGCGGCTACTTTTGGTGTAGTTTTCACAGAAATTGACCTTATAAAGTTTATATCCTATGGATAGGGTCAACCCTCCAGATAATATCTTACAATATACCTTTATAAACCAGTTTTCAAGGTTATTTATATATTAGATACCTTCTATTCACTTATATAAAAGAGTATTCTTTACGAATTAAAGCTAATTTACAAATATGGATGTTTAGATCCGAACCAAATGTTCTTCAAGGTTATTGCTTTCGGCAATGCTTCACATACCAATCAGCCATAAACACTTGCTAGTTCTTTTACCAACTTGGTTTCCATTGATTAGATAAGCGGCGATCCTCTTCCCGGTTGTATATATTCCGGCAGTGCGTGCCCATCATGGCCAGTTAGTCATTAATGAATTCCCTTTCCGCAGAGTCCACTCAATGAAAAAAATCAGTTCTTCATGAAGAAATGAATAGAGTATTTGCCATTCGATATGATTGTTTTGTACTGGGCTTTCTGGCCAATTTCAAAGTTCAGAAGGAAGCGAACAGCAATTGATATCGACATAGGTTCGCCCCTGGTAACTTGATTAGGGAACAGGCTGATGACCATACTATTTTTCGCCCCGTGGCGGTAATTATACTAAAATAAAGATAATATGCGTGGTCAACGCTTTGTAGATTGAAATCATGCCATTGCTATCGAAATGTTAGGGAGGGGACAAAGGCTTCTTTATTTTTATAAATCTTCCAGATCAAATCTACCTAAATCTCCTTAAAAAATATATTATATGCCCAATCGATTGTTGAATTTCGAATAGACCAATCTATCTATTTTTTCTATCTATCATTATAATAATAATATTACAAAGACAATCTTTGGTTAAGAATAATCTTTAAAACTCATTTAAAAGACCGAAAAAAATGGTTTACTTACATATATTCTTAATATCTCCATCCAACTTGATCTTAATGGTAGTTTACATCTTTATTATTTTTCGAAGGTTCTTCACTCTAGCAGATTACTTGCTGTAATAATAATATTTTAATGAGCTTCAACATAAGGGTTACTTTTTATCAAGTCGTTACCTCAATAGCCGTTTAATTGGGCAAAGTTACAGCCTGAACATGATTCATGGAAATCATCGTTGGGTGCACGTGCGTACTCGGGTTTTCAATAGGTTCCCTGAACTTTGATACCAACGACCGTATAAAAGGCAGCGAAATATCTATCTAAAAGTTTACGATCGTTTATGGTTCCGTAACTTTATAGGATCCAAGGAAATCTTGCACAATGTCTGCGGAAAGTTCCCCGGCAGCCAGCTCATCGCCATTATGGGACCTTCGGGTGCGGGCAAGTCCACCTTGCTGGACGCCCTTTCCGGTTTCAAAACCACGGGAGTGGATGGCTCCATCTTGCTCAATGGTCGACGACGTGATTTGCGTGAGTAATCAGGCATTGCATTTAGAGGATTGTGTTAATGGGTGATTCTTCTGCAGCCTCCTTCCGCCGCATGTCCTGCTATATTACGCAGGATGATCGCCTGCAGCCCCTGCTGACGGTGAACGAGAACATGCACATAGCCGCCGACCTTAAACTGGGCCAGACCGTCAGCTACGAAGAGAAGGAGAGCAGGGTGAGTCTGGATAAGATCTCCATTGGTCAGTCATAGCAATGAAGCCGCAACCCCTTCCAGATCGAGGATATCCTGCTGCTCCTGGGCCTCTACGACCACGATCAGACCCTCACTATGCGTCTGTCCGGAGGTCAGAAGAAGAGGCTTTCCATTGCCATGGAGTTGATCAACAATCCCACTGTGATGTTCCTGGACGAGCCTACAACGTAAGCGGAAAAATCTCAATTAGCCAAAATGGAGATGTACATCTTAATTTTCATTTGCAGTGGCTTGGACAGCAGCTCGTGCACCAAGGTCCTGGAACTGCTCAAGAAACTGACCAGCCAAGGTCGCACCATCATCTGCACAATCCATCAGCCCACTGCCAAGCTGTTCCAGATCTTCGATCAGGTGTACGTCCTGTCGGCTGGCAACTGCGTCTACCAGGGCAGCACCCAGAAACTGGTGCCCTTCCTGCATTCGGTGGATCTGCCCTGTCCCATGTACCACAATCCAGCCGATTACAGTGAGTCCATCTAGCCATAAGCTCTTGAAATGAAGGTGTTCTATTGAAATCCTCTGTTTTGCAGTTATTGAGCTGGCCTGCGGAGAATATGGCTACGACAAGGTGGACACCCTCAAGGTGGCCACGGAGAACGGAAGCTGCCTCACTTGGTTCGACAATCCCAGTGCGGTGCTGCGCTCCGAGGTGCTGATGAGAAAGTATCCCATTCCAAAGAAAACCAAGAGCCGATCCCTGGAGGACACCAGCTATACCAACCAGTGCTCCGTGCTTCTGCGACGCGGTTTCATCAAAGCGAAACGAGACACAACCATGACCCACTTGAGGATCGGTGTCAACATTGCGGTAGCCGCTCTCTTTGGAGCCATGTACGATCACACGGGTCGAGAGGGATCCCGAGTGCTGGACAACTACAACTTGCTCTTTGCCATTCTAATGCACCATTCCATGACCACGATGATGTTGACCGTTTTGACTTGTGAGTGTGCATAGGATTGTAAAGTTTACTTTAGATTAACTCATTCGAATTACCTCTAAACAGTCCCCATGGACATCTCCATACTGATCAAGGAGCACTTCAACCGCTGGTACTCGCTCAAAGCCTACTACACTGCCATGACCCTCGTGGACCTGCCCATATCTGTGAGTATCCTTTGTGAACTATCCCGACTTCCATAGCCAACTTGAGTTTTTTGTTTACAGATAATAAGTTGCTTCCTCTTCACGGTAATCGTTTACTTATGGAGCTATCAGCCTATGGAGTGGGTCCGTTTCTGGATGTTCTTCGCCATTAGTATACTGACCGTGTTTGTGGGCCACAGTTTTGGTTTGATGATTGGTGCCTGGTTCGATGTGGTCAACGGCACTTTCCTGGCTCCCGTGCTGACCATTCCCATGATGATGTTCGCCGGCTTTGGAGTCACCCTGCGGGATCTGCCCAGCTATCTAAGATGGGGCAGTCACATATCATACTTAAGATATGGGCTAGAGGGCTTCATAGCATCCATCTATGGACTGGATCGTGGAGTCCTGGCGTGCGAGGAGGCGGACTACTGCCATTACAGGTAGTTATTATCAGATAGTTCCGGTTTGCTTATATTTAACGATCGTCTGTCCATAGGTATCCAAAGAAATTCCTAGAGGAAATCACAATGCGAGGTGATCAGTTCTGGAACGACGTCATCGCGTTGGGATCCATGATTATTATTTTCCGATTGGTGTCCTACGTCGTGCTCAAGGCCAAGATCAAGTCGATCCGATAGGCCCGTTGGAGTAGACACACCTTTAGCCCATTCCTTGTATTATACATTAATTGTTGAACATTATGTTTAGTGCTATTAATATTTAAAAATATGTACAAGTACATAAAACACTGTTAAATAAAGCTACGATTTGTAACTAGCCTAGAAAGCCACTCTGGCCTCGTTATCACAAAGTTTAGTTGCTCAGGCCTTGGGCAACCTCGGGTTCTACGCTTCCATCTGCTGCTGGTTTCAGGAGCTGGAGCAGTTCATTCGGACTTTTGGCTATTTCGGTGGAGTCCAGCTGAAGTCAAATTTTGTGTTAAATTCTCTTAATATTTTCGAATGTTTGTAAAGCTCTTACCACGACTACCTTTTGACCAAGGGTTTCCAGCAGCCTCTTCTTCAGGCGCACTAAAGAAGTGGGTTTCTTGCTGAACTTTAGGGTCTGTTCTGCAGTCAGTAGTTCTACAAAGTACACGCTCTGCTGGCTGCCCATTGTCTGTACTCGCAAGCTGGGCAGATTTATTCCAACGATGGGACAAACCAAGTCTACGCCCTCCACTTCAGCATCACGACTAAGCTCCTGGGCATATTTCGACAAGTCTGGGCGATCCCTCAGCAAATAATTTGGAGCACGATCGAACTCCTTGAAGGCTTGTTCTGTTTTAAGTTTGCCGTATGATGTCTGCTCAATGGCTACGGCAGATCGCAGAACATTCAAACGACTGTCCACCTTGGGCTGATTTCGCTGACGTCGTTGGGCGGCTTTCAGTTCTTCGGCTGCATTAATCAGATCCTTTGAGTAGTGTCCCAGTGTGCAGAGGGAGAGGCAGGTATCTACAAGGTTGTCCGGGAAATAATCGTACTCCCCGTGATCCAATTTTCTAAGGGCAGCTAGCTCCAGTTGCCTGACTTGCTCCGCGGACAGTTCACAATTCAGTTGGGCGCTGGCCCAGAGGAATGTGGCCAAGTCCTTGGCGCGCAGGTCTCCAGGTTTCAGCAATGTCATTAGCCGCTCGACGATGACAGTAAGGGTCTCCTGGTGATCCCACAGCTGTTCGGCAAAGAATGCGAAGATGTGGGCCAATCCTCGCGGCTCGATGAGGGTTAACCTCGAGGGATCCAGGCAGATATCCTGTAAATGCTGACACACTCGCTCGTCCTTTACTCGCTGCAACCGAAGGGCCTTGACAAAGGAGATCAACAGAGCATCGCTACCGTCAGTAAGTTGCAGATTCAATACAGAATTAACGAGCGATGATTCATAGGCACTTCTCGCCTCGCCCGTAACCAATGTGGACGTTTTGTAGGCCGCATTGCTGATGACAGCGAGATCCAGTTCACTCAATGCAGGCAAATGGCTGGGTAGTTGCTGCTCGAGGAGTTGCTGGAAGTCCTCGGAGGAATTGGCCTGTTTCTTCTGCAGTCCCAGATAGAAGCACACTTGGACAAACCGCTCCTTGTTGTCCCGGAAGTCCTCCTGGACCAAGCGCTGCATGGCTGCCTGATAGAAGTCCGTCCGCTTCAGCCAGCTGGGTATGAGGAACAAAAAGGAGTATAGGGTCTCCAGCACGGTGCCGGTGTTCATCTTGGCCAGCTGGTTGGCCGCATGGTTATCCAACCCATTAATGGCGGTCACATACATGGGCACAGCGGCATTGGAGCGATAGCTTGAGGCTTGGATGATCACAGCCGGCAGTTGGGCAGGATCCAATTTCTGCACGGTCCGCTGGAAGTAACGATCGTCCGTGATGGGGAAGAAGTCTGAGTACCGGACCGTCGTCTTGGGCAGCACATGATTCGGATCCCTGTAGCGCTCCACCGCAATGTGCTTGGCGAAGCGGGTGATCAGGGTGCCGGTCTCCTCGGCGGTGGTGCGCATCACATCCCTGGGCGTGAAGGATGCGTAGCCTCTGAGGGGACTGCCCAAGTTGGTGACCCCGGCAAAGCGGCGGAGCAGGGCGTACATCTTGAATGCACTTCTTCTGAATTTATGTAATAAATTTACAAAACAACGTGCACATCCAAATCGCAAACATACGTTAGAGCCGCCCACGTTTTCCAGCACTGCCAAATTTCCCTTGTAAGGTGGAGTGTTGATAAGTGCACAAAGTAGCTAGAAAAGGGAAATTATTTGGTTCATTTGTGCTTTAAGGTTTTTATTAAATAACTTTTTCGATTCTATTTATAATTTTACCTACAAGTAGTTTCTTTATTGTAAAGTGTATTTTATTAATTTATAAATGATGAGAAAAGGCTAGACCATCATCGCTGCTATAAGGTATTTTTCAGCACTGGCTGAACACCTGTTTTAGTAAATTAGCAGAAATAAAATGAAGAAAGCGGCTGGATTTGTTATTTTTCGCCGGCTTTGCGGGGAAATACAATACCTTTTGCTGAAGGCCTCCTACGGCTCCTTCCACTGGAGTTCGCCCAAGGGCCACGTGGATCCCGGCGAGGACGACTACACCACCGCTCTGCGGGAAACCAAAGAGGAAGCCGGGCAAGTGCTCACCGTATTCCTTCCATGACATCCTTAATTTCTTCTTATACACCCACAGCTACGACGAGAAGGATCTGATCATATACAAGGACACGCCGCTGACTCTGAACTACCAGGTGCAAGGGAAGCCCAAGATTGTGATCTACTGGCTGGCGGAGCTGCGCAATCCCTGCCAGGAACCCATTCTCTCCGAGGAGCACACCGACCTGAAGTGGCTGCCCAGGGATGCGGCCAAGGAGTGTGTGGGCTTCAAGGACAACCAGGACATGATAGACCGCTTCCACCAAATGATTTTAGATCAAAACAAACCGGAATAGATTGTAAACAAATATGAGGCGTTGCAAAGTTGCGCAACACTGAATGTAAATAAATACCAGGGAAAATACCACAGCAAACGTTTGCGAAAATACCAAAATTATGTCAGCCTGCGAGCGTTGCGCACACTGTTTTCCAGGCATCTGTGAAAACTGCTCGAATCGAAATTTGTAATCGCATCCCATTGATTTTGTTGTGGCAGCCGATTTAGAGCACTCCGCCTAGCCCAAGTCTGAACCAACCACCACACATCCCAGCGCCATGGGCTCCCGTTCACGCACTCCCAGTCCGTCGGGCAAGCGACGCCACCACAAGAGCAAGCACAAAAAACGCAGTAAGTCCCACCACGACCACGAGAGGCCCAGCACCCGGACGGATAGAGACAAATCCTCGGAGGTGAACAACCATGGGCGCCACCGTGAGCGGGACAGGGATCGCGAGAGGGACAGACACCGCAGCGACCGGCACACGGAGCGCGACTACCGCCACTCGCCCACGATCCTCAAGTCCCGGAAGCGCTCCTCCTCGTCGAGCAGCGACAGCCAGTACTCCGAGCAGGAGTCGCAGCGCAGCAAACAGAAACGCAGCCGCTTCAAGAAGCTGGATGAGGTAAATAGATGGACCATCGTGGACCATCCTAAGCCCTGCATATAAAAGTCAATAACTGGGTTAACTAATGTATCCATTAGCTTCATAAGTCAAAACCATGGTGATCCATTGCAAATTTCTATAACTCGAATAAATCTTAGGGGCAGGAAAAACCATTTCACGCCCTAAAATGTTTTATCGAATTCCTGTAGAATTCGCGCCAAAATTGTATTTATGAGATGAATTATAAATCACATTATGCAGAGCTCTTGGTCTAACATTGTAAGAGAAAAGAAATAAAATGTAGCTATTTCTTACAGCAAAACCTACTGCAGGTCGAACGCCTGGCCGAGATGGAGCGGCAGCGGCGTGCCAAGGAGGTCGAACAGAAGACCATCGAGGAGGAGGCCGCCAAGCGCATCGAGATGCTGGTGAAGAAGCGCGTCGAGGAGGAGCTGGAGAAGCGGCGCGACGAGATCGAGCAGGAGGTCAATCGGCGCGTTGAGACCGCCAAGGCCGAGATGGAGCGCGAAATGATGCTGGAGCTGGAGCGGCGGCGCGAGCAGATACGCGAAGAAGAACGCCGGCGCGAGGTAGGTGCTCGTATTCAGATTCCGCTGGACGACTGCTGCTATCACTGTCAGAAAAACGTACACAATGCCACATCTACCGTACACTCGATAAAACCCAAAACAGCAGTTCAAACAGTCGTCTCCACCACGTCACGCGAAATCGATCCGGCGGCGCTCTCAGCCACGGCTCACTGGGCGCTCCAGCATCATCAACCCATGTCCCATCGGCATTCCCGTACTAGAATGCTTGCATAACCCCCTGGCCAAGGGCGCCCACTAACCACACACGCCTTTTCAGAGCCCCCAGCACATGGCATCCAGCCGCCCACTGAGCCGGGATGAGAACGCCACGGCAGATTTCGCCCCTTTCTTCTTGCCAATAATTTTGTAATTTTTATTTTTCCTACCAAAAAAGCCAAAATGACGACATTGCCAAGTGTCGCATGTGTCACAGTTTTGATGCCCACTATATTGCAGACCTCTCTTGCATACTCTTAGCTTCATCTTTTGTTCGTACCTACCCACATACTGTATCTTTTTTATTTTTGGTATTGGTTCTTGTAACTCGTTGTTGTTGTTATTGCGCGCAAACTCCGCTTCAGTAGGCCCGTGCAACAAACGTGTGCTGCTCGTGTTGCGTCAGCCAGTGGGTGTTTTGTGACCCCCAACCCGCAAAACACTCGCGTGTGCACCACTCGTTGAGCCGCCGTGCCGGAAGTTGAGCCCGAACCCGCTCTGCCCAGGGTTTGGTCCATGGACGCACTTCCTCCACAACCATAACACCCATAATCAAAAAGAAATCAAACCGAAGTGGTGTCCCTCAGTTAGTCCGGGTAGTTAGGCTCTCTCTAGTTGTGGGGCGGGCCGACTGAGTCTAGTCCCAACAGTAAGCTGCATGCAAACCAAATCAATGCCATTGAATGACGGGTGAGTTTCCTACGCCAGCGATGTGATAAGCCAGCAGCCGCAAGGATGTCTTGTGACCGGCGAAAGGACGCCACAGAGACCCAAAGACTCACCCCCAAGTGTTTAGCTCGATAGAACTCTGTCTGTAAGATTTTTAGAGCCGGATTCGCATTTGGATTCTTGACCGTACCGATTGCCCGTCATTTGTGTTTGAGCTTTTTGTTTTTGCGAGCAAATTACGTACGTCTGGAATAGCGATAAAAAAAAACCTCCACAAAACATAAACCCAAATCGAAAATCTGCAAAAAAACCTATAAATTAACACAAATTTAGCCTTTGTACTGGAATAATGACCTATTTAAATAGTAAGTAGCAACAATAAAAAAAATAAAAAAAAAAACCAAATCAAATGAAGACCAACCATTTAGCAAATACTAGTACATTTGTTTATGTTGTGTGCTCCTTTATTGTAATAAACTAAAAGAACAACCTACTTTAAACATTCTTATTAGACACTACTAAATGTTTTACTTTCTACCGAAGTATTCTTTGTAACTTATTGTTAAACAAAAAACTAGATTCTAACTGCCTTTGCAGCTCATCAAGCAAAAAACTGCAACCACAAACGTGCGTCGAATGCGTCGCACAGTTTGCATCGCTGATGTCAAGAGACTGTTTATTTATATCTTAGCTCTAAGCTTCCGACTGAAAAGTCGACTTATATGATTAATCGTCCTTCTGTTTGGGTTTTATAGGAGGATGAAAAACAGAAACGCGAAGAGCTCGAAGAAATTTTGGCCGAAAACAATCGCAAAATCGAAGAGGCGCAAAGAAAACTGGTAAGTATATCAAAAAAAAATATCTTAGATGGTTATCCTAATGGTTTTGTATCTTTTCTAGGCCGAAGAACGGTTAGCAATAATTGAGGAGCAGCGCCTCATGGACGAGGAGCGGCAACGCATGCGCAAGGAGCAGGAGAAGCGCGTCAAGGAGGAGCAGAAGGTCATTTTAGGCAAAAACAATTCCAGGCCCAAGCTGTCGTTCTCCCTGAAACCGGGGGCATTATGAGGCGTAGGCATTAGTCCGGTGCCCGTCGCACCTTTTCTTGTTAACAGCTTTTGCTTTTTTTTTACCTCAGCGGCTTGCATTTGCTGCCTGCGCCCAAGATCATCCACTCGTTTTCATTGTTGTCATTGTGTTCTATATATTATTTTATTAGTTTAAGGACGAGCGGAGGTGTTAGGGGCAGGCAAGGCGAAGCCTATAGATTCAAAGTTTTTTCAAAATTGCCAATTACTGAACATATTATGGCTCTTATAGTACAATACGCTAGCGATTTACTTAACCTTTTCTACATCAAGAATTCATATGTGAGACAAATGATTATGTGTAGTGCGTCGTATTGTTGTCACAGTCACAGCTGAACAATTAACAAAAACCAAAAAGAGATGATGTCAGTGAAATACATATGTAATCTATTTGCAATTTTTTGATATTTCAAGAGAACATATAAAGCAACTGAAATCAATAATAAAAACCTTAGAAATGCCAGCGAGTGAAGTTGATAATTTGTCAGTTACTTAAGAAACACACAGCACCATTCGCTTAACACATTTGACAGAATTGCCAAAACATACGTGCACTTTTAGCTCTGCTCCCTCGTATCGGACACGATCTACGCCGGTGTACATGTCGCTAAGTAGACACAACTTATTATTTATAGAGACTACTTTAATTTATATGTCTTGTTGCTGATTGGGCTGGGCGACGCGGGACAGCGAACGACAGCCGGCACGCCCGCGCGGAGCTTGCAACTGGAGCCTGGCATCGGGAGGAGGGCCGCAGCCGGAGGAACCACACCGATCTGTCCAAGTGCGTGAGCAGGCGACCACTCAGAGTCAGAGTCAAACCACTCTTGCATATCGTAATGTGGTTCTAAATGAGTGTGGCGCAAGATACGGGTACGAGTACGCATACGCACCGTGGCACTCCAATCCACCTGACCCCCACCCCACTTGACCAGCTTATTACTTCACTTTGAGTTTGGCAACGAGTTTGGAGCCTTTGTCACACTGATTTGTGTGCGAGGCACATGCGTGAAAGGCGAAGGCGACGGCGGCGGCACCTGACCAGCCCAGACCCAGATCCAGATCGAGATCCAGATCCATAGCTGCGCTCTTGGGCGGCACACGGGCGGATGTTGCAATTTGATTAATTAATTAAGTGGAAAATTGGCAAAGCTCTTAACATTTCTCGCTCTTTGCCGATCACCAGATCTGCGAATGTCAACGTGCAATTTGTTTGATGTGATGGCGGTAAACCGATTGCCCGGCTCCTGGCCATTCAATACGTCAGGCAACTTGTCTGGTGGTTAATTTTAGGTAGCATTGATGGAAATGCTTGGGAATAAGTAATATAAGGATTAAAGGATTTACCCTAAGCCAAGAAAACTTAAAAAAATTTAGAGTTAAATACCTTGTTCAACATGAAATCTAAAATATGGATCTTAATATATAAGATGATATTTTTCATGAGTTCTTGGCGGCTAATATCTACAGATCCTTTTTAAAATAGAAGATGATGGATTTTTACAATAAATGCGATTTTACATATCAGGATTATCAATCTTGAGTTTAATATTGTCTAGCAAGAACAATATTAAGGGAGGTGTTTGCTTTAAGAACTTCTCGGGGTCCAACATTAATCCGATTCTTTGCATTGTTTCTTAATTATTATTAAGTACTGCACATTTAATAAACTTATCATTTTATAATAATTATTGCATCTTTTTATTTCCTATGGCCACCTGTCAATAATAATTAATTTTTCCCAATTAAAAAAGCCCCCTGACTTTCACTTGTTTTCGGCACACTATCAAGGTTTGTGTGGTAATAGATCCATAGGAACCCATTGATAATCCGTGTCTACATGTTGCAGAAATTGGAGCAGTGTAAATGTCTTATTGCCAGAGCTCAAGATTTGCCCAAAAATGAAATAAAAGTATTATAAGCATTTTGCATTAGCTGGATTCCGGTTCGCCGGGTGATCGTGGATCGGTTTTTGGGAGTGTAGTGCTCGGTTTTGGTGTGGGTAATGTGGAGTGTGTGGTGCGTGCGCTTGGAGCGTGGCACCCATCAAGAGATCTGGGTGGTGGGGCCGGGCCAGGGGTACTGTTTTGACTATAAAAGTTGCGATCGCGACACTTGGAGACATAGTTCAGTGCAGGAGCCGCAGCAGCCACCAAGTCAGCAAATCCACCAAATCCCAAGCCAAGTCAAGCCAAAATGTTCGCTGTAAGTGCAAAAGGATATAAGAAGCTATTCCTGAAAGTGGATACAAAATCAAATATTTTAAAAAATAATCAAAATGAATTTAAAGAAAAGTAATCCAAGAATTGTGAAAGAAAATTAAGCAAAGTGGACAAAAACTTATTTAACTGATTATTTTTAAAGCCAATAAACATAAAAATTAAATAGTCCGGTTTTCCAAAATATACCCTCTTTAACTTAATATTTTTCAATTTCTATATAATATTAATTATAATTTATGATACATTTTCCAGCTCGTTTCACTCTTCATCCTGGGCGTTGGAGCCGCCGCCGCCATCGAGCTGCCCATCAGCCCCGTTTACCACTCACCCGCGGCCCTGGTGAAGCCCCTGCTGAAGACCATCGAGGTGGAGGCTCCTGCCCACTACGACTTCGCCTACTCGGTGCACGACGAGCACACCGGCGACATCAAGAGCCAGACGGAGTCCCGGAAGGGCGACCAGGTCCAGGGTCAGTACACGCTGATCGACGCCGATGGCTATCTGCGCACCGTGGACTACACCTCGGATGCCCACAACGGCTTCAACGCGGTGGTGCGTCGCGATCCCCTGGGCCAGAAGGTGATCAAGGCCGCGCCCGTTGCCAAGCTCTTGGCCCCCGCTCCTCTGCCCCTGGCCTACGCGGCCCCCAAGCTCCTGGCCCCCGCCAAACTGCCCCTCGGCCTCTACCACTAGGCTCTGGCCAGGATTGATCGAGAGAGATAGCAAACACTGACTTCATCGCATCGACGACGACCCATCCGCATCCGCATCTGTATCTGTATCTGAACTATTGCTCAACTACCCAGAAACCTCGTATCATATCATACTTCCTCTGTTCCTTTCCTTTTCTCCTCTTCTCTGATATCTTTACTAAGACTTTTCGGCTCTCAGTCATTCAAAGCGCCATAACTCGATGACTGGAGAGCCCCTATCTCATCTATGTAATACTATGTGTAAATAGAAGGCAATAAATGCATTTTTAGAAAACATAAATTGGCATTTTAAAACCTGGAACTTGGGATCAGAAATATTGGGAAGTACGTATTTTTCCAAAACATATAGATCATTTTGATCTAAATCATAAAAATCTCATAAAAAATGTTGTTAATAAAATTAGTTTAAATAAAATATCTTCTAAGGTTTATAGGATCTTAATAACATATCAGTGGATTAGGAAATGGGTACCCTCTTTTTGTTATAAGGTAAAAACCTTCAGACTCATAAGTAATGGGAATTACATATTTTTGACAAAACATATAGGTATTTTTGATCTAAATCACAAATATCTCATAAAAAACATTGTTAATAAAATTAGTTTAAGCATAATATCTTCCGAGGCTTATAGGATCTCAATAACAGATCAGTGGGTTAGCAAATAGGTATCCCCTTTTTGTTATATGGTAAAGAAGTGAATATAAGATGAACAGCCTTTAGATTTATTCTAAGAATACACGTCTTTCCCTTTCCCATCACGGTTTCTTATAATTAGGTCAGTTATATCGTATCCGGTCAGCAGGTTAGATCCTTGATTCTACTGAGAACCGAGCTCAATAGCGAGAAAGGGGTTCCCGACGAACTTGGGCATTGAAACCCAGCAGCGGATCGGCGGTGTAGTCCACAATGCGACGGTGGCCATCGGGTTCTATGAGGGAGTAGCGCCCCGTGACGTACTCCCCACGGCGGTGCTCGAACTGATCCTTTACGTCGCCCGTGTGGCTGTCGTGGACCGAGTAGTGGAACTCGTACTGGGCAGGACTGGCAATCAGTTCATCGGGATGGCTAGCAATAATCCCGGCCTGAACAGCGACGAGAGCGCTCAGGATCAGGCAGAAGGCAATGCTGGAATGCTACAACAGAGTTTGAGATACAAAGGGATATACTATATAAGGTCCTTACTCACCAGGACATTCATTGTGAAAAACTAGAAGATGCAGATGGAGCTATGGAGAGCACTCGACTGGTGACTAGGAGAGGGACTCAGACCTCTTTTATAGGCCGCCGCTTGGCCCATTGTCGCAGTGCCCAACTTACGCAGGGCTGAAACCTAATATATCACGCACAGCACCCGAACCTTATGCAACCCACTTGCAAGCACCTAGCCCATGGGGGAAATGAAACCCAATCCCTGCACTTGCCGCCAACTGTTGCAATCGATTCAAAACTCACTCGGGTTATATTATCGTATGGTAGCTTAAGGTACAACTTACACACTCGAGACTCAAGTTCGTAGGGCTACTTTACACAATAGGTTAGCTTAGTGGTATCACAGCAATAACATTATATCGAGACTAGACTAGCTCTACCCGCCGGTTCCTGGCTCCGCGTCTGGGTGATTTAAACTTGGATTCAGTTCAACGCAGGCACTTTGATAACTCCATTCTGTTTCAGGTACAACGGCAATCCGCAGGTCGATCTTCTCAGAACTTGTTCTCCAGCAAGGATCCTGGGAATACAATGGGGAAAAGTGGTGCTCCAGGTCAAGAACTTCATAGAGGTGATATCTAGGCAACTATTTTTTGTGGTTCGGACAGGGAGTGGAGTGCTCTCGACTTCTACGCTTGATGATGACTACCCAAAACCAAGTTACCGTTCTCGGCCACCATCCAGGCCGTCAGCTTCTCGTCCTCCGTCTTGTTGGACTCATCCCAGGGGAAACTGGCTGCCACGGCGGGCTTCTCCTTCTGAGTGTTTGGAGCTCTGAAATAATGTGGGAGTTATTAGGGATTAAAGAGAGAAATCTTAGTACGAGACGTACATTGTTCTCTAAAAGTCTGAACAACATATATCTCGTAAAAATTATCTAATTGGTGTCTTTGCTATAAGAAATGTGTTAAGTATAGAAAAGTAAATATCTTTTTAAAATTAAGAACTAATCTTATAGCTGTATATTCTGCTAAAAAATTCTCTACGAGAGACAGGCAAATTAAAAGTGCTGTACTACAGAAGGGGAATTCCTTGATCAGGAAGTTCTTCCCCCACATATGTTTGTATATACAATGGTATGATATGATATGATATGGTGTTCTAAGAGTCTCTACTTCTACTGAAACATATTCACAGCTCAATGGCGAATGTTGGTTTTTACCTTATGGGCCAAAAGCGACATTCTTCATCAATTGAGGGGGAGGACGAGGAGGAGTTATCACTTGGGGCACCCACACAATGTGTTCAATGTTCAAGATCAATGAGAAGCAAACGAAAACACACAAAACGATGACAGGACAGAGACAGCATGAGAAACAGAAAGAGAGAGAGGGGAGAGAGGAGAGAGACAGAGTACAATGTAGAGAGAGACAGGATGCAGGGATCATGATCATGAGGATGCAGGGAAGCGCGGTCAAGGTCACATGTATGTATGTACAGGGCATGCAGGCCAACGGGGATGTCCTCCGCTTCGAGGACTCCCCACCCACTTACAGCGAGTCCGCGTGGCTGCCGTTGTTCACCTCCAGACTGCTCTGGGTGGCCTTCTTCCGCAGTCCCGGCCTGGGCAGGAAGCTCTCCCCGAAGAGATCCCTTTCCCGCTCCCGCTCACGCTCCCGGTGGCCGCCGGTCGACGTCTTCCCGCTCTTCGCCTGCTGCGTGGGCGGCACCGTGTGCGGATACTTCCCGTCGCTGTCGGAGTCCATGGACAGCTGGCCGAAGAGGTCCTCCAGCAGGATGTTGGCCTTGGCATTGCGCTGACGCTTGGCGGACGTTTTCAGCTTGGAACTGCGTGGGGGAGAGATGGAGAGAGACACACGGTGAGGTGAGGTGGCACAGGCACAGGATCGTTTGGGTGCAGTGCAGCAACGAAACAAAGCGAGGTGCCAGGAGTGCGAAATACTCATAAAAAATTGGGTGATCCAAACATAAACCTACTTTCATTCAAAATTATTTCAAAACTTTAGAAACGTTAGAAATCCAGACCAAAAATTGATTTTTTTGATTTTAGGATACATTTTTTTGTTAACTTTTAAGGAATATGGTTTTAAAAAGTTAGTGAAAGATTCTTTTTTTTATAAGTGTACTTTGCAATTAGACATGGATGGAAAACCAAGGCGATGTTTAATGTGCGAATATGATATTTATCCTCCTCCCAACTCACCCGAGTATCAAATCCAGATCGTCAGATTTCAGAGCACCCATCTTGGAGTCCTGCGCCGCAGCCCGCGATCTTCCCGAGAGTCGCATGGGCATGGGATGCACTGCCTCCGGCTGCATTTGCACCTGCGGCTGTCGCACAATGAGGCTGGGCGGAGCCTGGCTGGCACTGACCTTGGAGAAAACGTTGTACACTTTGGCCTCGGGACCCAGGAGCGATGGCCTGGCCACCGGCACATAGTAGCCACCATTGGAGGCGCCCACCACGAGCTTGGCATTGTTCTTGGCATTCATGTTGGCCGTGTCGTAGCTGAGGTGGCTCCCATTGACGTAGATGGCTCCTGCATTCCGGGACAGGGTGGAGCTGAAGGAGACATTGGGATGATGTGCCTGCTGCTGCTGGTGGAGCTGCGATCCCGCCGGCAATCCGAAGAGCTGCGAGATGTTGCGGTTCAGGTAGATGTCGTTGATGGACTCCCCACCGCCTCCTCCTCCGTTCTGGAGCTGTGGCACCTGGACTCCATCTACTGTGGCTCCACCCAGGCTAGAGGAATCCGCCTGGGAGCCCGCACCCACCAGCTCATTGCTGGTCAGGAAGCTAAGCTTGGGCTGGTACTTCCTGGGCATTCCCAATCCATTCTTGGTGCTCGTCATGTTGTTGTTCTTGCCGAGATTGGAGTGGCTGCCATTGTTGTTGTTGTTCTGGTTGGTCTGGTGGAGCAGCTCCGTCACCGCCTGCAGCTTCTCCTGCACCGGAAGCACGTTGTTGGAGACGCTCTGTCCATTGGACGCCGCATACTTGGAGCTCAGCCGCACATTCGCCTTGGTGGCCGCCGTGGGCGAGATCCTCTTGAGGGCATGGAAATACGGGTACTTGAGACTCTGCTGGGCCGTGGGACGCTTGTCGGGATCGTAGGCCAGCATGTCCTCCAGCAGATCCAATCCATTTTGGCTGCAGCGGCTGACGACGCTGCTCAGTGGCACTTTGATGCAGTCCGGGTAGCGGAAGTGGATCATGCTGGCCAGCCGATAGCCATCCGGCCAGTCACTCTGCGGGGGAGAGGGAAACACAAACTTAGGACTTGTAGGGCAACGGAGAGATGTCTCCTCCCACCTTCTCTGGCGTTCCCAGCACGGAGCAGATCTTGAAGAGCTGATCCACCTCGCTGCTGCCCGGGAAGAGGGGACGAAAGGTGTACAGCTCGGCCATGATGCAGCCCATGGCCCAGAGGTCGATGGTGCTGCCGTAGTTGGTGGAGTGCAGGAGCACCTCAGGCGCCCGGTACCAACGCGTGGAGACGTAGTCCGTGAACGGAGGCCGCGACCGGATCTCCCTGGCCAGCCCAAAGTCGGCTATCTTGATGAGCTCCGGCCCGGAGCAGAGCAGGTTCTCCGGCTTCAGGTCGCGGTGGAAAAAGCCGTGGCGATGCATGAAGGCCAGGCCAGTCAGAACCTGAGAAAGAGTAGGTAAACAAGTTTTAATTTAATTTCATATAGGATAATATCTTAGAGATACATATGTATCTTCAAGTACTACAGATATACTTAAAATAAATTCAGCTCACCTGGAAGAGAATACTCTTCAGTTCCGGTTCGGGTAGGTGTGTGTCCCTATCCTTGATCATCTGGTAGAGGTTCTCCTTCATGTACTCGAACACAAAGTACAGGGTGTCGTTCTCCCGAATCACCTCCTTCAGCTTGACGATGTTCGGATGCGACAGTTTCTTCAGGGACTACAAGAGAATACAAGTTAATGGTATCAGAGGAACCCTGAATCCAAGGTGCTGAGGCTGAACCCACCTTGACCTCGCGCAGATTCATGGCCTCCTCCCAGGAGTAGTACTTGCGCTTCATGCGCTTGATGGCCACCTTCTCGCCGGTGTCCTTGCGCTGGCCCAGCACCACGGTGCCGTAGGTTCCATCGCCCAACTGGGTCAGCGTGATGTAGCGATTCATGCTTAGGCGGATGGGGGCAGCTCTTCACACATTCTCCGGATGCAACTGCACGGTAAATCAAAGGTAAGCTCGAAGCACGCTATTCAAGGAGGGTACTTAAGGGTCCTCAATAACTTATGAGCACCGCCCACGTGTGCGGACTTCAAGGGAATCACTGTTGAATTAAATGAATCGAGTCGAATCCGACTTGGGCATGTCGTGTCTCCATTTTCGGATGCCAGCCCAGTTAATTGAAATCAATATATCGATCTCGGGCAGCCGGCTAAGAACTTGACCAAATTTATTTAACCCAAAAACGAATTCCCCCTCAGGGTCACAAGGAGTCATGAAGGAAGAGGACAGGACAGAACCCCCTGAACATGATTTATGATGGCTAACTAGAACCGATTTAGGTAACAAGGGAGGGGAATTCTATTGTATTGACCACAAATGGGTTAAAGATAAGTATAATTTATAGAGAATATAAGTCAAAGACTTAAAAATGTTGTATACTAAGTCTTAATGATTTATTTATTAAGAATTTTAGATTATTAAATTTGTTTAAACCGTATTTTTCTAAGATCTTTAAGGTATATACAGGGGTCTTTGGTAAGAGTTCCTTAGTAATTCAAATGGAATGCGTCAATAATTAAATTAAACAAATAACATTTTGTTTGCCTAAGCCGTTTCTAATGCATTAAATACAGATTATTTACATTTGTAAAGGCAAGCTGAAGCTAAAATTCTTTCAATCGCAATAAGATGGCTATAAACGTTGTACTACTTCTGGTTTTGACCTGGACGGGGAGTAGATTCTCCTTTGGACTCGGTGCTCCCTAATAAAATATTTATAAACTGGTGTTTTGTTTTTCATTGCCTTCTTATGTACTTGCTTGAATAATTGAAGAGAAAAACCTTGATATTTTATATAAAGGAATCACTTTCCCCCTTCATCGTCGATAAGACCAAGGATAAACGCTAGTACCCATTGTAAGCATCCCGTCAAAGTTTTCATCTTATTCCACATTTTTAAATAGGAGCCTTAAAGTTCTAAATATCCGTGTTGCTAATCCCAAGATAAAGAAGATCTTTGGTAGTTTGTACTACCTTATATTTTGGGACACAAGGGAAGATTTTCCTTTGAACTAGGTCCTGATTTAGGTTAGAATTTATCAATACTTTTAAAGAACCAAGAGTATAACGTAATAAAAATATCTTATTTTATTAAACAAAGTTTATAGGTTTCATTATATTTGGATTTCTTTATACATAATGTTAGCTCTCACAACAAATGACCATTACAACCCCCTAAGAAAGTAGAAGGGGCTCTTACACTACCCTGATTGTAAGATATAAAGGATTCTCTTCTTCTATAAGAAAAAGGAATCAATAGGTTACGCATATTTTTGGATGCGTGAAACCTACACGTACTCAGTTGATCCGCCTTTGTTCAGGTTGTTAAATGTTTTTTAATAACACCTAAGAGCTAGTAATTTCATTTTCCACTCAAGTGGTTCTGGTCATGTGTCGTAATTGCTTTTTGGTCACTTGGCGAATTTAGCTCCTTGGGCGATAATTTATTCATAGTATACGAACCGTTCCCACCTTCTAAGTCCCAACCAGGTGTACATATGTAGACGTATTGTTTTGGTTTGCAATTTCGGGGGAGGGGGCCACGTTTCGACCTGGCTTGTCTTGAATCCTGCGCCACAGCCTTGAACCACTCACATTTGACTCACTTAAACTCTTGGCACGCACATCCGACGCCCGATTAGCCGATTACTATATCCTATATGCGCTCCTGTATCCGATAAGCGACTTTGCGACTTTTCGCACCGTGTACAAACAAATAAACAAACCTAAATGTTCGGGGTCACTTTATCGATTGAACTGGGGGTTGACAAAAAGTTGCCCACACTTCTGTTCCTTTCCTTGAAGTATCACAGTAGATTATATGGGAATAGAACCTTTGATATCACTAATACCTTAAATGCAATTGCATTTGAATCCGAAATAGCTTGATTTTGGATGTGTTGCCGAAATTGACAGGACTTAGGCTACTCCCGATGCGGATATCCTGTGCGAACAGTAGTTTATTTGATAAGCAAGCACTAACAACTGACGGGTGCGATATCCACAACAACGCGACGACCCAAGCAACCGCAGCCCTAAGTAGACCACCCTTCGAGTCCGGGAGAGAGTCCAAGAGCTAGAGAGCCGCAGGTCCGCCAGCCGGCTCCACTGGTTCCTGAAGTCTTCTCTTCGAGGGTGGAACACGAACATGGTTGCTAGGCAGGGCCATGTTTTTCGGGTTGCCCCTGGCAACCTTGAGGCCTTTTGGAGACCACGCTGTTTGGGGATATCCTTTGTATCCTGCGGGATTTAACCGCAATGGATGAGCCGGTCGCCAGTCAGCCGGGTGAGAATGCTGCAGAGGAGGGTGCGGCGGAGGGGGAGGAGCCCCTGATGGGCTTCCTCGAGGAGATCAACTGCACGGAACCGGGCATCATAGATCGCAGCATGATCGAAACCGCCTACCTGGAGGAGGGCCAAAAGGGCGAGGCCAGGCGACTCCACCAACTGGAGCCAGTGGTGTATGATCGCATCACCACCATGCGACTGGAATTCAAGAGTAAGTAATCAAGGAAAATAACTCCTATATCATTTAATAAATCATTTTCCTAGACATCCTAAGGATTGACCACCTCTGGATGATGCCCAATCTCACCAAGCTGTGCCTGAACTGCAACAAGATCGAAGTCATCGAGCATCTGGAAATGTTAACTGCCCTCAAAGATCTCAACCTCAGCTTTAACTATATTACCAGGATTGAGAACCTGGAGACTCTGGTCAAACTGGAGAAGCTCTCCTTGTTTAGCAATCGCATCAGGAAAATAGAGAACATACAGACTTTGGAGAATTTGGTTATCCTCAGCATTGGCAACAATCTCATCGATACGGTGGAAGGTGTAGGTTCTATTCTTGATATGATATTGTACATAATTTATCTTACTTAAAGAACTTTTAAGTAGACACCTACAAGTGACACTTTATTTGCTCGGAACTAAATTGTAAGAAACCTATTAAATTGAGTATTTGTCATTAAAATTCCAGATAGAACGCTTACGTTTTGTAAGCACCCTGAAAGTCCTCAATCTGGAGGGTAATCCCATTGCCAAGCTGCCGGACTTCCCCTTGTCCCTCTACGTAACAGCCATCCTGCCCCAGTTGAACTACTACGAATACGTCTTCATCAAGGCGGAGACCAAGGAGGAGGCCCAGAAACGTTTCTAGTAAGGGATCTCTTCATTATAAGACTACTCCTTAAACCTCCTTACTATATAACCCTTACCCACAGTCGGGAATTGCGCGAAATCGAGGACAAACAGGAGCGCGAGATCCAGGGCCTGGAAACGGAGGCTCGTGAGATGGCCGAGGCGGACCGGCTGGCCTCCAGTTTCGTGGAGCACCTGGATGGTCAGCAGCTGTACGATTCCCTGTGGCGAGACGATGAGGATGGGCGCATCCTCATGCTGGTGGGGCCACCGGCTCAGGAGCTTTGCGAAGAGTACTCCAAGGATGTGTACGATCTCACCCAGCAGATATATCGTCTGGGACTGGAGCGATTTGGTGAGCGCGACGAGGAGATTCGTGATTTCAATGCCAACCTGCATGAGGGGCAGGAGGAGCTGCAGTCCCAGGGGCAAAGACAGATCGAGGAGTTCCTCCAGTACAAGGAGCGGACTTTCGACGAGATGCGTCTGAAGTGGAGGGAACTGGATCAAAGGGACGAAGACCTGGATCAGTTGCAAACCCAGTTGGATAATCTCAATGCCCAGTTTCAAGACGCCCTGCACGAGATGTGGCAAAGCCTGATGGCCCAGGAGCTGCATCTGCATGAGGCTGTTGAGGTGATCTTATATGGAATACCATTCACTTTGCCTATATAAAAGCATCTTCATTTTCAGGACTCTACCCTAAACTTCGATCGCAAGATCTCCGAACTGATGGCCAGCTTTGTGGAGCAGGCCCAGGTGATCTTCCAGCAGCTAAGGGATCTCTGCAGCCACTTTGCCGACAACATGACGGAGATTGTGACTCAGTTCCTGTCCACCAAGCTCAGTCGCCATGAACTGAATGCCATTCCCGAGGAGCTGCGAAAGTGTGTAGATGATCGCGAGGCAGTTCTTCAGCTGGTGGAGGGCATGAGGGCAGCCCACAGCGTGCGCGTGGATGAGCGCGAGGATCGCATGGCTCAGCGGAGCAGGGAGTTCATAGATGACATGATCACCAAGCTCAACCAGTAGGTTCTTACGTATAGATCCACGAGACATATATCTTAATATCTAAGTATCTTCTTACAGCAAAGAAGTAGACCGCCATCGTGCCAAGATCCTAGAGATCAACTCCTTTATGGAAATGATGACGGAGGCCTTGGACAGCCTGCCGGGCGAACTACACCAGAAGGCCTCTTCGGATTAACAATTTTAATACACATAAAAACCCATATACAATAAATGCAATTCATGATCACGTAAATAGCTTTGGCAGCCCGCTATTTCTTCTTTTTCAGACCCTCGAGATGGGTGCACAGTCCCTCCTGGAACAGTGGAGTGGTCACATAGTCGACGCACTCCTTCAGGTCCCCGGCCCGATCCTTGAGCAGCTCCCGCACATCTGCCTCGCGGCACATGCGCTTGGTGAGACACCTGGCCACGGGATTGGCCTTGTCGAAGGTGCCTATGAAGGCGGCGCACTTGGAGAGGGCCTCCTCCTTGCTGCTCGAGACCTCGTCGACGAGGCCCACCTCCAGGGCCTCCTGGGTGGCAAAGAGCTTACCTTGGTTCAGGGCACGCTCCACAATCCTGCGGGGCAGGACGCTCTGGTACGAGTTCATCATCCACTTGGAGATGACGAAGCTGAAGCGGGTGGCATGGATTCCGATGAAGCGATTGGGGAGCATTACCCGGTACTCGCAGGCGGTGGCCAGGACGCAGCCGGCGGCAGGAGCATGACCCTGAAAGGGGGATTATTATTTGTATAAATAATACATATTCCCAAAGTTCGACCTACATTAATAGCAGCTGCTGTGGGCAAGCCACAAAGATGCAGGGCTAGCCAAAGGTCCTGAAACCGGGTCCAAAATAGGCGCAAACGCTCCACTTCCGGGTTTAAAAGCTCATTGAGATCAAGGCCAGCGGAGAAAACCTTGTCATTGCTCTGGAAAATAAACACACAAATACCATAATATCTTTGGGAAGTACAGATCAATATATAATTTGGGGGAATCCCAACCCACCGATGTCAGGATAAGACCCCGACTCTTGTTGCTCTCTATCTGATTGATGGAGTCGATAAGGTCGTGCATCAGGTCCATGGTCAAGGTGTTCACCGGCGGCAGGTTCATCGATAGGGTGGCGATTCCACTCCTATCGTCCACCTCAATAGTTGTCAGCTTCGAGTTAGCCCCACTTGAGAGGGATCTCAGGAACGGCCGTCCGTTGAGGAAGGGCCTTATCCGATTGACTCCATCTACCAGCCGATTACGCAACATTTTACGACGACTTTGGATTTGGAGCAGCAATCACGCACTGAGCGGCAGGCAGGAATTTAAACAATTTAACCTGTTTATCATATATTAAGTCGAGTTGCGAACCAAATAAAACAAACACTCGAAAGTCGAAACGATCAGCTGGGAGGCGTTTCCAGGCAAGGTTACGGCGCCGGCAGTTCGAGATCAACAAGTGTTTATTGGGGGTACTTAAAGGGAAGATATAACATTTTTAACTATCTTTTAAATAAAAAAAAATGTAACAAATTTTTGAACATTAAAATGAAAAAGTCTTACTTTTTTTAAGAGCTTGTACTTCCAGAGTTATCTTTATCATTAACACTCAAATAATTATATTATCTATGTGATAAGAAATGTAAGCAATCTTGTACACAGAAAAAATTCAAGTGCACAGTTCAAATATTTAACTTTAATTATCAAGATACATTTTACTTTTGTTTGACAAAATTGGATATAATAGAGAGAGCTACAAATAGTTTTTCATTTTACCAAGTAATGTTTTTAAATGCAGGATTCTGGTCAGGTGAAAAGTGATCATGATCATCAGGTCAGCTTTTTTACTTCTTTCCCTTCTTCTTGAGATTTTCGAGGTAAATGCCCATACCCTTCTGTACCTCAGGCCTAGAAGCCAGCGCTATGAAGTCCTCCACATCCTTTTCGCGCACCTTTTCAAACTCCTTAATATTATCCGCTCGGAACTGCAGCTTGGTCAGTCCACGGGCCAGAGGATTGACCTTGGCAAAGCTGCCGATGAAGGCGGCGCATTTCTCTACGGCCTCTTCCTTGGAGTTGGCGATCTCATCCACCAGGCCCTCATCGAAAGCCTCCTGAGTGGTAAACAGGCGTCCTTGGGTGAGGGCACGCTCCGCCACTCTCTGCGGCAGTACGTTCAGAAATCCGGACATCAGCCACTTGGGGGCTATGATCCCCAGAAGGGTTTCGTTCAGGCCGATCCTGCAGTTGGGCACCATCACCCGGTACTCGCAGGCGGTGGCCAGGAGGCATCCTCCTGCGGGGGCATGACCCTAAAAGATTATTGGGTTATGTACTTATACTTTTCTGATGTCTCGAGAATCCAACTCACATTGATGGCCGCTGCTGTGGGCAAACTGGTTCCATAGAGGGCAATCCACGTGTTCTGCAGTTCAGTCCAGATGATACGTAGTCGCTCCTTATCCGTGTTATACATTTCAAGGATGTCCAGACCAGCTGAAAACACATTGGAACTAGCCTGTGAATAGCAAAGATATGATACAAATATTACTTAATTCAATAAATAATTGGTCTTACTAACAGAGGTTAAAATAAGGCCCCGACTTTTGTTGCTCTCGATTTCGCCAATGGACTTCTGGATGTCCACCAACAATTGGACGTTTTGGCTGTTCACCGGGGGCCGGTTCATTGTGAGAGTGGCGATGCCGGTCTTGTCGCTGACCTCCACTGTGGTCAACTTGGTGGCCGAGGACATCAGTCTTTTGGGACCCCCGCGGGCCACGATCCTTAAGAGATTTGAGTGCAGCATCGTCCTTTGATATCTATAGAAGATGACCTTTGTTCAGAAGTTTATATATAAACCGACGTTCTTATTAGTATTATAAAATTTAAATATTTCTATTAAGGTGTCCAATTCATATATACATTCATATGTGTACCTACCTAGAAGATAATTTTACCAAATGTTTTTCAAAATTGTTATCTACTCAGCTGCTCAAGAAGTACTGATCTCCCATGGAAAGTTTCCAGCCCATTGTTGTCACCTATCGAGCTGACCGGGAGTAAAGAATCGAATATAATCGAATTCAAATACCCATTTTCAAAAACGATTTATTATTGGTGAATCATTAATACACTTCACAAAGCCTGTTTGTAATCATATTACTCTTGAATCCACATTCCAAGTATATCATTATCAAGCACTTAGAAATATAAAAAATACAAATATAAATAAATACCAGTCATAAAAAATTATGTATTTTTCATAAAATAAAATTAATTAAGGCAAAGATAAGTAATGGTTTTCATGAAGGCTTTATTACTATTTAAAAATGTATAAAATCAATTCCTTATTACTTCTTGGCCTTCTTCTTCAGGCCCTCGAGATAAATGCCCAGACCCTTCTGCACGGCTGGCTGGTTGACAAAGAACAGGAACTTCTCTAGATCCTCCTTCCGCTCGTTCTCCAGCTGCTGGAGATCGGCCGACCGGAACTGCTGCTTGGTCAGTGACCTAGCCAGCGGATTGACCTTGGCAAAGGTGCCAATAAAGGCGGTGCACTTCTCAATGGCCTCCTCCTTGCTGTTGGCAGTCTCATCGATGAGGCCCACCTTCAGGGCCTCCTTGGTGGTGAACATGCGGCCTTGGTTGAGGGCGCGCTCAGCCTCCCTTTGTGGCAAGACGCTCAGAAAGGAGGCCATAAACCACTTGGGTGCCACAATGCCCAGTTGGGTTTCATTCAGACCAATGGTGAACTTGGGCATCATCACCCGGTATTCGCAAGAAGTCGCCAGCAAGCAGCCGCCGGCGGGAGAGTGTCCCTAAGGATATAGAGAAGGGCTTTTAGAGGAGGATTACTAGGGGTCATCAAGGAACCCACATTAATGGCCGCTGCCGTGGGCACACTGCTGCCATAAAGCGCCAGCCACGTCTCCTGCAGCTGCGTCCAGAAGGCGCGAATCCTGTCCTTATCCGGCTTGTACATCTCCAGAATATCCAAACCAGCTGAGAATATTGTGGAGCTGGACTAAGGGGTAACTTCTGGTTAATATACTGAACTCCCAGCTATTAAGATCGTATTTACCGAAGTCAGAATGAGACCGCGACTCTTGTTGTCCTCGATTTCGTCAATCGAGCTCTTTAGATCCTGCAGCAGTTCCAAGTTGAGTCCATTTACGGGCGGCCGGTTCATCGTGAGGATGGCGATGCCGGTCTTGTCGTTGACCTCCACAGTGGTCAACTTGGTGGCAGTCGACATCAGTCGGTTGGAGGCTCCACGGGCCACCAGACTAAGGACTTTGGATCGTAGCATAATGATCTGAAATGGCAAGAAGACGTAAACAACTGGGAGTGACCTTTGGACGGATGCCGGTTTCTAGATTTATGGGCTGCGTGGGAGGATTTCCCCAAGTCAGATTTAAGCGCGAATTAATTTTGAATTCAACAAAATAAAACTAAGGATCTAAGGAAGAAGTTTATATGTTCACCTACTAATATAATTTAAACGAAGCACTTTTAATAATGAACCCAGTTGCCGCAGAACCTGTTGCGCTATCGATAGTCACCTCTGCGTAGGGGGGCCTAAATAACAATCGGTTACCTCAAATCTGTAAATACCCTACTTTTAGGGAAATAACATTAGAGCAATGCACATCTTCATACAAAAATGATCAACAAGATTAAATGTTAAAAACAATTTTGAAGGATTAAAAGTGAACTGTATAAAACCTCTGATTATAATGATCACATAAGGAAAATATTATATAAACTTAAAACTTTACCTTTTATTTTTTAAAGCTTGTGTCTTTAATAACTAAAGTTACAATTTTTAAATGATATGATGCAAAATTTTTTAATAATTTGCCTGAGTTTTGATTTGGTGATTTCTTAAAATCCCATTTGAATTTGTAGCGCCCAATGCCCTGATATCGATATACGATAATTAACTACGTTATCGCCTATCGACCGCCACTGACAGCCGCACTGCAACCCTGCGTTTTGACGTTTACACGTCACAATTCGTCGGCATTCTGCATTCGTGTCCACTCCACCTCAGTCTTCGCTACTTTCTCTACGAAACTCTACGAAAATCCAACCGAAAATGGGCTCCGGCAAGCAACAGAAGGTCCAGTCCTCGGGCTTCACCAAGGAGGAGGAGCTGCTGCTGCAGGACTTCAGCCGCAACGTCAGCACCAAGTCGTCGGCGCTCTTCTACGGCAATGCCTTCATCGTGTCGGCGGTTCCCATCTGTGAGTATAGCGATAAAGTGACACGTTGTATGTTTTGGGACACTTGGTGAACGAGATCGTGTGCGCTCGTTGCAGGGCTCTTCTGGCGCATCCACAACATGGATCTGTGGCCCAGCTCCATCCTGTTCGTCCTGGTGACGGCGGCCAGCACCTACCTGATGGCCACCGCCTACAAGAACATCAAGTTCCAGCTGAAGCACAAGATCGCCGGACGCCGCGAGGAGGCGGTGACCCGCGAGGTCAACCGTCAGGTGGGCGACGACAAGAAGGTCACGCGCAAGGAGAAGGACGAGCGCATCTTGTGGAAGAAGAACGAGGTGGCCGACTACGAGGCCACCACCTTCTCCATCTTCTACAACAACGCCATCTACTTGGCCGTCATCATCTTCATCAGCTTCTTCATCCTGAAGAACTCGACGCCGTTCATCAACTACATCTTCTCCGTGGGCATTGCCAGCGGAGCCTTGGCGCTCTTCTCCACCAGCGCCCAAGTGAACTGAGCGAAAACACCGCCATGTCATCCCATGTTCATGTACTCGTAATGTAAGGCCCTTCAAGAGATTTCCTGGGACAGTGGGCTGGTGTCCCCAAACCCATCATCCGGCAGCCCCATCCCGTTGGCGTGTCCAGCAGTGCGAGCATAGAAATTTTATAGTATAAACACCAATTTGTTGTCTTTCTTGTAGAAAGCTGATCAACTTCCATTCGCTGATGATTTAATAAATTGTAAAGTTAAAATATTCTCTTTATTTCTATCGGGAGAGTTTTAAATCGGAATTTTCAGAACTAATTTGTAAGTGTAAATGCAGGATGAGTTCCAGTTTGGCTGTGAGGTTAGACAGCCTCGAGGAGAAGAGCGATGCCCTGACCACCACCAATGCAGGCGGAGCCAATGCCGTACTTCAGCTTCTTGCGCCTGGGAAAAGATTGGGAATACGTAAGAATACGCAATATATAGTAGAGAGCATGGAAAACTCACTGCAACTCGTGCACCAGGTGACCAGTGATGCGGGAGCCACTGGCTCCAAGAGGATGACCCAGAGCAATGGCACCGCCATTCACATTCAGCTTGGAGGGATCCAGTTTCAAGGCATCGGCGCAGGCCAACGTCTGGGCGGCGAAGGCTTCGTTGATCTGTAAACCATATGGTTAGCTCCCCATAGATATATGTATGTCTGGACCGACTCACCTCAATCAGATCAATATCCTCAAGTTTCTTGCCAGAGACCTTCAGGACATTCTGAATGGCGGGCACTGGTCCAATGCCCATGATCTCGGGCTTGACACCCACAAAGGAGAAGGCCACCAGGCGGGCCAGAGGCTTCAGGTTGTACTCCTTGAGGGCCTCCTCGGAGGCCACGATCACAGCGGAGGCTCCGTCACAGATGCCGGAGGCGGTACCGGCCGTCACAATGCCATTCTTCTTGAAGAGCGGGGGCAGCTTGCTCAGACCCTCGAGGGTGGTCTTGGGGCGCGGGTGCTCGTCCACCACAAAGTCCACCTCCTTGCCCTTGACCTTCAGCTTGATTGGGGTGATCTCGGCATCGAAGGCGCCCTCCTTCTGGCCCTTCTCCCAGTTCTTCTGCGAGAGCAGGGCGAACTCATCCACGCGCTCCCTGGTGATCTTGTACTGCTCGGCCAGATTCTCGGCGGTCAGCGCCATGGGCAGCTTGCAGTAGGTATCGGTGAGACCAGCCCACAGGGCGTCCTCCAGGTTGTAGCTGGCGCCCAGGGTGGTGCCGAAGCGAACGTTGCGGGCGATGAAGGGGCTCTGGGACATGTTCTCCACGCCGCCGGTGAGGGCCACCTTGGCACCACCGACCAGGATGTCCTGGGCTCCGTTGACGATCGACTGGAAGCCGGAACCGCACAGACGGTTGATGCCAAGGGCGGGTTTCTCGATGGGCACGCCGCAGTTGAGACCCACATGCCGGGGCACGTAGATGCCATCCGTGGAGGAGGACTGCGATGAGTAAGATGAAGAATTTTTACTTTATTAACTAGAGTTTTAAAATTAAAATATATTTAAAATGTGTTTTTTAATACGTTTGCTTTTCTAAAAATATTAAGTTCATGCTTGAAAAAAATAGGGTCTTAACTATCATATCTTATAAAGTGTAATCTCATAATTCGTATACGGTTTGTAAAAATGTTAAAAGACTATAGATAAGATTACGATTTTGCATATATGTTTATTCCGATGGATATGATCCAGCAAGCCTGATTGCCGAAGGATCTTAAGGACCCTTCCATATCCTACTTACCGCAATCACATTTCCCACGATGACGGTATCCACCTGCTCTCCCTTAAGGCCGGCGGCATCCAGAGCTGCCTTTGCCGCTGTGGTCTGCAGCTGGGTCTGGTTGATGCCCTTCAAGGATCCACCGAAGGTTCCAAAGGCCGTTCGCTTGGCAGCCACAATATAGATACCTTATATAGGAGATACATATGTAGAACACATATATTATGCGTAGGCAAAGAGTGATAGTGATAGCACGAAAAACGAAAGCGGATTTTTGTTTTCGACTCAACAGGTCCAAAGTGCAACCGGCTGAGTGCGGGGGGATAGCATCAGATAGTACATCAACAAGTCCAAAGTTCAGATCTCTTTGCGAAGATCATCTCGCAGCGAGTCGGCAGGAATACTGGGTTATCCGGAAGGATTTACAAAGCTCACCTTTAGTTGCTGCAGACATTTTGCGATTTTTTTAAACACTTAATTAAAATAAAAAATAATTTAGGACAAGAAAAAGCGACTACCACAATGCAGTACCTATCGACTTCTGGTCGCAACTCGACTCGCCGCCCGCGTCGGCACGGCATATTATTGGATGAAAGCTCAAAGCTTTTTCGGGCGAGACAAGCCCACAATTTTCAGCTGTATAATACACTGTCAGAAAACAATAAGAGTTCAGAGCAATTGATGATTAACAAACACGAAATTTGCAATGTGATGAAATCAAAGATTTTGGTTTCCAAATACAAGACATCAATATTTTCTTTATAAATCTATTAGAGTTGTCATCAAGTAGAACAGCATACAATTTTATGTTCTCCGTCATTATTTTTTAATACAAAAAAATTGTTATTAAAATTGGTAGGCCGTTGGATACCAAGTAATTTAGTTCCCGACCTTAATACAATTTTTCTTATATTAAAAAGGGATGCACAGGCGGATGGTCCTTCTGCTTATCAATGATTCGCTTCAGAAAGTAGTTCGTTAATGCTGCGTTTTTAATTAGACTTTATGCTTGGAAATTAAGACTGAGTGTGAGTGGAATACAAATCTCATTGAGGAGAATGGGTATCGGTTTGTAATGGAGACAGGGTTACTTAAGTTCTGTATTTATTATAAAGTAGTGTGCAATCTCTCTATGTCTAGGGCGAGTTGGAGATGTCCATGTTGTCCAACTGCTCGACGCTCACCGATTTGCGTGACTTTGAATCGGCGCTGGAGCGCGAGCTCTTCACCTCGATGTCCTCGGAAATGGATTTCAGTTTGCGTGTTTCGGGAGTGTGTGAGCGGTCGCGCCGCCGCGAAGACTTGGAGGAAACGATGGCCGGCTCCTTGCTGCGACTAGAACGTGACTTGCTGCTGCTGGTCGCTGGCGGCGGTGACGGTGAGCTGCGCTTGCTCCTGGAGCGCGGTGAACGCGACGAGCGCTTCTCGCTGCGGTGTGATTTCTTGCTGCGCTCGCGTGACCGGGAACGCTTTCCGTTTCCACTGCCTCCGCCTCCTCCTCCAGTGCCATGGGAGCGCGAGCTACGAGAACGGGAGGTGCTGCGACGATGGCGGGACCTGGAGCGCTTGCCACGAGACCTTGAGGAGCGCGAGTGCTTGCCGCCGCGGGAGCGTGATCTCCTAGAGCGAGAGGTGCTGCGACGATGGCGTGACCTGGAGCGCTTGCTGCGGGAACGGGAAGAGTGCTTGCCGCGCGACCGTGAGCGACGGGAACGGGACACACTGCGTCGTTCCCTGGATCCTGAACGCCTGGAACGCCGCCTCGATGTGGAGCGATGCGAGCGCGAGCGACTAGTACGGCGGTCCCGGGAACGAGAGCGTGATCTCGACCTGCGCCGTTTGTCCTTGGCGAGCATGCCAATCACCGGGTCAATGGCGGCCGATATCATACTTTGTGCCTCCTTTACAATGGTCATCGCCTCTTCGATCTCCGCCTGGGCTGCCTCGTTGGACTTGGCCTCCGGCTTGGTTATGGAGTAGGTGGAGTGGTAGACGCTCAGGTGACCGCCCTTGAATTCCTGGCCCTGCATGCGCAAGGCGTGGATAATGCTGGTCTGTTCGCAAAACTCGATCATGCAGTACGTCTTGTTGTCCTTCTCGGCCCATCGGGCGTACTTCACCTCGCCGGCGCGTTGAAAGCATTCCATCAGGTCGTCCAGCCGCCACTCGTTCTTCACATCGCACACGATGATGGTGCGCCGAATTTCCTCGATCTTGCGGGCATCATAGAAGGAGGGCAGGGCCGGGTACTCCGGCAGATTGAACTCCACCAGCTTGGGGTCGTACGTCTTGATCACCTGCTGCGGCAGCTGTCCCTCGATGCGATTGATCACCTCCGGCGGCAGCTTGGAGTCCGGCTTCTGGAGTCCCGGCACAATGGTGCCGTTCTTGAGCATCTCCAGGGCCCGGTACTCCTCGGGAATGGCCAGCACTGGGATGACGATGAGGGCGCGATCGATGAACACCGTGTTGGTCAGGTGCTGGGCCACCGGCACACTGGTCGTCTCCGTGTACTTCACATAGCAGATGCGCGACTGCACCGGGCAGGAGACATCCCGGATGGTCGGGTACAGGCGGATCTCCTCAATCTTGCCGATGTTGCCGAACAACGTCTGCATCTGGTCCTTGGTGGCCTGCGGCGCTATGTTGGTCACCTGGATCACACGCGGGGTGTTGCCGCCAGCCATGTTTGCCAGTTTCTCGGTTCGCCCACGGCTCGGCAAGCGGTTTATTAGCAATAAAAGTGTTTTCAATTAACCTACAAGAGCAAGCGAAAAAACGCAAGGGTTGCAATGCCGTCGCGAACATTCGATAGGCTGTCGATAGCTGTCGATAGCTGTCGATAGTTGTCGATATAACCAATCTGGCAACTCCCTTTAATCTGGCTATTTGGCGCCAAAGCTAGCTATTTTTATTGAGGCAAATTATAAAAGAAGTGAAATGAAAAGCTTAATACTTTTGGTAAAGGAATATAACAAATAATTCAAGTGCTGTTTATTTTATAGAGTTACAAATTAAAGCAATCGTGGTAATAAATAATTATATTGAGTTAGCGGCAAAGTGTGACCGTACTCGCGTGGCAACGGGGTTTCTGGCCAGTCCAAAACGGTCGCTCTAGCATGCACCAATTCACAAATACCACCTCACGATCGTAGGACTTGCAAACAAAATAAAATCCGTGAATCAAGGACTGACAGATTGCCAGGAAGCGTTTCGCCTTGTCCCACGATGTCGGACCGCCCAGTGCCCGCCACCGCCTCCGCGTCCGCCTCCTCGTCGAGCCTGAGTGTCCTGCGGCAGTTTCGCATCAACAAGAATGCCTCCGCTGCCGCCGCGGGTTCTGCGAAAACTGGTACTTCCAGAGCTAAAATGCACTCCTAGTGTCACCCCCGCTGATGATGCAGTACGTCTTTTCAGAGCGCGTGCCTGGCAAGAAGCGCATCCAGGTGATGGCCGACAGCGACAGCGATGGCAACGACTCGCAGACGTCGAAGAAAAGCAAAGTGGAGCTGACCGTGAAGGAGAAGGAGGAACGCTACATGGCGGCGGCCCATATCTCGCCCCAGTACGACACAATGGTAGGTTTCTCTTGTGACCAAGATCCCAGATCCGGTGCTGCGAACGGGGCATGGCGGGGAAGCGCGCGTCTCTGCGCCTGTGTTCGCGGAACATGGCGATTTGGTTCGGGCCCGGCGTTGCGAACAGCTGTCGGTGGCCAGGGGCGCCGCTGACGGGGGTGACTTAAGATATAGCCCTCGTGTATAAAACTTCCTTTCAAAGCTGATATTGTTTAACTTTTCTTAACGGTCCCATTTGAAAAAATAATATAAATTTAAATAATTATTTATTTCATTTGGACACATATTTATCTTTTTTTATTGGATAATTGTTTTTAACCCACTTCTTATAGAGATAGATGAAGGTATGAATTGTTTTCAATATTAAATTATTTCGGATTTTTATTTTAAAGTTATTTTTTATTCCACAAACGAATAATTATGTTTTGTATATGTAAACTTTATTGCTTACTTTATTATTATTTATTTATTAAAAATTTGTATATTTATATTTAATTTATTATTTATTTTTATTAATTTACAAACTAAATAGAGTACTAATACAAACTAATAGAGTATTTCTTAGGAAAATTCCACTACAGCTCCTTAGTTCCCTTTATTCTCATTTTCCGCTTCGGCTTCAAATTACTTTCTACTTATTCAACTTAAGGTATGGAAGTTACCGCAGTTGCTCACATTAAAATGATAACCGACAGGCAAATTGTTTTGTTATTTCAATGCACTCACACATAATACATTCTTTATAATTCCACAGGCCATCCAAGAGTCACTCTCCCGCACCAATTGGGATGTGGCCGCCTCTGTGCGCTACCTGAGGGAAAACTGCAAGCCCAAGGGCCAGAATGGGCCGCTGGTCAAGCCCAAGCTGAAGCCCAGCTCCAATGGGACCAGCGGAACTTCTCAAGGCAACTTCTCGGACAACGACCACTCAGACGACGACGATGTGAAGCAGTCCAAGGATCAGGTGTACGACAGCGATGACAGCGACACCGAGATGTCCACCAAGATGACGGGGCAGCGTAAAAAGGTGTTCCAGTTCATGAACGAGGCTACGCTCATCGAGCTGCAGTCTGTCAAGACGCTGTCCGAGAAGAAGGCATTGGCCATCATAGAAGTGCGACCCTTTAGTGATTGGGCAGGACTCCGGAAGAAGCTGGAAAGCATTAAAATGTCGGGTGATCTACTCAACTACGCCCAGGAGCTGATCAACAAACAGAACACGGTGGCTACCATTCTAAGCAAGTGCAACAACATGGTGTCCCGTCTGGAGAAGGCGATTTCCAACGGTGCCGGCATTGTGGAGCAGCCTAAGCTTCTTAGTAGTGGGTGAGTCCTAAGCAGGATACTGTTCCACCTTTTTAAATACTAATAAATGTATCATTACCCGCAGTCTACAGTTGGCTGACTATCAGATCATTGGCCTTAACTGGCTGACAGTGATGCACAAACAGGAAATGAATGGCATTTTGGCGGACGAAATGGGTCTGGGAAAGACAATTCAGGTGATTGCATTTCTGGCATACCTTAAGGAGAATGGTCTCAGCCAGGCGGCCCACTTGATTGTGGTTCCATCGTCCACGTTGGACAACTGGGAGGCAGAGATCAGCAGATGGTGCCCCAATCTGGTGGTGGAGAAGTATCACGGCTCGCAGGACGAGCGGCGAAGAATGCGAGGGCGCTATGCTAAGGATGGCTTCACCGGCTTCGATGTTCTTCTGACCACGTGAGTATCCAGAAGGGTATACAAGAATTTAAGCTATAATTTGATTCCAATTTAACAGCTATCACATTGTTGGCTCCACGCCGGAGGAGAGGAAAATGTTCCGGGTTTGCAAGCTGGACTACGTCATCTTCGATGAGGCACACATGCTAAAGAACATGACCACGCAGCGGTATGCCAACCTTATAACCATCAATGCTAGGATGCGCATCCTGCTCACAGGAACTCCGTTGCAGAACAACCTGCTGGAGCTGATCTCTCTGCTCTGCTTCGTCATGCCCAAGTTCTTTGCCAAGAGCATCGATGATATCAAATCGTTGTTTGTTAAGGTGAAAGAGGAATGCCAAAATACTAACATAAAACTAATCAAAGTATCCTTTGCAGAAGGGAAAATCCGATGGCGACCAAGAGGAGGTGTCACAGTTCCAGGAAACACAGATCCAGAGAGCCAAGCGCATCATGAAGCCGTTTGTCCTCAGGCGCCTTAAAAAAGATGTCCTCAAGCACCTGCCCAAGAAGCTAAGTCTGGTGGTAAATATCTCGAACCTGAAAACCATTATTTCTATTAATGTGCATCATTTGATTGCAGGAAAAAGTACCCATGAGCACCCAACAAAAGCACTACTACCACGAACTGGTCGAGTATTATTCCAACAACAAGGGTGAGGTGTGTAGCAGCAGTGAAAGGGCCGGCATAGCGATTATGATGGAGATGCGGCGCATCGCCAACCATCCGCTACTGATGCGTCACTACTTCACCGATGCCAACCTGCGCAGTTTCTCAAAGCGCCTGGCAAATGCCAGTTCCTACAAAAAGACCAATGAGCAGTATATCTTCGAGGAGCTGGCCGTCATGTCGGACTTTCAGGTCTACCAGATGTGTAACAAGCATGTGAGTCTTTGCCACAGCATATATTTATTAAAAGTTGGCTAAAATGCATATTTTATTAGGAATTTTACGACGTTAAAATACCCGATGAGTTGATCTGCGATTCCGGGAAATTCCTATACCTGGACACCTTGCTGCCGAAGTTGAAGGAGGAGGGACACCGTGTGCTGCTCTTCAGCCAGTTCACGATGATGCTGGACATTGTGGAGGAGTATCTGCGGATACGAAATTTTGGTTTCTGCCGCCTGGACGGGGCGACCGCCGTAAATGTCCGCCAGGACCTGATCACCGACTTTAATGACGACAACAGCATTTTCGTGTTTCTGCTCTCCACCAAGGCCGGTGGCGTGGGCATCAACCTGACGGCCGCCGACACGTGCATCATTCACGACATCGACTTCAATCCGTATAACGACAAGCAGGCCGAGGATCGGTGTCACCGCATGGGTCAGCAGCGACCAGTGACCATTTACCGTCTCATTTCCGAGAGCACCATCGAGGAGGGCATCCTGATGGCCGCCGAAGAGAAGCTAAAGCTGGAGAAGGACATCACGTCCAACGAGAAGGGCGAGGTGCACGAGCAGCGCTGCGTGGTCAAGCTGCTGACCACGGCCCTGGGATTGGACAAGGACCAGGAGGAGCAGCTAAATAACTCACTGAACAGCTCCATAGTCTCGCCCACCAAGTAGGCTTCCTCCACGTTGTCGTCGTTCTCCTCCTTGTCCCATCATCCGTATTTATTCTGCGCCAGCATTGGATCAACCTTGGCCTACGGCTGTTAAATTGTTTTAAAATCTGAGTACTATTACCGATCAATATTGTATTTATATATTTTACGTAAACTTGTGTGCGCAAGGATGTTGAGATCTGGCGGATGGTTAGGCCGTAAGTGGATCACACATTGAGTTAGTAATTTGTCACCCATAAGATAAAAACTGTTTTCCCTAGTAACAACAACATTTCCACGACGAACCAAGGCGGACAAGTTTAACCTCTTGTTTTTTTTGATTTGTCATCTTGCATAGTTTTCCTTTCTGTAAGCGTTTATGTATCGAATTGAAACTATTGTTATAAGGATAAAGAACATTTGTGTACGAATGCGATCTTGTAGTTTGTTTCCATTTTTCGTATCGGTTCGAGTGGCTCGGCAACCCTCAGCGGACGGCTCTCGCATTTTCCCCAGCAGTTCTGCTCGTGTGAGAGCTACAATTTCGAGAGCGAACCACTGTTTGGAAGAGCTTTCGGCTCGGATCGCGACTGGCGATTCATCAGGGTGTTTAGTCTTCAACTGATCGCTCGCGCCGATGATTTAATTTTTAAGTTAAAGTCTGCGCCCAGTGGAGCAGCCAGCCGCGTTACTCACATCCATACATACGTGCGAATATACATGCCTACATAGTGCGGCGTACATCGATAAATAGATATACCCCGCAGATATAGTGTCTCGATCGACAGCAACGAACCCCAGAAACCTAAAGTAAAAAAATAGTCAAGTCTGTAGATTAAACCTATTCAAATCGAATCTAGAACCATAACGAATCCCTTACATTTTCCTCGAACAATTCGGGCTCTGACACCGCACTGCCATTATGTGATTCATAGCCAAGTACATAAGTTTCCTCCCCGAGTTCTTTCTTGAATTCTATTTAAAAATAGACAAAACAGTTTGCGAGCGGAACTCATATTGCCGCGGCGGCCACTAAAATGCTAAATAAATCAGGCCAATAATAAGAGAAGAGTTCTTCGTTCCCTGTTCCGCTGCCCCGCTGACTGCCGGAAACGGAAGTACAGCGCCAACTGCATATAGGTTTAGAGATGGTGTATCCGCACAGTGCTGCGATACAGTCATCACTCTGTCATGCACTATAAATATAGATGCGGCGGCACATGTGAGCGACTTTTGGCAATTGCCAGGGAATACGGCGCACAAGTCGGGCGAAACAAACAGCGCGTGCAGGCCAAACATGAAATAATAAAATACGTGTATGAGAATATAAATAAGAATTATTAATCCCCTCCCCCCTTTCTGGCGGTGTATGCGTGTAGTGATCGTATGTGTGCGTGTGTGAGTAATCCGAACAATAACCATAGTATACATATACAGCGAGCGATCTGCATTAAGAGAGAGAAGAATCACGCAAAAGAAACGAACGAAAATAACAACGCGAAAGAAAACACACAACGGAATTGTGATAATTGACGAGACGAGCACACGACGAGCGAAGCCGAGAACGAGCAGCACAAAGCGACAAACCGAAAATAGCCGACAGCCACGGTGCGTATACTCGATGACCACGACCCACCCGCCCACTTGACTCATCGCGCCCTCTCGCTCGCACAGCAGCCGGCAGAGCAACAGCACCGCAAGCAATTGTGATCACCGTGTGTGTGTGTATCTGTGTGTCTCTGCACTTGCCGCTGGCCCTGTCGAAGTATCCGTATCTCTAGCTGGAAGTACGCAATCCACGACCATCCGAGGCTTGGACCGACGCTTCGAAATATTAATTATTTGCCACACTGCTTATGGCTCGACTCGGCGCATGCCAAGCATAATTAAACGAGACACGAAAGAGCGTATCTACGAAGTAGATAAATATCTTTATACGAACAACCAGGCTGCAGCCCAACCAACAATCGAATCGACGAATACCCATCTATATACTCTATAGAGCGAGATAAACAAAAGCTCAATCAGCAGCCGCAGCAGCAACAACGAAACAATTTGGAAGAAACACTTTTGCACTAAAAGGTGAGTATCCAAGCGCTGATTCATAGTCCCAGGCAGGCGCAGCTTAGGGCAAACACTCTGTTTGCTAATCTGGGAATAGACTGTCGAGCAATTAACGAGGCAAGTTCGCATGGCAGTGGTGGTAGATGCTCACAGTCCGAATAGCCTATGTGGGATTTTCATTTATCTTTGAACCCCTGACATTTGTACATGAAAAACCAGGCCTTTAGTGGCTTTAAATGTATTATCACTTTCTTGAACCAGAAGTCAAGATTTGTATAGGTAAATTTTGAATAATGATTTAGGTTCTACTAATCTAAAAAGAAAAATAAGTTAATAAAAATAGTCGCAGCATATTATTCGCTCATGAACCAAAATCAGATTGATATAGGTATATTTTTATAAGAAACAGAATATTTTTGACCATAATTTAAGGTTTATTAACTTGCAAAGATTAAGTACGAGTGCAATATTTGTGGGCTGCACTTTAGGAAGCTGGACTGTACTTCGTTGTGTGTATCTTTCGCGTAGACTCACTACGGACTCCTTGTGGGACGCAGACTAAGAATTACTGGGGGCTGATGTCATGCTCGGAGACGAAGTGCTCTAGCTCGAGCCCCAAAACCAGATGCAACTCCTACGCGCCAAAGCCGCTTGATCAAGTAGTTTGAGTCCCCCTCTTCGTAAACAGTTTTTGTGTATCTTTACTTGATGTATGAGTAGGTGAACACGTTATGGGTTCGTCTCCGGGCTGAAGCTTTGGGATTCTCACGACTCATTTTCTTTTCGCATTTCAGACCCGCAATCTGAATCTGCAAACAGGGATCCCCTATATCCCTCACATCGTATTAAGAAGAGAACTCAAACTCGACAAAGGAAGAAAGGAAACCAACTATTGTGATATGTACAAATTTACTCAAATACTGAAGCCACATATTTAGACGTTTATTCCGCGGAAACCCAGTTGTGAGCCGATTAACCGGAGGATAATCTACCAAAGATTAGGCTTTCATCGTCAATTAAGTTTATCTAGATAGAGCAGAAGCAGTACTCGAGATGGCCGAGAAAGTGGAACTGGCCCAGGCCAGCCTGAATGGCCAACAGAACGATCCCCGAAAGGTGCGCAAGTCGCCTGAATTTCAGCCCGGCGTTATCTCTAGGGAACGCAGCTTTGTGCGCACCTCGAACCAACAGGTGAGTATCTGCACACACCCATATTGATTTCCAGAATCAACTATATTTGCGACTTCGGTTTCAGAATATCAACAAACGCAGAAGTCTGGCTTTCAACGTGCCTGGCAATCAAACCGGACAGATGAGGGGCAAGCCCGCCATGGATATTTACAGACCTCCAAGTGAGTTGTTTTAGTCATTCTACACAAATTCTCCTCTTCGCTTGGCTGCTTAGCGGGTTGTTCGGTGATAGTGAACTTGCAGAAACCAATTAAACAAAGCATTGATCAAGATTATTGGCCTTAAATCTGAGTTATTTTTAATAAGAACCCTTAGTTGTTGATGTATGCCTTTGAACCAGGGAGGTAGTAATGTATGCTAACTTATCAAGGAAAATATATAAAAATGGAGAAA
Organism: Drosophila biarmipes; assembly: GCF_025231255.1. Classification (NCBI taxonomy): domain Eukaryota; kingdom Metazoa; phylum Arthropoda; class Insecta; order Diptera; family Drosophilidae; genus Drosophila; species Drosophila biarmipes. The sequence continues at coordinate 4,455,387 of NC_066612.1, read as the reverse complement.
GTATATAAATTATGATATATCATTTCCGCCCTAACTAAGAATCTGCCATGCCTTAAGTATAGCTTCTGATCTTATCTCATCCAAGGATGAGCTCAGCTCGTTTTGCTGTTCTTTTCGCTGCAAGCTTATCAGTTCCAACGATTACTTACTGAGACCACGTTTTTCTTTTGATTCTTTTCATATATCTGTCTAATACCCTGTACATTCCGCCCCCTCCACACAATGTTGTCCTGCCCCTCACATCATCACATCCCTCTTGGGTATCCCGACCCCCCCCCAAAAAACCTAATTGCCTCTGAATCAGATGTGCGCGGAGAGCTGGCTGCTCCAGCCGGTGGTGGTGGCGGTGGTGATGGTACTGGTGGTGCGGCCGGTGGTGTCGCCAACAAGCTGAACGTCAATGCCCAGGAGTTCACAATGACTAGCAGCTCCGGGGCACCGGCCGAGGCACTCAGCAATCGGTAAAGCAAAGTCTTTTAATGCCATTGTTTACCCCTCTTCCCGTCTCCTTGCAGAGCTAAACTACAGTCTACAACATTCTTCCAGTTCGTCGCTTATCTTCCCGCCCACCAATGGTCCCGGGGTGGCTCCGGTCTTGGGTCAGTATGGAAACGTCAATCGCCGCCAGGCCGGCCTCTCCCTGGGCAACATGCCGGCTCTGAAGGCCAACCACCATCGCTCGATCTTGGTGACGCATCCAATCAGTCCCCTCGGTGGTCAGCTGCCGCTCATGAACTCGCCCTCCAGTGGCAATATACTGCACGTAAGCTCTACTTTAATTTAACACCCCAAAATGTTCACTCAAATTAACGAGTCACTGTTTAAAAAGACTCAAGTTACTTAACTTTATTATATTTTATTAATAAATTCTTTGGAATCTGAAATCTTTGAGAAAGGAAGATTTCGATTAGGAAATAATTAAAACTAACTATAATATCAATCTATTTTAAAATATTTTGTTAAAATAAATTTAAAATATTTAAGTTTTTAATCATTGTATATTCTAATCTTAAAACTCTTTTATTTCCAGACAACAAACCGTGTGAAGTTTGCTCCCGAGCCCAGAGGTCACAAAGTGGCCACCCAGAATCAGTTCGGTCAGCTCAACAACAACTATGGACAACCCTACCAGGCAAATCTTAATGGAATCGATCCGTACGTGAATGGTAATACCTTGCAGCGCTCCAAGTCCTTATCTTCAGCGGATGCGTTGACTAGGGGAATGGCGGGCTTGGGCCTGGGTCTGGGCAACGAGGTGGCCGACATTGGTCAGTTCACGCCAGATATCCAGGCGCTCATCGACACGGCTCTGGAGGATCCCAACAAGCTGAACTCGCGTTGTCTGATGGAACTGACAACGCAGTTCATCAAGCGTGCGGTGGAGAGTCGCCGTTTCGCCCTGCCGATCTCCCGGCTGTGCCTCAACATCATTGCCCGGGAGCAGAAGGAAACCTTCTTGGAGGCGCTGCTCAACACATGCCGTCAGTGGTACCAGGAGCGCGAGAAGGTAAGTAGTTCTTCTGGCTAAATATCCTGTTCTTGTCAAATAATTAATTATTTTCCTTACTCAATACAGCTGTTGTTTGCCATCCAGGGCATGAAATCCCCATCCCGTGTTCGATTTACCGCCTTCATGGCCTTCCTCACTGAGATGTTCTGCCAGCTGAAGCGGCGACAGCTCCAACTGCGCACCCACCACGAGGGCACTCCCCCGCCGCTGGTGCTGCTCAGTCTGCTGTCCAAATGTTGCGAGGATTGCGTGCGTCCACCTATAAAATCTCTATCAGAGGTGAGTTTAAATTTCACCCTATGGTTTAGCGAAAGCTAAATACAGGGAATTATCTCTTCTCTTTCAGATTGAGTGCCTGTTCTATGTGTTGACTTGCATTGGCCAGGATATGGAGCAGCAGCTGCCACAGCAACTGGAGCTACTCATGGGTCTCGTCCGCGATGCCTTCTTGAATGCCGGAGAATCAGCGGCTTCCATCCGGCGCACTCTTCTCCAGCTCATCGAGCTGAAGGCCTCCCACTGGCAGTTGCCGGGCAACACGGTTCTCTACTACACACACACTAACAACTAAATCTTGAGAATGGGAAAGTAACTCAAGCTTGATCTGGACTTGGAGCTAGACCTGGTACCAAGGCGCCGACTCGGGGCACTGTGCAATCATTAAGACACCATCAGCTATAGATTCTGTTGTCGCATTGCATTTAGGGCCTGCAACACTTCTGTTCTATTTATCTTATCGTACTCTTACCTAGGCATAAGCAATATTTATTTCGGCACCAGCAATAGAGAGAAACTAACCCGAGACTTGCACACAATACACCAAGCCCAGTACCAAATGAGATCGGCCGATTCGATTCGGTATCTTCGGACTCTGCTATAATCTAAGGCTCAATTTTTATGTGAATCCATATATTTATGTGTAATAAATCACAGCTAGTCAAAAAGAGGATAAAACGTTTTTTTGCTTTTGAGAAACTTAATTGATAGGAAAGTACTACTATAAATGTGTTCTAAGTAAAAGTGATAACGCAAAAGAAATGCTTAAACCTACGTTTGAAATAGTTTCTTGATAATGGCCAAACTCAAGTGCTGCACAAAAAACATCGTGCACATAAAGATATAGCATAAAATGTTTAAAATGCATTTTACCAGCTTATCTTAATTGTTTATAAAAATGCCTTACGCTTACCTGCTGACCTTAGGTTGAACTTCGACCACTGCAAAACTTATCAGGGCTCTGCAATACGAAGCCCTCCTATTTAAGCGCCAGTTGAGGTTCAAATGTCCAGAGTCTTGCTCGAAAAGTTGTCATGGTAAGTCGGCATGAATTTAAGGAAATGCAACTCAATTTATTTTTCCAATGCAGGAAATATTAAGATGCCTAATTTTCTTTGCTTTCTACGGAGCTGTCCATGCAGCTCTGCATGAAAGTCAAACAAAAAAGACCGAATCAGTAAAAAAGTCTACACAAGACTATATGGACTACCCGGATAATGCTGATATCTGTTCGAAAAATCCTTCTTTGGCGGAATGTTTTGGGTCAACCACCACTGCTGTAGAAACTACTGAAGAACCAACCCCTCAGAACTTCACAACTCAGAAGACAACCACAACTCAATCTACAACAGAGCCAACGACAGCAAGGACAACAGAGCCTACTACTGAAACATATACACAGCCAACAACCGCAAAGACAACTACTGCCGAATCAACAACCGAAAAGTCTACTACAGAACCAACAACCGCTAAGGCAACCACCAAAACATCAACTACCGAGAAGACTACCACAGAGCCGACAACCACAAGGGAAACATCAACCAAAGCCACAACCGAACCAACAACACAGAAGGCGACTACTATAAAAACTACAACAGAACCAACCACTGAGAACTCCACAACTCAGAAGACAACCACAACTCAATCTACAACAGAGCCAACGACAGCAAGGACAACAGAGCCTACTACTGAAACATCAACAACCGAAAAGACTTCTACACAGCCAACAACCATTAAAACAACTACTGCCACATCAACAACCGAAAAGTCGACTACAGAACCAACAACCGCTAAGGCAACCACCAAAACATCAACTACCGCGAAGACTACCACAGAGCCGACAACCACAAGGGCAACATCAACCAAAGCCACAACCCAACCAACAACACAGACGGCGACTACCGTAAAAACTGCAGCAGAACCAACCACTGAGAACTCCACAACTCAGAAGACAACCACCATTAAATCTACAACAGAGCCAACGACAGCAAGGGCAACAGAGCCTTCTACTAAAACATCAACAACCGAAAAGTCTACTACAGAACCAACAACCGGTAAGGCAACCACCAAAACATCAACTACCGAGAAGACTACCACAGAGCCGACAACCACAAGGGCAACGACAACCAAAGCCACAACCGAGCCAACCCCACAGAAGGCGACTACCGTAACAACTACAGCAGAACCAACCACTGAGAACTCCACAACTCAGAGGACAACAGAGCCTACTACTGAAACATCTACACAGCCAACAACCGCAAAGGCAATTACTGAAAAGCCAACCACCGCAAAGACAACTACTGCAATATCAACAACCGAAAAGTCTACTTCAGAGCCAACAACTGCTAAGGCAACCACTAGAACATCAACTACCGAGAAGACTACCACAGAGCCGACAACCACAAGGGCAACGACAACCAAAGCCACAACCGAGCCAACCACACAGAGGGCGACTACCGTAACAACTACAGCAGAACCAACCACTGAGAACTCCACAACTCAGAAAACAACCACAACTCAATCTACAACAGAGCCAACGACAGCAAGGACAACAGAGCCTACTACTGAAACATCTACACAGCCAACAACCGCAAAGGCAACTACTGAAACGTCAACAACCGCAAAGACAACTACTGCCACATCAACAACTGAAAAGTTTAGTACAGAACCAACAACCGCTAAGGCAACCACTAAAACATCAACTACCGAGAAGACTACCACAGAGCCGACAACCACAAGGGCAACGACAACCAAAGCCACAACCGAGCCAACCACACAGAGGGCGACTACCGTAACAACTACAGCAGAACCAACCACTGAGAACTCCACAACTCAGAAAACAACCACAACTCAATCTACAACAGAGCCAACGACAGCAAGGACAACGGAGCCTACTACTGAAACATCTACACAGCCAACAACCGCAAAGGCAACTACTGAAACGTCAACAACCGCAAAGACAACTACTGCCACATCAACAACTGAAAAGTCTAGTACAGAACCAACAACCGCTAAAGCAACCACTAAAACATCAACTACCGAGAAGACTACCACAGGGCCGAAAACCACAAGGGCTACGACAACCAAAGCCACAACCGAGCCAACCACACAGAGGGCGACTACCGTAACAACTAGAGCAGAACCAACCACTGAGAACTCCACAACTCAGAAGACAACCACAACTCAATCTACAACAAAGCCAACGACAGCGAGGACAACAGAGCCTACTACTGAAACATCTACACAGCCAACAACCGCAAAGGCAACTACTGAAACGTCAACAACCGCAAAGACAACTACTGCCACATCAACAACTGAAAAGTCTACTACAGAACCAACAACCGCTAAGGCAACCACTAAAACATCAACTACCGAGAAGACTACCACAGAGCCGACAACCACAAGGGCAACGACAACCAAAGCCACAACCGAGCCAACCACACAGAGGGCGACTACCGTAACAACAACAACGACAGCAAGGACAACAGAGCCTTCTACTAAAACATCAACAACCGAAAAGACTTCTACACAGCCAACAACCGCAAAAACAACTACTGCAACATCAACAACCGAAAAGTCTACTTCAGAGCCAACAACTGCTAAGGCAACCACTAGAACATCAACTACCGAGAAGACTACCACAGAGCCGACAACCACAAGGGCAACGACAACCAAAGCCACAACCGAGCCAACCACACAGAGGGCGACTACCGTAACAACTACAGCAGAACCAACCACTGAGAACTCCACAACTCAGAAAACAACCACAACTCAATCTACAACAGAGCCAACGACAGCAAGGACAACAGAGCCTACTACTGAAACATCTACACAGCCAACAACCGCAAAGGCAACTACTGAAACGTCAACAACCGCAAAGACAACTACTGCCACATCAACAACTGAAAAGTTTAGTACAGAACCAACAACCGCTAAGGCAACCACTAAAACATCAACTACCGAGAAGACTACCACAGAGCCGACAACCACAAGGGCAACGACAACCAAAGCCACAACCGAGCCAACCACACAGAGGGCGACTACCGTAACAACTACAGCAGAACCAACCACTGAGAACTCCACAACTCAGAAAACAACCACAACTCAATCTACAACAGAGCCAACGACAGCAAGGACAACGGAGCCTACTACTGAAACATCTACACAGCCAACAACCGCAAAGGCAACTACTGAAACGTCAACAACCGCAAAGACAACTACTGCCACATCAACAACTGAAAAGTCTAGTACAGAACCAACAACCGCTAAAGCAACCACTAAAACATCAACTACCGAGAAGACTACCACAGAGCCGACAACCACAAGGGCAACGACAACCAAAGCCACAACCGAGCCAACCACACAGAGGGCGACTACCGTAACAACTACAGCAGAACCAACCACTGAGAACTCCACAACTCAGAAGACAACCACAACTCAATCTACAACAAAGCCAACGACAGCGAGGACAACAGAGCCTACTACTGAAACATCTACACAGCCAACAACCGCAAAGGCAACTACTGAAACGTCAACAACCGCAAAGACAACTACTGCCACATCAACAACTGAAAAGTCTACTACAGAACCAACAACCGCTAAGGCAACCACTAAAACATCAACTACCGAGAAGACTACCACAGAGCCGACAACCACAAGGGCAACCACAACCAAAGCCACAACCGAGCCAACCACACAGAGGGCGACTACCGTAACAACTACAGCAGAACCAACCACTGAGAACTCCACAACTCAGAAGACAACCACAACTCAATCTACAACAGAGCCAACGACAGCAAGGACAACAGAGCCTACTACTGAAACATCTACACAGCCAACAACCGCAAAGGCAATTACTGAAACGTCAACAACCGCAAAGACAACTACTGCAATATCAACAACCGAAAAGTCTACTTCAGAGCCAACAACCGCTAAGGCAACCACCAAAACATCAACTACCGAGAAGACTACCACAGAGCCGACAACCACAAGGGCAACGACAACCAAAGCCACAACCGAGCCAATCACACAGAAGGCGACTACCGTAACAACTACAGCAGAACCAACCACTGAGAGCTCCACAACTCAGAGGACAACCACAACTCAATCTACAACAGAGCCAACGACAGCAAGGACAACAGAGCCTTCTACTAAAACATCAACAACCGAAAAGACTTCTACACAGCCAACAACCGCAAAAACAACTACTGCAACATCAACAACCGAAAAGTCTACTTCAGAGCCAACAACTGCTAAGGCAACCAGTAGAACATCAACTACCGAGAAGACTACCACAGAGCCGACAACCACAAGGGCAACGACAACCAAAGCCACAACCGAGCCAACCACACAGAGGGCGACTACTGTAACAACTACAGCAGAACCAACCACTGAGAACTCTACAACTCAGAAGACAACCACTACTCAATCTACAACAGAGCCAACGACAGCAAGGACAACAGAGCCTACTACTGAAACATCTACACAGCCAACAACCGCAAAGGCAACTACTGAAACGTCAACAACCGCAAAGACAACTACTGCCACATCAACAACTGAAAAGTCTACTACAGAACCAACAACCGCTAAGGCAACCACTAAAACATCAACTACCGAGAAGACTACCACAGAGCCGACAACCACAAGGGCAACGACAACCAAAGCCACAACCGAGCCAACCACACAGAGGGCGACTACTGTAACAACTACAGCAGAACCAACCACTGAGAACTCCACAGCTCAGAAGACAACCACAACTCAATCTACAACAGAGCCAACGACAGCAAGGACAACAGAGCCTACTACTGAAACATCTACACAGCCAACAACCGCAAAGGCAACTACTGAAACGTCAACAACCGCAAAAACAACTACTGCAACATCAACAACCGAAAAGTCTACTTCAGAGCCAACAACTGCTAAGGCAACCAGTAGAACATCAACTACCGAGAAGACTACCACAGAGCCGACAACCACAAGGGCAACGACAACCAAAGCCACAACCGAGCCAACCACACAGAGGGCGACTACCGTAACAACTACAGCAGAACCAACCACTGAGAACTCTACAACTCAGAAGACAACCACAACTCAATCTACAACAGAGCCAACGACAGCAAGGACAACAGAGCCTACTACTGAAACATCTACACAGCCAACAACAGCAAAGGCAACTACTGAAACGTCAACAACCGCAAAGACAACTACTGCCACATCAACAACTGAAAAGTCTACTACAGAACCAACAACCGCTAAGGCAACCACTAAAACATCAACTACCGAGAAGACTATCACAGAGCCGACAACCACAAGGGCAACGACAACCAAAGCCACAACCGAGCCAACCACACAGAGGGCGACTACTGTAACAACTACAGCAGAACCAACCACTGAGAACTCTACAACTCAGAAGACAACCACAACTCAATCTACAACAGAGCCAACGACAGCAAGGACAACAGAGCCTACTACTGAAACATCTACACAGCCAACAACCGCAAAGGCAACTACTGAAACGTCAACAACCGCAAAGACAACTACTGCCATATCAACAACTGAAAAGTCTACTACAGAACCAACAACCGCTAAGGCAACCACTAAAACATCAACTACCGAGAAGACTACCACAGAGCCAACAACCACAAGGGCAACCACAACCAAAGCCACAACCGAGCCAACCACACAGAAGGCGACTACCGTAAAAACTACAGCAGAACCAACCACTGAGAGCTCCACAACTCAGAAGACAACCACAACTCAATCTACAACAGAGCCAACGACAGCAAGGACAACAGAGCCTACTACTGAAACATCTACACAGCCAACAACCGCAAAGGCAATTACTGAAACGTCAACAACCGCAAAGACAACTACTGCAATATCAACAACCGAAAAGTCTACTTCAGAGCCAACAACCGCTAAGGCAACCACCAAAACATCAACTACCGAGAAGACTACCACAGAGCCGACAACCACAAGGGCAACGACAACCAAAGCCACAACCGAGCCAATCACACAGAAGGCAACTACCGTAACAACTACAGCAGAACCAACCACTGAGAGCTCCACAACTCAGAGGACAACCACAACTCAATCTACAACAGAGCCAACGACAGCAAGGACAACAGAGCCTTCTACTAAAACATCAACAACCGAAAAGACTTCTACACAGCCAACAACCGCAAAAACAACTACTGCAACATCAACAACCGAAAAGTCTACTTCAGAGCCAACAACTGCTAAGGCAACCACTAGAACATCAACTACCGAGAAGACTACCAAAGAGCCGACAACCACAAGGGCAACGACAACCAAAGCCACAACCGAGCCAACCACACAGAGGGCGACTACCGTAACAACTACAGCAGAACCAACCACTGAGAACTCCACAACTCAGAAAACAACCACAACTCAATCTACAACAGAGCCAACGACAGCAAGGACAACAGAGCCTACTACTGAAACATCTACACAGCCAACAACCGCAAAGGCAACTACTGAAACGTCAACAACCGCAAAGACAACTACTGCCACATCAACAACTGAAAAGTCTAGTACAGAACCAACAACCGCTAAGGCAACCACTAAAACATCAACTACCGAGAAGACTACCACAGGGCCGAAAACCACAAGGGCAACGACAACCAAAGCCACAACCGAGCCAACCACACAGAGGGCGACTACCGTAACAACTACAGCAGAACCAACCACTGAGAACTCCACAACTCAGAAGACAACCACAACTCAATCTACAACAGAGCCAACGACAGCAAGGACAACAGAGCCTACTACTGAAACATCTACACAGCCAACAACCGCAAAGGCAACTACTGAAACGTCAACAACCGCAAAGACAACTACTGCCACATCAACAACTGAAAAGTTTAGTACAGAACCAACAACCGCTAAGGCAACCACTAAAACATCAACTACCGAGAAGACTACCACAGAGCCGACAACCACAAGGGCAACGACAACCAAAGCCACAACCGAGCCAACCACACAGAGGGCGACTACCGTAACAACTACAGCAGAACCAACCACTGAGAACTCCACAACTCAGAAAACAACCACAGCTCAATCTACAACAGATTCAACGACAGCGAGGACAACAGAGCCTACTACTGAAACATCTACACAGCCAACAACCGCAAAGGCAACTACTGAAACGTCAACAACCGCAAAGACAACTACTGCCACATCAACAACTGAAAAGTCTACTACAGAACCAACAACCGCTAAGGCAACCACTAAAACATCAACTACCGAGAAGACTACCACAGAGCCGACAACCACAAGGGCAACGACAACCAAAGCCACAACCGAGCCAACCACACAGAAGGCGACTACCGTAAAAACTACAGCAGAACCAACCACTGAGAGCTCCACAACTCAGAAGACAACCACAACTCAATCTACAACAGAGCCAACGACAGCAAGGACAACAGAGCCTACTACTGAAACATCTACACAGCCAACAACCGCAAAGGCAATTACTGAAACGTCAACAACCGCAAAGACAACTACTGCAATATCAACAACCGAAAAGTCTACTTCAGAGCCAACAACCGCTAAGGCAACCACCAAAACATCAACTACCGAGAAGACTACCACAGAGCCGACAACCACAAGGGCAACGACAACCAAAGCCACAACCGAGCCAACCACACAGAAGGTGACTACCGTAACAACTACAGCAGAACCAACCACTGAGAACTCCACAGCTCAGAAGACAACCACAACTCAATCTACAACAGAGCCAACGACAGCAAGGACAACAGAGCCTTCTACTAAAACATCAACAACCGGAAAGACTTCTACACAGCCAACAACCGCAAAAACAACTACTGCAACATCAACAACCGAAAAGTCTACTACAGAACCAACAACCGCTAAGGCAACCACTAAAACATCAACTACCGAGAAGACTACCACAGGGCCGACAACCACAAGGGCAACGACAACCAAAGCCACAACCGAGCCAACCACACAGAAGGCGACTACCGTAAAAACTACAGCAGAACCAACCACTGAGAACTCCACAACTCAGAAGACAACCACAACTCAATCTACAACAGAGCCAACGACAGCAAGGACAACAGAGCCTACTACTGAAACATCTACACAGCCAACAACCGCAAAGGCAACTACTGAAACGTCAACAACCGCAAAGACAACTACTGCCACATCAACAACTGAAAAGTCTAGTACAGAACCAACAACCGCTAAGGCAACTACTATAACATCAACTACCGAGAAGACTACCACAGAGCCGACAACCACAAGGGCAACGACAACCAAAGCCACAACCGAGTCAACCACACAGAAGGCGACTACCGTAACAACTACAGCAGAACCAACCACTGAGAACTCCACAACTCAGAAGACAACCACAACTCAATCTACAACAGAGCCAACGACAGCAAGGACAACAGAGCCTACTACTGAAACATCTACACAGCCAACAACCGCAAAGGCAATTACTGAAACGTCAACAACCGCAAAGACAACTACTGCAATATCAACAACGGAAAAGTCTACTTCAGAGCCAACAACCGCTAAGGCAACCACCAAAACATCAACTACCGAGAAGACTACCACAGAGCCGACAACCACAAGGGCAACGACAACCAAAGCCACAACCGAGCCAACCACACAGAGGGCGACTACCGTAAAAACTACAGCAGAACCAACCACTGAGAACTACACAACTCAGAAGACAACCACAACTCAATCTACAACAGAGCCAACGACAGCAAGGACAACAGAGCCTACTACTGAAACATCTACACAGCCAACAACCGCAAAGGCAATTACTGAAACGTCAACAACCGCAAAGACAACTACTGCAATATCAACAACCGAAAAGTCTACTTCAGAGCCAACAACCGCTAAGGCAACCACCAAAACATCAACTACCGAGAAGACTACCACAGAGCCGACAACCACAAGGGCAACGACAACCAAAGCCACAACCGAGCCAACCACACAGAAGGTGACTACCGTAACAACTACAGCAGAACCAACCACTGAGAACTCCACAGCTCAGAAGACAACCACAACTCAATCTACAACAGAGCCAACGACAGCTGTCCTTGCTGAGCCTTCTACTAAAACATCAACAACCGGAAAGACTTCTACACAGCCAACAACCGCAAAAACAACTACTGCAACATCAACAACCGAAAAGTCTACTACAGAACCAACAACCGCTAAGGCAACCACTAAAACATCAACTACCGAGAAGACTACCACAGGGCCGACAACCACAAGGGCAACGACAACCAAAGCCACAACCGAGCCAACCACACAGAAGGCGACTACCGTAAAAACTACAGCAGAACCAACCACTGAGAACTCCACAACTCAGAAGACAACCACAACTCAATCTACAACAGAGCCAACGACAGCAAGGACAACAGAGCCTACTACTGAAACATCTACACAGCCAACAACCGCAAAGGCAACTACTGAAACGTCAACAACCGCAAAGACAACTACTGCCACATCAACAACTGAAAAGTCTAGTACAGAACCAACAACCGCTAAGGCAACTACTATAACATCAACTACCGAGAAGACTACCACAGAGCCGACAACCACAAGGGCAACGACAACCAAAGCCACAACCGAGTCAACCACACAGAAGGCGACTACCGTAACAACTACAGCAGAACCAACCACTGAGAACTCCACAACTCAGAAGACAACCACAACTCAATCTACAACAGAGCCAACGACAGCAAGGACAACAGAGCCTACTACTGAAACATCTACACAGCCAACAACCGCAAAGGCAATTACTGAAACGTCAACAACCGCAAAGACAACTACTGCAATATCAACAACGGAAAAGTCTACTTCAGAGCCAACAACCGCTAAGGCAACCACCAAAACATCAACTACCGAGAAGACTACCACAGAGCCGACAACCACAAGGGCAACGACAACCAAAGCCACAACCGAGCCAACCACACAGAGGGCGACTACCGTAAAAACTACAGCAGAACCAACCACTGAGAACTACACAACTCAGAAGACAACCACAACTCAATCTACAACAGAGCCAACGACAGCAAGGACAACAGAGCCTACTACTGAAACATCTACACAGCCAACAACAGCAAAGGCAACTACTGAAACGTCAACAACCGCAAAGACAACTACTGCCACATCAACAACTGAAAAGTCTAGTACAGAACCAACAACCGCTAAGGCAACCACTAAAACATCAACTACCGAGAAGACTACCACAGAGCCGACAACCACAAGGGCAACGACAACCAAAGCCACAACCGAGCCAACCACACAGAAGGCGACTACCGTAACAACTACAGCAGAACCAACCACTGAGAACTCCACAACTCAGAAGACAACCACAACTCAATCTACATCAGAGCCAACGACAGCAAGGACAACAGAGCCTACTACTGAAACATCTACACAGCCAACAACCGCACAGGCAATTACTGAAACGTCCAGCACCGCAAAGACAACTACTGCAATATCAACAACCGAAAAGTCTACTTCAGAGCCAACAACCGCTAAGGCAACCACCAAAACATCAACTACCGAGAAGACTACCACAGAGCCGACAACCACAAGGGCAACGACAACCAAAGCCACAACCGAGCCAACCACACAGAAGGCGACAACCGTAACAACTACAGCAGAACCAACCACTGAGAACTCCACAACTCAGAAGACAACCACAACTCAATCTACAACAGAGCCAACGACAGCAAGGACAACAGAGCCTACTACTGAAACATCTACACAGCCAACAACCGCAAAGGGAATTACTGAAACGTCAACCACCGCAAAGACAACTACTGCAACATCAACAACCGAAAAGTCTACTACAGAACCAACAACCGCTAAGGCAACCACCAAAACATCAACTACCGAAAAGACAACCACAGAGCCGACAACCACAAGGGCAACGACAACCAAAGCCACAACCGAGCCAACCACACAGAAGGCGACTACCGTAAAAACTACAGCAGAACCAACCACTGAGAACTCCACAACTCAGAAGACAACCACAACTCAATCTACAACAGAGCCAACGACAGCAAGGACAACAGAGCCTACTACTGAAACATCTACACAGCCAACAACCGCAGGGGCAACTACTGAAACGTCAACAACCGCAAAGACAACTACTGCCACATCAACAACTGAAAAGTCTAGTACAGAACCAACAACCGCTAAGGCAACCACTAAAACATCAACTACCGAGAAGACTACCACAGAGCCGACAACCACAAGGGCAACGACAACCAAAGCCACAACCGAGCCAACCACACAAAAGGCGACTACCGTAAAAACTACAGCTGAACCAACCACTGAGAGCTCGACAACTCAGAAGACAACCACAACTCAATCTACAACAGAGCCAACGACAGCAAGGACAACAGAGCCTTCTACTAAAACATCAACAACCGAAAAGACTTCTACACAGCCAATAATCGCAAAAACAACTACTGCAACATCAACAACCGAAAGGACTACTACTGAACCAACAACCGCTAAGGCAACCACTAAAACATCAACTACCGAGAAGACTACCACAGGTCCGACAACCACAAGGGCAACATCAACCAAAGCCACAACCGAGCCAACCACACAGAAGGCGACTACCGTAAAAACTACAGCTGAACCAACCACTGAGAGCTCCACAACTCAGAAGACAACCACAACTCAATCTACAACAGAGCCAACGACAGCAAGGACAACAGAGCCTACTACTGAAACATCTACACAGCCAACAACCGCAGGGGCAACTACTGAAACGTCAACAACTGCAAAATCAACTACTGCAACATCAACAACCGAAAGGACTACTACAGAACCAACAACCGCTAAGGCAACCACTAAAACATCAACTACCGAGAAGACTACCACAGGGCCGACAACCACAAGGGCAACATCAACCAAAGCCACAACCGAGCCAACCACACAGAAGGCGACTACCGTAAAAACTACAGCAGAACCAACCACTGAGAACTCCACAACTCAGAAGACAACCACAACTCAATCTACAACAGTGCCAACGACAGCAAGGACAACAGAGCCTACTACTGAAACATCTACACAGCCAACAACCGCAAAGGCAACTACTGAAACGTCAACAACTGAAAAGTCTAGTACAGAATCAACAACCGCTAAGGCAACCACTGAAACATCAACTACCGAGAAGACTACCACAGAGCCGACAACCACAAGGGCAACGACAACCAAAGCCACAACCGAGCCAACCACACAGAAGGCGACTACCGTAAAAACTACAGCAGAACCAACCACTGAGAGCTCCACAACTCAGAAGACAACCACAACTCAATCTACAACAGAGCCAATGACAGCAAGAACAACAGAGCCTTCTACTAAAACATCAACAACTGAAAAGACTTCTACACAGCCAACAACCGCAAAAACAACTACTGCAACATCAACAACCGAAAAGTCTACTACAGAACCAACAACCGCTAAGGCAACCACCAAAACATCAACTACCGAGAAGACAACCACAGAGCCGACAACCACAAGGGCAACGACAACCAAAGCCACAACCGAGCCAACCACACAGAAGGCGACTACCGTACAAACTACAGCAGAACCAACCACTGAGAACTCCACAACTCAGAAAACAACCACAACTCAATCTACAACAGAGCCAACGACAGCAAGGACAACAGAGCCTTCTACTAAAACATCTACACAGCCAACAACCGCAAAGGCAACTACTGAAACGTCAACAACCGCAAAGACAACTACTGCCACATCAACAACTGAAAAGTCTAGTACAGAACCAACAACCGCTAAGGCAACCACTAAAACATCAACTACCGAGAAGACTACCACAGAGCCGACAACCACAAGGGCAACGACAACCAAAGCCACAACCGAGCCAACCACACAGAAGGCGACTACCGTAAAAACTACAGCAGAACCAACCACTGAGAGCTCCACAACTCAGAAGACAACCACAACTCAATCTACAACAGAGCCAACGACAGCAAGAACAACAGAGCCTTCTACTAAAACATCAACAACTGAAAAGACTTCTACACAGCCAACAACCGCAAAAACAACTACTGCAACATCAACAACCGAAAAGTCTACTACAGAACCAACAACCGCTAAGGCAACCACCAAAACATCAACTACCGAGAAGACAACCACAGAGCCGACAACCACAAGGGCAACGACAACCAAAGCCACAACCGAGCCCACCACACAGAAGGCGACTACCGTAACAACTACAGCAGAACCAACCACTGAGAACTCCACAACTCAGAAGACAACCACAACTCAATCTACAACAGAGCCAACGACAGCAAGGACTACAGAGCCTACTACTGAAACATCTATACAGCCAACAACCGCAAAGGCAACTAATGAAACGTCAACAACCGCAAAAACAACTACTGCAACATCAACAACCGAAAGGACTACTACAGAACCAACAACCGCTAAGGCAACCACTAAAACATCAACTACCGAGAAGACTACCACAGGGCCGACAACCACAAGGGCAACATCAACCAAAGCCCCAACCGAGCCAACCACACAGAAGGCGACTACCGTAACAACTACAGCAGAACCAACCACTGAGAGCTCCACAACTCAGAGGACAACCACAACTCAATCTACAACAAAGCCAACGACAGCAAGGACAACAGAGCCTTCTACTAAAACATCAACAACTGAAAAGACTTCTACACAGCCAACAATCGCAAAAACAACTACTGCAACATCAACAACCGAAAAGTCTGCTACAGAACCAACAACCGCTAAGGCAACCACCAAAACATCAACTACCGAGAAGACTACCACAGGGCCGACAACCACAAGGGCAACATCAACCAAAGCCACAACCGAGCCAACCACACAGAAGGCGACTACCGTAAAAACTACAGCAGAACCAACCACTGAGAACTCCACAACTCAGAAGACAACCACAACTCAATCTACAACAGAGCCAACGACAGCAAGGACAACAGAGCCTACTACTGAAACATCTACACAGCCAACAACCGCAAAGGCAACTACTGAAACGTCAACAACCGCAAAGACAACTACTGCCACATCAACAACTGAAAAGTCTAGTACAGAACCAACAACCGCTAAGGCAACCACTAAAACATCAACTACCGAGAAGACTACCACAGAGCCGACAACCACAAGGGCAACGTCAACAAAAGCCACAAGCGAGCCAACCACACAGAAGGCGACTACCGTAAAAACTACAGCAAAACCAACCACTGAGAACTCCACAACTCAGAAGACAACCACAACTCAATCTACAACAGAGCCAACGACAGCAAGGACAATAGAGCCTTCTACTAAAACATCAACAACCGAAAAGACTTCTACACAGCCAATAACCGCAAAAACAACTACTGCAACATCAACAACCGAAAGGACTACTACAGAACCAACAACCGCTAAGGCAACCACTAAAACATCAACTACCGAGAAGACTACCACAGGGCCGACAACCACAAGGGCAACATCAACCAAAGCCACAACCGAGCCAACCACACAGAAGGCGACTACCGTAAAAACTACAGCAGAACCAACCACTGAGAACTCCACAACTCAGAAGACAACCACAACTCAATCTACAACAGAGCCAACGACAGCAAGGACAACAGAGCCTACTACTGAAACATCTACACAGCCAACAACCGCAAAGGCAACTACTGAAACGTCAACAACCGCAAAGACAACTACTGCCACATCAACAACTGAAAAGTCTAGTACAGAACCAACAACCGCTAAGGCAACCACTAAAACATCAACTACCGAGAAGACTACCACAGAGCCGACAACCACAAGGGCAACGACAACCAAAGCCACAACCGAGCCAACCACACAGAAGGCGACTACCGTAAAAACTACAGCAGAACCAACCACTGAGAGCTCCACAACTCAGAAGACAACCACAACTCAATCTACAACAGAGCCAACGACAGCAAGAACAACAGAGCCTTCTACTAAAACATCAACAACTGAAAAGACTTCTACACAGCCAACAACCGCAAAAACAACTACTGCAACATCAACAACCGAAAAGTCTACTACAGAACCAACAACCGCTAAGGCACCCACTAAAACATCAACTACCGAGAAGACTACCACAGGGCCGACAACCACAAGGGCAACATCAACCAAAGCCACAACCGAGCCAACCACACAGAAGGCGACTACCGTAACAACTACAGCAGAACCAACCACTGAGGGCTCCACAACTCAGAGGACAACCACAACTCAATCTACAACAAAGCCAACGACAGCAAGGACAACAGAGCCTTCTACTAAAACATCAACAACTGAAAAGACTTCTACACAGCCAACAATCGCAAAAACAACTACTGCAACATCAACAACCGAAAAGTCTACTACAGAACCAACAACCGCTAAGGCAACCACCAAAACATCAACTACCGAGAAGACAACCACAGAGCCGACAACCACAAGGGCAACGACAACCAAAGCCACAACCGAGCCAACCACACAGAAGGCGACTACCGTAACAACTACAGCAGAACCAACCACTGAGAACTCCACAACTCAGAAGACAACCACAACTCAATCTACAACAGAGCCAACGACAGCAAGGACTAAAGAGCCTACTACTGAAACATCTATACAGCCAACAACCGCAAAGGCAACTAATGAAACGTCAACAACCGCAAAAACAACTACTGCAACATCAACAACCGAAAGGACTACTACAGAACCAACAACCGCTAAGGCAACCACTAAAACATCAACTACCGAGAAGACTACCACAGGGCCGACAACCACAAGGGCAACATCAACCAAAGCCACAACCGAGCCAACCACACAGAAGGCGACTACCGTAACAACTACAGCAGAACCAACCACTGAGAGCTCCACAACTCAGAGGACAACCACAACTCAATCTACAACAAAGCCAACGATAGCAAGGACAACAGAGCCTTCTACTAAAACATCAACAACTGAAAAGACTTCTACACAGCCAACAATCGCAAAAACAACTACTGCAACATCAACAACCGAAAAGTCTGCTACAGAACCAACAACCGCTAAGGCAACCACCAAAACATCAACTACCGAGAAGACTACCACAGGGCCGACAACCACAAGGGCAACATCAACCAAAGCCACAACCGAGCCAACCACACAGAAGGCGACTACCGTAACAACTACAGCAGAACCAACCACTGAGAACTCCACAACTCAGAAGACAACCACAACTCAATCTACAACAGAGCCAACGACAGCAAGGACTACAGAGCCTACTACTGAAACATCTATACAGCCAACAACCGCAAAGGCAACTAATGAAACGTCAACAACCGCAAAAACAACTACTGCAACATCAACAACCGAAAGGACTACTACAGAACCAACAACCGCTAAGGCAACCACTAAAACATCAACTACCGAGAAGACTACCACAGGGCCGACAACCACAAGGGCAACATCAACCAAAGCCACAACCGAGCCAACCACACAGAAGGCGACTACCGTAACAACTACAGCAGAACCAACCACTGAGAGCTCCACAACTCAGAGGACAACCACAACTCAATCTACAACAAAGCCAACGACAGCAAGGACAACAGAGCCTTCTACTAAAACATCAACAACTGAAAAGACTTCTACACAGCCAACAATCGCAAAAACAACTACTGCAACATCAACAACCGAAAAGTCTGCTACAGAACCAACAACCGCTAAGGCAACCACCAAAACATCAACTACCGAGAAGACTACCACAGGGCAGACAACCACAAGGGCAACATCAACCAAAGCCACAACCGAGCCAACCACACAGAAGGCGACTACCGTAAAAACTACAGCAGAACCAACCACTGAGAACTCCACAACTCAGAAGACAACCACAACTCAATCTACAACAGAGCCAACGACAGCAAGGACAATAGAGCCTTCTACTAAAACATCAACAACCGAAAAGACTTCTACACAGCCAATAACCGCAAAAACAACTACTGCAACATCAACAACCGAAAGGACTACTACAGAACCAACAACCGCTAAGGCAACCACTAAAACATCAACTACCGAGAAGACTACCACAGGGCCGACAACCACAAGGGCAACATCAACCAAAGCCACAACCGAGCCAACCACACAGAAGGCGACTACCGTAACAACTACAGCAGAACCAACCACTGAGAGCTCCACAACTCAGAGGACAACCACAACTCAATCTACAACAAAGCCAACGATAGCAAGGACAACAGAGCCTTCTACTAAAACATCAACAACTGAAAAGACTTCTACACAGCCAACAATCGCAAAAACAACTACTGCAACATCAACAACCGAAAAGTCTGCTACAGAACCAACAACCGCTAAGGCAACCACCAAAACATCAACTACCGAGAAGACTACCACAGGGCCGACAACCACAAGGGCAACATCAACCAAAGCCACAACCGAGCCAACCACACAGAAGGCGACTACCGTAACAACTACAGCAGAACCAACCACTGAGAACTCCACAACTCAGAAGACAACCACAACTCAATCTACAACAGAGCCAACGACAGCAAGGACTACAGAGCCTACTACTGAAACATCTATACAGCCAACAACCGCAAAGGCAACTAATGAAACGTCAACAACCGCAAAAACAACTACTGCAACATCAACAACCGAAAGGACTACTACAGAACCAACAACCGCTAAGGCAACCACTAAAACATCAACTACCGAGAAGACTACCACAGGGCCGACAACCACAAGGGCAACATCAACCAAAGCCACAACCGAGCCAACCACACAGAAGGCGACTACCGTAACAACTACAGCAGAACCAACCACTGAGAGCTCCACAACTCAGAGGACAACCACAACTCAATCTACAACAAAGCCAACGACAGCAAGGACAACAGAGCCTTCTACTAAAACATCAACAACTGAAAAGACTTCTACACAGCCAACAATCGCAAAAACAACTACTGCAACATCAACAACCGAAAAGTCTGCTACAGAACCAACAACCGCTAAGGCAACCACCAAAACATCAACTACCGAGAAGACTACCACAGGGCAGACAACCACAAGGGCAACATCAACCAAAGCCACAACCGAGCCAACCACACAGAAGGCGACTACCGTAAAAACTACAGCAGAACCAACCACTGAGAACTCCACAACTCAGAAGACAACCACAACTCAATCTACAACAGAGCCAACGACAGCAAGGACAATAGAGCCTTCTACTAAAACATCAACAACCGAAAAGACTTCTACACAGCCAATAACCGCAAAAACAACTACTGCAACATCAACAACCGAAAGGACTACTACAGAACCAACAACCGCTAAGGCAACCACTAAAACATCAACTACCGAGAAGACTACCACAGGGCCGACAACCACAAGGGCAACATCAACCAAAGCCACAACCGAGCCAACCACACAGAAGGCGACTACCGTAAAAACTACAGCAGAACCAACCACTGAGAACTCCACAACTCAGAAGACAACCACAACTCAATCTACAACAGAGCCAACGACAGCAAGGACAACAGAGCCTACTACTGAAACATCTACACAGCCAACAACCGCAAAGGCAACTACTGAAACGTCAACAACCGCAAAGACAACTACTGCCACATCAACAACTGAAAAGTCTAGTACAGAACCAACAACCGCTAAGGCAACCACTAAAACATCAACTACCGAGAAGACTACCACAGAGCCGACAACCACAAGGGCAACGTCAACAAAAGCCACAAGCGAGCCAACCACACAGAAGGCGACTACCGTAAAAACTACAGCAAAACCAACCACTGAGAACTCCACAACTCAGAAGACAACCACAACTCAATCTACAACAGAGCCAACGACAGCAAGGACAATAGAGCCTTCTACTAAAACATCAACAACCGAAAAGACTTCTACACAGCCAATAACCGCAAAAACAACTACTGCAACATCAACAACCGAAAGGACTACTACAGAACCAACAACCGCTAAGGCAACCACTAAAACATCAACTACCGAGAAGACTACCACAGGGCCGACAACCACAAGGGCAACATCAACCAAAGCCACAACCGAGCCAACCACACAGAAGGCGACTACCGTAAAAACTACAGCAGAACCAACCACTGAGAACTCCACAACTCAGAAGACAACCACAACTCAATCTACAACAGAGCCAACGACAGCAAGGACAACAGAGCCTACTACTGAAACATCTACACAGCCAACAACCGCAAAGGCAACTACTGAAACGTCAACAACCGCAAAGACAACTACTGCCACATCAACAACTGAAAAGTCTAGTACAGAACCAACAACCGCTAAGGCAACCACTAAAACATCAACTACCGAGAAGACTACCACAGAGCCGACAACCACAAGGGCAACGACAACCAAAGCCACAACCGAGCCAACCACACAGAAGGCGACTACCGTAAAAACTACAGCAGAACCAACCACTGAGAGCTCCACAACTCAGAAGACAACCACAACTCAATCTACAACAGAGCCAACGTCAGCAAGGACAACAGAGCCTACTACTGAAACATCTACACAGCCAACAACCGCAAAGGCAACTACTGAAACGTCAACAACCGCAAAGACAACTACTGCCACATCAACAACTGAAAAGTCTAGTACAGAACAAACAACCGCTAAGGCAACCACTAAAACATCAACTACCGAGAAGACTACCACAGAGCCGACAACCACAAGGGCAACATCAACCAAAGCCACAACCGAGCCAACCACACAGAAGGCGACTACCGTAAAAACTACAGCAGAACCAACCACTGAGAGCTCCACAACTCAGAAGACAACCACAACTCAATCTACAACAGAGCCAACGACAGCAAGGACAACAGAGCCTACTACTGAAATATCTACACAGCCAACAACCGCAAAGGCAACTACTGAAACGTCAACAACCGCAAAGACAACTACTGCCACATCAACAACTGAAAAGTCTAGTACAGAACCAACAACCACTAAGGCAACCACTAAAACATCAACTACCGAGAAGACTACCACAGAGCCGACAACCACAAGGGCAACGACAACCAAAGCCACAACCGAGCCAACCACACAGAAGGCGACTACCGTAAAAACTACAGCAGAACCAACCACTGAGAGCTCCACAACTCAGAAGACAACCACAACTCAATCTACAACAGAGCCAACGACAGCAAGAACAACAGAGCCTTCTACTAAAACATCAACAACTGAAAAGACTTCTACACAGCCAACAATCGCAAAAACAACTACTGCAACATCAACAACCGAAAAGTCTACTACAGAACCAACAACCGCTAAGGCAACCACCAAAACATCAACTACCGGTAAGACAACCACAGAACCGACAACCACAAGGGCAAAGACAACCAAAGCCACAACCGAGCCAACCACACAGAAGGTGACAACCGTAACAACTACAGCAGAACCAACCACTGAGAACTCCACAACTCAGAAGACAACCACAACTCAGTCTACAACAGAGCCAACGACAGCAAGGACAACAGAGCCTACTACTGAAACATCTACACAGGCAACAACCGCAATGGCAACTACTGAAACGTCAACAACTGCAAAGACTACTTCTGCCACATCAACAACTGAAAAGTCTAGTACAGAACCAACAACCCCTAAAGCAACCACTAAAACATCAACTACCGAGAAGACTACCACAGGGCCGACAACCACAAGGGCAACGACAACCAAAGCCACAACCGAGCCAACCACACAGAAGGCGACTACCGTAACAACTACAGCAGAACCAACCACTGAGAGCTCCACAACTCAGAGGACACCCACAACTCAATCTACAACAAAGCCAACGACAGCAAGGACAATAGAGCCTTCTACTGAAACATCAACATCCCAGAAGACTTCTACGCAGCCAACAACCGCAAAGACAACTAGTAAGACATCAACAACCGAAAAGACTACTACAGAACCAACAACCGCTAAGGCAACCACTAAAACATCAACTACCGAGAAGACTACCACAGGGCCGACAACCACAAGGGCAACATCAACCAAAGCCACAACCGAGCCAACCACACAGAAGGCGACTACCGTAAAAACTACAGCAGAACCAACCACTGAGAACTCCACAACTCAGAAGACAACCACAACTCAATCTACAACAGAGCCAACGACAGCAAGGACAACAGAGCCTACTACTGAAACATCTACACAGCCAACAACCGCAAAGGCAACTACTGAAACGTCAACAACCGCAAAGATAACTACTGCCACATCAACAACTGAAAAGTCTAGTACAGAACCAACAACCGCTAAGGCAGCCACTAAAACATCAACTACCGAGAAGACTACCACAGAGCCGACAACCACAAGGGCAACGACAACCAAAGCCACAACCGAGCCAACCACACAGAAGGCGACTACCGTAAAAACTACAGCAGAACCAACCACTGAGAGCTCCACAACTCAGAAGACAACCACAACTCAATCTACAACAAAGCCAACGACAGCAAGGACAACAGAGCCTTCTACTAAAACATCAACAACCGAAAAGACTTCTACACAGCCAATAACCGCAAAAACAACTACTGCAACATCAACAACCGAAAGGACTACTACAGAACCAACAACCGCTAAGGCAACCACTAAAACATCAACTACCGAGAAGACTACCACAGGGCCGACAACCACAAGGGCAACATCAACCAAAGCCACAACCGAGCCAACCACACAGAAGGCGACTACCGTAACAACTACAGCAGAACCAACCACTGAGAACTCCACAACTCAGAAGACAACCACAACTCAATCTACAACAGAGCCAACGACAGCAAGGACAACAGAGCCTACTACTGAAACATCTACACAGCCAACAACCGCAAAGGCAACTACTGAAACGTCAACAACCGCAAAGACAACTACTGCCACATCAACAACTGAAAAGTCTAGTACAGAACCAACAACCGCTAAGGCAACCACTAAAACATCAACTACCGAGAAGACTACCACAGAGCCGACAACCACAAGGGCAACGTCAACAAAAGCCACAAGCGAGCCAACCACACAGAAGGCGACTACCGTAAAAACTACAGCAAAACCAACCACTGAGAACTCCACAACTCAGAAGACAACCACAACTCAATCTACAACAGAGCCAACGACAGCAAGGACAATAGAGCCTTCTACTAAAACATCAACAACCGAAAAGACTTCTACACAGCCAATAACCGCAAAAACAACTACTGCAACATCAACAACCGAAAGGACTACTACAGAACCAACAACCGCTAAGGCAACCACTAAAACATCAACTACCGAGAAGACTACCACAGGGCCGACAACCACAAGGGCAACATCAACCAAAGCCACAACCGAGCCAACCACACAGAAGGCGACTACCGTAAAAACTACAGCAGAACCAACCACTGAGAACTCCACAACTCAGAAGACAACCACAACTCAATCTACAACAGAGCCAACGACAGCAAGGACAACAGAGCCTACTACTGAAACATCTACACAGCCAACAACCGCAAAGGCAACTACTGAAACGTCAACAACCGCAAAGACAACTACTGCCACATCAACAACTGAAAAGTCTAGTACAGAACCAACAACCGCTAAGGCAACCACTAAAACATCAACTACCGAGAAGACTACCACAGAGCCGACAACCACAAGGGCAACGACAACCAAAGCCACAACCGAGCCAACCACACAGAAGGCGACTACCGTAAAAACTACAGCAGAACCAACCACTGAGAGCTCCACAACTCAGAAGACAACCACAACTCAATCTACAACAGAGCCAACGACAGCAAGAACAACAGAGCCTTCTACTAAAACATCAACAACTGAAAAGACTTCTACACAGCCAACAACCGCAAAAACAACTACTGCAACATCAACAACCGAAAAGTCTACTACAGAACCAACAACCGCTAAGGCAACCACCAAAACATTAACTACCGGTAAGACAACCACAGAACCGACAACCACAAGGGCAACGACAACCAAAGCCACAACCGAGCCAACCACACAGAAGGCGACTACCGTAACAACTACAGCAGAACCAACCACTGAGAACTCCACAACTCAGAAGACAACCACAACTCAGTCTACAACAGAGCCAACGACAGCAAGGACAACAGAGCCTACTACTGAAACATCTACACAGGCAACAACCGCAATGGCAACTACTGAAACGTCAACAACCGCAAAGACTACTTCTGCCACATCAACAACCGAAAAGTCTAGTACAGAACCAACAACCCCTAAAGCAACCACTAAAACATCAACTACCGAGAATACTACCACAGGGCCGACAACCACAAGGGCAACGACAACCAAAGCCACAACCGAGCCAACCACACAGAAGGCGACTACCGTAACAACTACAGCAGAACCAACCACTGAGAACTCCACAACTCAGAGGACAACCACAACTCAATCTACAACAAAGCCAACGACAGCAAGGACAACAGAGCCTTCTACTAAAACATCAACAACTGAAAAGACTTCTACACAGCCAACAATCGCAAAAACAACTACTGCAACATCAACAACCGAAAAGTCTACTACAGAACCAACAACCGCTAAGGCAACCACCAAAACATCAACTACCGAGAAGACAACCACAGAGCCGACAACCACAAGGGCAACGACAACCAAAGCCACAACCGAGCCAACCACACAGAAGGCGACTACCGTAACAACTACAGCAGAACCAACCACTGAGAACTCCACAACTCAGAAGACAACCACAACTAAATCTACAACAGAGCCAACGACAGCAAGGACTACAGAGCCTTCTACTAAAACATCAACAACTGAAAAGACTTCTACACAGCCAACAATCGCAAAAACAACTACTGCAACATCAACAACCGAAAAGTCTACTACAGAACCAACAACCGCTAAGGCAACCACCAAAACATCAACTACCGAGAATACTACCACAGGGCCGACAACCACAAGGGCAACGACAACCAAAGCCACAACCGAGCCAACCACACAGAAGGCGACTACCGTAACAACTACAGCAGAACCAACCACTGAGAACTCCACAACTCAGAGGACAACCACAACTCAATCTACAACAAAGCCAACGACAGCAAGGACAACAGAGCCTTCTACTAAAACATCAACAACTGAAAAGACTTCTACACAGCCAACAATCGCAAAAACAACTACTGCAACATCAACAACCGAAAAGTCGACTACAGAACCAACAACCGCTAAGGCAACCACTAAAACATCAACTACCGAGAAGACTACCACAGGGCCGACAACCACAAGGGCAACGTCAACAAAAGCCACAACCGAGCCAACCACACAGAAGGCGACTACCGTAAAAACTACAGCAGAACCAACCACTGAGAACTCCACAATTCAGAAGACAACCACAACTCAATCTACAACAGAGCCAACGACAGCAAGGACAATAGAGCCTTCTACTGAAACATCAACATCCCAGAAGACTTCTACGCAGCCAACAACCGCAAAGACAACTAGTAAGACATCAACAACCGAAAAGACTACCACAGAACCACTAACCACAAGGGCAACTACAACCAAAGCCATAACCGAGCCCACAACCCAGAAGGCGACTACTGTGAAAAGTACAGCAGAACCAACAACAACCATTAAATATATAACTGAGCCAACGACAGCAAGGACCACAACAGTCCACCAACACCACCATATTCATCATCACAGGCCCGCTAATCCCGGCCAGTCTTTCCTTCCACTGCCAAATCTTCCCCCTCTGCCATTGCCACTGCCCTGGCCTCCTCTACCTCTTCCACAGTTTCCTCTTCCTTTGCCACCTCTACCACCTGCGTTGCCTCCGTTGCCACCATTGCCCCCACCGCCACCACTTCCACAACTGCCACCACTTCCACAACTGCCACCACTTCCACAACTGCCACAACTTCCACAACTGCCACAACTTAATTTAACATCATTGCCCCTACCTCGGCCACCTGCGTTGCCACCGCTTCCACCACTTCCTCCACTTCCACAATTGCCGGTACTTAATTTGACATCAATATCCTTACCAGAAATATCACTCCCCAATCTTCCACCTCTGCCACAATTGCCGAATCCTTTTGCTGGGCTCCCCAGCTTCTTTTGGCGGTCTTTAAACAGTACAAATGAGCAACCCTCCATAAAATAAATTACATGTTAGATCCGTTGTGTGCTACATAATAAAGTATCAGTATTCTAGGTATTAAAAAACGTTAGGTCAAATGTGTCACAAATAATTGGCAAATTAAACAACAATTCAAGAAAGTTTTAATTATAAAATTGAGTAACAAATTGTAAATGTGTAAAGTATGTGTAAATAAATAACATATTTAAGTAATACAAATATATAGAATAAAATTGATATATAATAAAAATATGTTTTATTATTTTTTACCGAAACTGAAATTATATTCGTTTATTCCAGTTCGAAAAAACGTTACGGGAAATGCTACCGATAGGCAAATTGGTCGTAATAGTTTTCGAGCAAAACATTCCCGTTATTCGATACCAGAAGGGACACGTCTATCGCCAGCAGATATCGCCTCGACTTATCGAATATTGTCCGCCTCTAAGAGTAGAAGAAGCAGAGAATCTTGTTATTGTTTTGTTTAAGTGAAAAGGCAAAATAAGTTGTTATTATAGTAAATTAGCTGAAATTTAAGACAGCAGTGTCTACTACTTAGCTGACACTTGGCTTCGAGCCTCCACCAACAAGAGCAACATAAAAACTGCCGTGTTGTGCTCAATCCTAGGCAATTATTATTTTCGGAGCCGGTTCGAGACCCCGAAATGCGTTTTCTATACGCCTGCTTTGTGATCCTGCTGTGCGCCCTGATCTTCTGCGAGTACGTGGCGGACTTTGTGGTGCTGCAGAAGTGCAAGTGGCCGGAGATCAAGCGGAAGAAGTATGTGGACGACCCGCTGAGGGCGATGATCCTGGCGGATCCCCATCTCCTGGGACCACATCGCGGCCACTGGCTGGACAAGCTGTACCGGGAGTGGCACATGACACGCGCCTTCCAGGCGGCTTCGCGACTGTTTCAGCCGGACGTGGTCTTCGTCCTGGGCGACTTGTTCGATGAGGGCGACATGGTGAGCGACAAGCAGTTCCAGGAGTACGTGTGGCGATACCTAAAGATGTTCCACCTGCCGCCGGGTATACCGCTCATCAGTGTCGCGGGAAACCACGACGTGGGCTTCCACTACAAGTTAGTCAATCGATGTCCAAACTCCATGCCATTCACTAATCCACGCCAATATGACTCTTTCAGAATGCATCCCTTCTTTATGACGCGCTTCGAAAACTATCTGAACAACTCCTCGGTGAACCTGTTCACCATCAAACAGATCCATTTCGTGGTGATAAACTCAATGGCCATGGAGGCCGATGGCTGCATGTTTTGCACCCAGGCCGAGGACCAGCTGAAGAACATCTCGCGGACGTTGCACTGCATGAAGTATCCGCTGGAGGCGGAGTGCGCCCGCACCAGGCGGCACCCGTACAGCCAGCCAATCCTGCTGCAGCACTTCCCGACGTATCGCATTTCGGACACTATGTGCGAGGAGCACGATGCGCCGTACATCGAGACGTTCCGCGAGCGCTTCCATGTGCTCTCCAAGGACGCCACGGATATGCTGGGCGAATTGCTTAAGCCCAGGCTGGCATTCGCCGGCCATTCACATCACTTTTGCCACAGTGTCAATAGGTTGGGAATCGATGAGTACACAGTGGCCTCCTTTAGTTGGCGGAACAAGGTCAACCCCAGCTTTATGCTGGTGGGTATTATATTTGTTCTTTCCCAACTTGTACGTATAATCTGCTATGTATTTTAGGCCACTATCACCCCCGACGACTACGTGGTTTCCAAGTGCAAAATGTTGCCGCAGCAGTTTGTCTTCAACAGCTACCTGAGTGCTGGCATCCTCTGCTTCATTGTCATTGCGCTGCAGCTTCGAAAGTGGATCAAGAGCAGAGGACTCTCCTCGGCCGCTGATCATCGGAAGGTCAATTAGTTGTATGTACGAGCTAGCCTATACAAGGCACATCCTCTTTTGTGATTTACGCCTGATTCGGGCTTGGTTTAGACTAGATACAGCCAGATTCCAGACTCAGATCCCAGATCCACACAGTGGTCATATCATTCCTGCTGCTTTGCAATCGCTTGACTATATTCTAGGTGTAAACAATTCGGACAGTGTGTATGATCTATTTATTGAATTTATCACAGACATTATGTTTGTAAAGTCACACGGAATAGATTATAAGACACAGTCTGCTGACTACAAATCGGAAATGCCAAAAAATAGTGCTTCAACATAAGCTGGAAAGTGGAGAACAGATACGAACAGAACAATTAAATAAAGCTATATTATAATACAATAACTACACTACGCTAATGATTGTGCACTCTGTGGACTGAGATGCAGATTCATAGGTTCCTGTACTTCGGTTTGTGTTTTCCAATCCAATGGCTGGATCGCATTGTACTAGACTAGGCTATTTGTTAAGGTAACTACCACGAAGCAACTACAACTACATACTAACAAAACAGGGCGTGTGGAATACAATTTCTCGATCAATTCCATTAAGTTTGGCACACGAAGTTATGGCGCGTCTAAGTTAGGATACGTTCAGGAGGTTTTTGTGCGCCTGCGCATTAAGATTACGACCGGTGAAGCACTCCTTTGGAAGGAATCTACAAGAAGAAAAGGTTTTAATTTCAGTATCTAAAGAAAGCATACGACTATTATACCTGTGAATCACTGGTGATATTAGATCCGGGTCCAGAGTCTTGATGTTCGTAGGCTTGGTCACAAGGGAGACCAGGGCACCCACCACGATGACCGTGGCCACACCAATGGGATTGATCCAGTGGTAGGACAGCCGGTACAGAGGGAAAACTTGCTCCTCGTCCACCCATATGTTTTCCCTGAGGGTTACATTGCCCACACATCCCTCCACGGACACGGGCAGCTTTTGGGAATTCAATTCGCCCGCTGCAATGGTGAACTGCGTTCCAAAGGATATCCAGCCGGCGAGCAGAGCACTGGCAATTCCGCCCACAGCAGTGCCCACAGTATTGGCCCAGGGAACGAGCATTCCCAAGGTAAACAGGCCAAAAGTGGTTCCAGCTGCGATGGCCGTCATTGAAGTGCAGATGCTCAGGATTCCACTCAACTGCTCCAGGACAAACACCAGTGAGAGGGCCACCAGACCAAGAACTATGATTGTTGACTTGACCAAAATGGTGGAGGCCCTTTCACTCGGTTGCATCTTGAAGCAGCCGCGAACTATATCCTCCAGGATCACCAAGGAAGTTGAGTTGAGAACCACGGAAAGGGAACTCAGGGCTGCGCCGAAGATACCAGCTATAAACAATCCGGACATTCCATAGATGTGACCCACACTCTGGACAACAAACAGGGGAAGGAGTTGATCGTCGTGCTGTGGAGATATAAAGGGTAAGCTTAGATTTCAAGTTGTTTATCCTTAACTGACCGTTATTAATCCCGCACTTAGGGGATCGCAGTCCTTGTACATCTCGAAGATCAGCAGTCCCACATAACAACAAACTGAGACAAAGGCAGCCACGCCAATGGTGAAAATAGCCATGGAGTATCGGGCCTTTTTCAGCGAGGGAAGAGACATGTATCGCTGCACCATGGTCTGGTTGACGGCATTGAAAGAGGTCCAGTACGAGAATCCACCAATAAGAACGCTCCAAACAGTGTGGCGAACATATGGCGAGGGATTTGTGTTGTTGAAGATCAGCCGACCACCTTTGGCTGCGTCATCGAAAAGCACATTCAAGCCATTGGCATAAACGGTGGCCAAAACAGCCACTGCCAGCACTGAAAGGAACATCACCAGCACCTGCCAGGCATCTGTGTGGACCACTGCCTTGATGCCTCCCTGGAAATACACCATTGGGGGATCTCATTGGGATGATACACTTCAAGTCCTTACCACAAAGGTGTAGAAAACACACACGACCACAATGACCACTGCAATCACATGGAGGTTAATGCCGGAAACTGCAAGATACCCAAAGATTAGATGAGTTTTTAAAGCAATTGACAAATACAACCTACCCTGATTTAGAGCTATTGCTGGCACATACACTATAAAGGGCAGAAACAATATCTGAAATCAGTGATCCATGGTTATTTACATAATGAAACTCAACCTTGAACTTGTACTTACCTCATCCAGTATAAACATAAAGGAGGCTATACTGCGTATGACCGAATGGAAACGCATCTCCAGGTACTGAAAATGAAGATGTCTTGGAACATTAAACCAATTTACTTGTAGGATTTTGTAGAAAGCATTACTAGCTGTAAGAAAGCTAACGTAATTTTGACTATTGAAATGAACACAACTGTCAAGTGGCTGCGAAATACATTGCAATTAATCACATCGGACCCATGGAGACACAGAAAAAACGTCGCAACAAGTGGGCGAGAGCAAAGTCCAAGAAATTCCACTTGAGGAGGGTGGTCTCCGGCTCTCAGTTAATAAAAGTGTTCACTACGTTTTCCGCTCATTGATTGCAAATAAATGAAGCAGTGAAAGGGGGAAGGCGGAAGCAGCTAAAAAGTATCACATTCTTATCAAGAGGTAAAGTCTAACACTTCTATTTTTGATTTTCCTTAAGAATATTTCTCTTTCAAGCTCATTAAATCAGCCTTCCTAATAGACACTTGAGCACTTTAAGTACTTTACTTCTCCTGTCACCAGATCGTAAATCAATAAATCAGTTTCCTTCTAGCATTTACGGCTTGTACCTCATACGAAGAGCCTACTTGAAGCGCCGAGAATACGGGTATGTAGACATAGGAGACGGCAATGCCTTGGAGAACGATTGCGATGGCTATAAACCAATATTGCGTGCCATAATTGTAGATTTCAGAGGTGGTGCCCAGTATCGTGACGCCCGATATATAGCTGGAAATAAAAGGGTGCAGATTACAGGGATGCCCAGGGGGAGTACTATCTCATCAGCAGCCGTACCTGGCTATCAGACTCATGGCAACGGGGAAAACCTTCAGGTTGCGTGACCCCAGCAGGTACTCGCTCATCTTCTCCGATCCGAAGTCGTGCCTCCGCCTTTCTGGCATGGTGGTCGGCAGAGTGGGCTCCGCCTCCTCGAGCTTCCTCTTGCTCTTCCTGCAATCAACACAATCACAATTTGGCAATGCACTGTGGAATTGAAGGTCACTCACTTGATGCACCCGAAATAGATTCCCGTGCTGGTGGACAATACGATCATGCCGAGGAACACAATGTAGTCCACACTGCCGAACCGGTAGTTTTCCATGCCTTTCTTCTCCACCTATCGAGGGAAATGCATTATAGATCGGATATATTATATATATAGATATTATTAATAGATTAGGTAAAAAAAAACAACTTCATTTTCAGCCGGTGATGAGATTCTAATCTTTTTCTTTATAACATCTGTATGAACAAGTGCGCGAAATGGTCTTTAAACCTTATAATGATTGCCTGTCTGGGTCTGTAAGTTCATAATAGTTATGGCTGTAGTTTATCAAAATGGGATAACTGCTCGAAAACAAACTGTTCCACAACATGTAGGTGGAAAAGCTTTTCTTAAAAACCCTATGCCAACTTTTAAATTCCATGCTAATAACAATTATCTCGGTTGCTTTATTTTTTTACGTATGTATTACCCCGCATAAATGTTTATCTCAGTTTACACTCCTTATTTCGCTCATTTAGGCACCAAAATGTCAAGATATAAAGGGATTATTAAAAGTAGAATAGAACACTGGTCTCTTAATCTCACATTCTCCATGTGGAGCTATGGGAATCAGGTCTTATCAGCAGGTGCCTGCTTATTATTCATTAAATATTAATGGGTTAGTGACTCTAACCCATTACCCAATGTATTATTTATTTGACAGGCTTTGCAAACGTATACGTTCAAGATTATAAAACGTTTAAAAATTGTCATAATAAGCTAGCTGATATAGGATACTTTGGCATTTGTAAGATTAGGTATAATTCAGTTTAGTAATATTCATATAGGGGTTTCCCTTTCTCTTTTATGTAAAAACTTCGAGCAGACTAAAATTAGCTTAAAATTTCATTAATGTGACATTTCGTCTGTGAGTGTAGGTCATTGACTGGCGAAGATCAATGGGGACCGATCGAATCTCAGTTCGGGGAGAAGAGACTTTAACCTCATACGCAATATCTCTGGCGGCATTATCGCCCCTGATTTGGACTTTGTAGCACAGATGCCGGGTCCCCCGCTCCTCAGGCACAGCTTTTAGCATGTGGAACCGGCGAAAGGTGCGAGTACGTACCGCTTCCATATTGTTGGGGACCGGCAAGCGATGGGGCTTAGGAAGGTGGGGTGGTTTCCAGAACTGGAGCACCAAAGAAAAACGGAAAACTTTGCGTCCCGCACGAAAATCAACACCGAAGCAAACACACGATAAACAGCCAGAGACAGCAAATTACCAAGAAATCCGCGAAACGCAATGAAAACAGTCTTCTGGCACGAAGGGTCAACGGATTCGGTTCGATTCCCCGGATTTTGAAAGGGTTTTATAGATGGTATTTCACTGCACCGAACACAGCACACTAAAACTGAACCCGAAAATGTAAATGAGCGGAAAGCGAGAGTGAAGGGAAAGTTTTATCGTTCCGTTCTGCCCGGTTATGCCGATTCTTTGAAGTCGAAAATACGAGATATTCCACGTCCGAACCGGAGCAACAACATCAACCGATTCCGCTGCCCAACTGCAACTGATGTGTGCGAGCGAGTCGAAAAAAGAGCCACTGGGCTAGCTGCTTGAGGAAAAAAGTGGGGTCACTAGCATCGGGGGTACCGACCTTCGCATACCCAGTACCCCATCGATAAGAGAGGAGGTTGTCAGGAACTCAGGAAACCTGTGTATAGCGTGATTGAAAAGTGAGATCATACACTCATATTATATTAAAACCATTTGCTATACTTTGGTTTATTTTAAAAGTACATATGCCAGGAATTATCTTTTAGTTCCATTTTAATGGATACCACCTAACCCTATACCACACGAAAACTGCGTTTCGAAAGCTCCCTCTCCCACCCATTTATTTTGCGTCGGAGAGCGGGCGGCACCGTGTAACTGTGAGATTTGTGGGCGGAGAGGGATTTTGGCGAGAGTGCGAGGTGGGAGAGAGAGAGCTTCCCGTGGCTTTTGTAATCTTCACTGTATTATGTCAATGCGAGTGGTTACTTGGCCATTTGATCAGCTAATGGAGCTATTAACGGAACTTGTACGGCGGGAGATGCATTCAACAGAGAAAAAAGGAAAATTTGTATAACCATTTAAAATTAAACTAATGTTATATCATAGAGAAATGGTATATTATTTGGTCGTGGGACTTCTGAATTGCATGAGAACTTAAGTTTCGAAGACCGAAACAATGGAGCTAAACATGAGAAATAATCTCTGTGATATAAAACAGATATGTATTTATTTGTATTTAGTTTTGTTATTTTTTTTATAAATATTATTTATCCTATAATTAATTATAAAAGTTTTTTATAGTAATAGTGTACTAGCATATATAAAGCCTAAAAAGATCACATAGTAATTAATGAGCATTTCTTTCCATGTAACAAACAATTTACAATTATTATACATTTTAATAATCTTTTTTTATAATAGTGTAGAAACAAGTGTTTTACTTGCCTATGCATCACAGGCTATATCAGATCCAAATGGAGAGTTTTCATTTCGGTGGACTCAGTGACGATGGGGTTCTCATTTCTTCTTGTGTTCTTATGAATTATCCAGGATAAGAAATGACGGGATCACTTAGGTATGATTTTATTTCCCACACCTTCCTCCAAGAAACCAGAGAGGCTCTTGGTCTCTTAACCACTAAATCGGAATGGTCAATCAATAGCGAGTGACAGGTCTTCGTGGGAGAACTATTTAGAATGAGCAACCACAACATATAATTGCACAATTGTCAGTGTCAGACTTTGCCACCTCTCCATTCTCAGAGCTTCCAATGCGGAATGTAATTGGATTAGGCAGCTACCAAGTGCGAGACCCCGTCGCAGTCACAGTCCCCATTGCAACGGGAGCACTCGTTGGTGCTCCAGATTGCCAGGAATCCATGGGCCAAGCTGCAGGATTGCATAACCTGGAAACATGAGCAGGACGAACCACTCCAAGTTCCTTTTTAAGCGGAAGGCGAGCGTAGGCAGCAAGAGCCATCAGCTAATCGACTACGAACGCATCCAGGGGGACTTGGAGGTGGTGGTTCCAACAGCTCCACCTCCCCCAGTTGTGCCCCCCAGCGGAGGCCAGGGAAAGCTAAAGCTAAAGCTTAGCTCTGCCAAGATCTCACTGCGCAGGAACGAGCAGACGCCGCAGAGTAGTCTTCAGACTGCGCCCCTGCCGGATGCAGTGCGTCGGAAGTCGGCCCCACAGCTGTTTACATTCACCATTGCGCCCAAAGTGGAAGCCGATTCGGGAGCACATCCTCCTTCGGTGCCCAAAATACCTGTTTTTGCGCCAAACAACTCCATTAGGCGATCAAGGACTTTGGGCTTGTCGAATGGCGCCCAAGCAGGGACTGCTGGGCTGCCCACCGAGGATCTTGGACTGCAGGAAAGGGACAGTGGCAGTGGCAGTGAGCCCACCAGCAGCTTGGCCGCCGGTGGTAGTTCCACCTCCCCCGAATCCATGCTGGACAACATACTCAGTGGCGCCTCCTCCGTCTCCGTTCAGAGTAGCAGCAGCAGTCAGGCCAGCAACGCCACGGTGGCCCAGCCCATCAAAGCCAAGGAGCAGCTGCTGCCGAAGAGGCTGCTCAGCCTGAAGACTTCCCCCGAGCTGAGGATATCTCCGCCGACACCAGTCACCACTGAACCCAAGCAGCAGATGCTACCACAACTCCTGCTGGCAGCCTCTCCAAGGCCAGAGATCTTCGATGCCCCATCACCACTGGCCAGGAGTCCCTCACGTTCGCCGGCGGTCTCGCCCGCAGTGTCCCCCTCGCCCAGCATCACCCTGAGACCCAGTACTCCGCCCGAGAACACCGTAACCTTCTCGGATGACCTCAAGTGCGGCATCTGCCTGGATGTTTACACGGATCCCAGGACCCTGTACTGCCTGCACTCCTTCTGTTTGCAGTGCCTGGTCAGCGAGAACTTCAAGGACGAGTCCCTGTGGGATCAGGATGCAGCCCGCAGCGAGGATCCCTCCAGCTACAGCCTGAGATCGGAGATGGGTGGCTCGAGCGCGGAGCTCACGGCTACTGTTTCACCCGCCAGGCAGCGAGGAGCCAGTTTTAGCCTCAGAAGGAAGAAGTCCATGGATCGCCTGGTGATCAGGGTAAGATGGAAAGACACATTATTATGATGTGTCATGCAGAATCTCCTTAAACCCCATTTTCCTTAATAGTCCAAGAGTGAAGGCAAGCGTTCGACTAGTTCCTTTGGAACCCGCTTCACCGGAAGCTTTGTGAGCGAAGCACCGATCCGATGCATCCGTTGTCATAGCTGCAACTATCCCACGGATCTCCCCTTGGGTGGAGTGCGTCAGCTGCCCCAGAACTATTTGCTAGTAAGACGCATCGAGGCCCTGCGTCTACAGGCTGGGGAGGATGTAATCTCCAAAGTGTGGTGTTCCCTGTGCACCGAGGAGATCAGTGTAAGGTTAATTTCGTCATTGAGGAGTTAGTTCACTGTCTTATCCTCCTTCCAGGCCACCTATCACTGCATCAGCTGCACCTTGAATCTCTGTACCTTGTGCAAGGAGGCACACGAAAGGCAGCGAAGCACCTCCAATCACCGGATGAGAAGCATCCTGGAACTGAGACGCGCCAGGAAGCAGAAGCAGCAGCAACTGGGATTGGGAGACAGCAGCAAACTGGTGCTCCGATGTGGAATCCACACCAACTTCGAACTGAAGGCGTTCTGTACCCAATGCCGACAGCTGGCCTGCACCGACTGTCTGGTGCTGCTCCACAAAGGACATCGCCATGAGACCATATCCCGGGCAATAGGACACCAAGGAAAACTGCTTAAGGAAGCCACAGATCAAACTCGTCCGCTTTGTCAGTATGCAGAGCACTCCATCGAGAGGTTGAATGAGATCGCCCGTGGAATCAACAACAGATGCGATGACATCCAGAGTCAAGTGGAGCGGTACATGCAAAACTACATTGAGGCATTGGAAGTACACCGTAGAACACTGCTCCAACAGATCAGCAGGGCCAGGGAGTCCAAGGTAGAGGTGGTACTCAAGCAGCAACTGGATTTGGGTAGGTTTTTTAAAATAATCTTGGTAAAACTATACGAAACTGAGGTAATCTTCTAGAGAAACGCACGCAGCAGGCCCTGGATGCAGTACGATTCAGCCAAGAGTTGTGCGAGATTGGCGCCGATGTGGAGATTCTGAGTTATGTGGCCATTCTTCTCAGGCGCTTGGAGTACTGTCAACAGTTCAAGCCGCCAGTGGATCCAAAAGTGGGTTAATCATCCGTTCATTTAATAACATGTTACCATATAAAGACTTAACTTTTATCCAGATCTCCGACTCACTGCACTTTCTGCCGAAAATTCGGGCTCCGTCGACGAAGGACCAGCGCGACATCCCTCTATATGGCATCATCACCATGCAGGTGGTGGAGCCGAGTCTGTGCACCTTGGAGTGGGAAGGGTTTTCCCAGCTGCGACTTCACAAGAAGGCCGACCTTCTGTTGCACTCCAGAGATGCCGATGGGGTTTCCCTCTGCCACGGAGGCCTGGAGATCAACTGCATGCTCAAGTACAAGGACTCGAGCTCCAAGTTCCTGCCCGTCGAGGTATCGGACAATCGGGATGGCACCTACAACATCTCCTTCACGCCGGATGCCCAGGGCGCCCTGATCCTGACGATCACGATCAACGAGCGTCCCATCAAGGGAGGTCCTTTCACCTTCCAGGCGCGTCAGGTTCGTCCGCATTCGGGCATTTACCACTGCTGCTCCTTCTGTTCGGGAAAAGGCAACCGGAATGTAATGTGCTCGTGTGAGGGTCGCATGCCAGGATATAGTGGCTGCGGTCATGGTCATGCAGGACATCCGGGGAGACGTCATTGGTCCTGCTGCGGCAATGTCCTGGAGAACTCCGAATGCCATGTGGCCAATAAACTTTTGAATAACTAGGGAGAGAACTAATCGTAAAAAAGGATGCTATCGTCGCTCGACTCTCCGACACTTCTTATTCTGGAAACCTAAATCAAAGTACAGATGTGCGTGGGTGTCACAGAAATCTATTCTAACCAAATTGGAAACATATGTTAAACTCTTAAAAACCCAAGTTGTTTAGATCGGGAAACCCAGCTCAACGTAATGGGTGACCTTGAAAATGATGAGAGTACCATAAAGGACCTCTTCCTGACACATGGCCAGCACATGCGCATCAGACCCTGACCTTGGAACAAATAGGCAGGAATATTAGTTGTTGGAATTACTTGTATAGGCTCCAGCTGAACATAGGTTTTTGTTTATTCGTTGAAAGTGTTAATCATAAATACAAACATTGATGCCGGACAGTAATACAAATGTGGTCCGAAGCTTCATGAGTTGTGGGGGAGGATAGGGGGTTTTCAAAACGCCTGCGAGGAGGCCAGACATAATTCTAGGAAAGTCGTAATGTTTAATCCTCATTATCCGAGTACCAGGACAGGCGCTCCTCGTAGAAGTGGATCACCATCTGGGGGATTTTCAAATTGGCCACCGACGAGGGCACCATTTCGGCCTGGTCCACGCCTTTGAACTGAATGAGGAATGTCAGGCGACCGTTGTTGTCGGAGGCTCCCAGGATCTTCTCCGCCTCCAGGCCGCGATCGAATCCGGTAGAGCCGGTCACCGGGATGCTGCTATCCTGATCCGCATCTGTTGTACGTTTTGATTTGTTGCCAGCGGGTGCTAAGGAAAAATTATAGTTCAACATTAGGTAGAGGTTACCATTAAATCTCGGAGTAAATCGTTGGCCGGCACAAAACACGACTGCAGGGTTAAGGAGAACAGCATGATACCGGATAATTAATGGAATTCTTACGATAGTTCTGCTAAACGTACATGACTTTTAATCATGATGCAAGAATGCTTCAGTCGTGGTGGCAAAAAAGTTTGTTTTTAACGTAAATTTTAAAAACTTATGGTATATGGTTTTTGAAGTATCTATTTTACTGATTTCGAAGCAGTAATCTATCATGATCAAACAGTGCTGAACGCGGCCAATGTCTTCTTGTCTTTCAATTGCACGCACAGCTTTTCAATGTGTACGCACCGACCATTGTTGTACGCTGATCTTGTGACGGCATATTATAGGCAGTCTATGCTATGACGCTAAATTCAATTTTAATGACTCTTTCCACACTTATGATTCGAACTATTACTAGGAGGTTTTCTTGGATTTAAGGGTGAACTATTAACATTATCTTGTGCCCCATAGACATTATTGGGTCTGCCTACTTGATCCCAACCTTTTATATTTTGTAGTTACCCAAAAATCTAAGCTAATGCGACCATGACAAACTTAACTTGGGTGAAGGGGTGATACAAGGTCAGAAAAAGCTCGGATATAAACATAATTTAATATTTCGAAGTTAAAACTCTAAAGATACCCACCCACCTTTCCAAATTTTATGAAGGCAAAGATTCCACGGATATTTTAGTGTTCGAATAACAGAAAAATCCCTTGCATTCCAATAAAAAAGAAGTGATAAGAGATTGACCGTTACACATCTTCATCCCCTAAAAACCGTTTTAACAAAAACAAAATTCAATAAAATGTTCAATCACTATGCCCAAACATGTCGCAACAAATCGCAACACAAAAAGTTGCCCATTCTCTTTTTTGAGAAAGAGATAGAAAATGTGTGAGAGAAAAAGATGTAGAGAAAAAACAGTGTTCTCTCCCTAAAAAGTAAACAATAACATACATATAAAAAAAAATATTTTCGATAAAATAAATAAAAATCCAAATTGGTCGTTACTAAACTAACTAAATTCGATTCATAAGATGTGGTATCCTTCCAATATTTTGGAATTAGTACTGTACTCTGAACTCTGAAGTGATATTAGAAAAATGCGACTGTTGCCATCTCTTTCTGGCACATGTATTTCTTATGGAAGAACAAATCGCTCTTGCTACTTTGGCTGCTATTTCGCGTTCTAGCAATGGAAGTTCGACTGTAACTAGACCACTGGCAATGGCTAGCCATTGTTTACTGTAGTTGTAACTTTGCGCGCAAAACGAAGAGTTAGTGTAGAGAAAATATGAATTGGTACACTCGATTGAGTGTGGACCACTTGAGAATTTCCTGCCAGGGTTGCCTACCTGTTGGCTCCTCCGACTTTCGCTTGTTCACCGAGGACGCCGATGTGCTGACGCGTCCGGTGGTCTCCTTGGCCTTGGCACTGCTGCTGGGACGATCCTTCTTGGAGGCAGCTGCCTTCTCCTGCGGATCGAAAACCGAGATGTAATGGTAGCCCGAGCGAGCACAACTGTACCCGGCGCGACGCATCTTACCTCGTCCTTACGGCTCAGCTCGTACTGCTGGATGAGATCCTGGCAGTCGAGATTGCTCTCCGGCTCCCAAGTGTTCTCCGTTTCGGCGTAGCCCTTCCATTTGAGGTAGTACTCCACCTGCGGGTGGAAAGTGTCGTTGTAGGACCAAGAAAGTCTGCGGGACCAGCCAGTACGGATCACTCACCTTGCCCTTGCGCACCCGCCGGTCAATGATCTTTTCCACGGCGTACTCCTCCTCCTCCTCGCCATCGGAACCCTTTCCGGAGCTCTCGGGATTGTCGGATTTCTTGCCCATTTTGTTTGTAATTTAAAAACTTCGCACGCAAAAAAAAAACGAAAAATTGGCACAGCCACACGCACACAAGCACATGCAAGAAACCCTTTTAGTCTCTTTTTGTATAACAAAACAGAACTTATAGCCACTTACCACTAGCGAGTTGAATTTAAGAAAAGGAAACTTTTACACTTTGGCGACTTAATATTATGGTAGCAGTCAGGGTGCTGACGCTAGGAGA
Source organism: Drosophila biarmipes (assembly GCF_025231255.1). Classification (NCBI taxonomy): domain Eukaryota; kingdom Metazoa; phylum Arthropoda; class Insecta; order Diptera; family Drosophilidae; genus Drosophila; species Drosophila biarmipes. The sequence continues at coordinate 4,413,502 of NC_066612.1, read as the reverse complement.
ATTTTCTACAAAATGATAAGTCTGCAAAAAAAATGCGCGTTCTAAAGTGACGCCGGCCCTCCAGTGTGCGAAAGTGCGCGCGGTTTTCCAGCACTGGTTGAAAACAAATCGATAGCTGAACGGGTATTTGAAATTTAGTAAGGGTATTCCAAAAACAGTTTAACTGTTGACTCATATCAATTAAATTTCAGCAGTTTCAAAACGTGAAATATCTAATTATGGAGTGTAATTGCCATTTTGCTTAACTTCTTAATTATTTAAACAGTTTGTAACACGGAAATATACAATTTCGAATAATTAATTGTTTGTGAATATCGATACTTGGGAGCTGTGAAATATCGATCTATCGATTGCTCAACTACATCTATCCAGCTCTAATTCCAGACGCCTTACAACACTGTGTAACTAGCGCGAATTTTCACGCATTTTTCGCCGGCTTGTAATTTTTTTCGTCAACTCAGGGAAATATAAGGGGGAAACATGCCCAAGACAAAGAAGAAGGCACAGGCCTCCTCTTCAGAGAGCGACAGTGGCCCAGAGGATGTAAGTCAGCTAGAAAACCATTAGAAACTGACTTCAATTATAACGAGCATCCGTCTTATCTGCAGCGCAACCAACCTGCTAGCAAGAAGGCCAAGGAAGCTCCAGCTGCAAAGGGTTCCGCGGCCAAAGATGCTGGCGGAGATGGCGCCACCACCTGGACCCTCGAAGGACTTCGCCAGGTGCGAATCAACGAGTTCCGGGGCCGCAAGATGGTGGACATCCGGGAATTCTACGAGAAGAACGGCGAAACGCTGCCCGGCAAAAAGGGCATCTCCCTCTCCATAAAGCAGTGGAAGAAGCTCCTCGAAGTGGCTGAAGAGGTCACCAGCGCCGTTGAGAACTAATATAAGTTGCTCCAAATGCCAAACTTTAGGTCATAAGAATGTAGTTGTACTGTAAATCCATGCTAACAAGCATTTAAATGGGACGAACCCAGTGAATAAACGTTATCTTTAGACTTCCCATCGGGAATTCCGCTAATAAATGACCTACTTTACAGGGCTTCAATCAATGAATCGTAAATTTAAATGGCCATTAGGTTTATTTCTTATCTGTCACATGATATGTGTAGTAAAAGCGCATATCTAAATAAATAAAAGGTTTTGTTTATTGCACGACATACATAAATACATAGATAAAGTGCGCAAGCCAAGTTATCTTAATTGCTTCTGTGCCGTTTGTTCAATGCCCTTTTGTATTATACACACGACAAATGTTATCAAACTGCAAATCATTAACGTTCGCTTAAACATAATCTTAGTCACTAGAAGTAGACGCCCAGCAGTACGCAGACGGTGACGAAAATCGCAAACGGCAGCCAGGACTTAATGAAGCCACCGATCCCGACATAGCGCCCGCAGACGAAGAGCCACATGCTGAGGATGACCATGTTCCAGCCGGTGCTGTCCTTGTACCGCATGTTGATGAGCGCAGTGGCCACATGCGAGTGGCAGTTGTCGCAGAAGATGTTGTGCATGCGGGTGCCATAGAGCACGGAAGCCTTGGACACAGCCTCGTCCCAGGCGTAGCTGCCGCCCTCCACGTACTTGGGGTGCAAGCGCAGGTAGCGAGTGGGTCGCCCAAACGCCATGTTGTCCTCCGAGACGAAGTAGGGGCCGGCAAAGTCACGGATCACCCCGGTCGAGGTGCAGATGCCCATGTGCCCTATCATGGGCAGCAGCCAGGTGAGCACCGGAATGGGCGTCCACACGATGCAGTAGGGGAAGCGCTGGTCCTTCTCGCTAATCGGTGGCAGCCTGTCCGGCACGCCATCGCCGGATCCTCCGCCGGAGCCGCCCATCGAGATCTGCACGTCCTCCGACGCTGGTCGCTGAGGTCTTGGGTTCGTCGACATTATTACACTGAATCAGGTGGAAGTTTGTGTGCGGGGAAACCACAAGAACAGTCACTCACAGTCTATCCGGTCGCAGTGCCCACCAAAGCGGTCGCTAACGTTTTCCGATTTCGCTGGAATTGTACGATAAGCGGCGCAATTCACGGATTTCTGGCAGTATGTGTACGGCACAAACACAATTCACCCACAATCTAGCTGTTTATTTACATGTCGAGTGACAGTGTTGGGAAACGCTGCTCGGACTGTGAGGATGCAGGGGCGCCTCAAAAAGGGGTTACAACTAAAGGCCCCAAGGTAATACAAAATTAGTTAAAAAAATAGATAAATAACAATCGTTAAATTTAAAAAAAAAACAGTTAAAAATTGTTTAATATTGAAAAACAAAAATATTTTTTTTAAAGTTTATTGCAATTAACCCCCAAGAAGCCCTATCACCCACTCACCTTTTGCGAACAGCTGTTGCACACTGGGCTTTTGTGGTGGCAGTGAGAATTGGAGCTGTTTATTTGTTGAGCTGCTTTTCCATTGCGAAATATTAATTAACAATCGTTGGCCATGACACAGGTGTTTATCAATGGAGCCAGAGACGAGCCCAATGTGCGGGAGTTCGAGAGCTTGGGTACGAAGTTCAGGGAATCATAATACATCAACCTAATCCTTATGGCATATCCCCAACGAAGATCCTTCGATCCAGGAGCTCATCCTGGCAGCCACCGAGGCCAGGAAGCAGGCCTACTGTCCCTACAGTAACTTCGCCGTGGGAGCTGCCCTGCGGACCAGCGATGGCACCATATATTCCGGTTGCAACATAGAGAACGGGGCGTACGCCACCTGCATTTGTGCGGAGAGGACTGCAGCCGTCAAGGCCATCAGGTCAGTGGGTCAACTTCTGGGGGTGTCACATGTCTATATGTATCTCGAGGATAGGCAGTCTGCTGTATCCTAAATTGCATTATGACTAAGATGGTCTTCCTATCTTAAAAACTAGATTGCAATTTGCTTTCATCATATTATGATAACCCCAGAGGTCAATTAGTTGGAACTCTTATCAGTAGTTGTTTGCTGATGCATATTTAAAATGTAAGCAAATAATTACAACAGATTACTCACTAGTTACCCTGGGAAGATTGTGTATCAAAACATTAAAGCTTACTTTAAATTCGTTTACATATTTTCTTTCAAGTTCCTTAACCAACGTTTTGAGATTTCTTTAAGAACTGATCCTCCTAAAATGGTTAACTAAAATCGCCCCTATATTTCAGCGAAGGCAAACGCGACTTTGTGGCCTGTGCGGTGGTGGCCCAGCAGGACAATGGCTTCACCACGCCTTGCGGCGTCTGCCGACAGTTCCTCTCGGAGTTCGTCAACGGCAAGGACATCCCTCTGTACGCCGCCAGGCCCACCAATCTACCGCTCAGGGTGCTGTGCACCAGCGTTCTCCAACTGCTGCCCAACGGCTTCAGCTTCTCGAACGGGAAATAGGAAGAGCGGAGCCCAACCGGACAAGAACAGGGTGCAGGCCCGCTGCAATCCATGTGCAATATAGTTTATGTGACTCCCCCAGTTTGTTATATGCTGTAAACCCACCCTCGTTATATGTTGATTGAATAGCTTATACACGGCACACGACGCATCTGTTTGTGTTTTTCACTGCTCTCCACGATCGTTGCTTATCAGCCGGATGGATAGTTCTCTCTCCCGCTCCGAGTTGGCCAAGTGTTTATTTTTATGTCACCACCAGACGGCGGAGCGGGCTATCATCATAGCCAACTTCGCGCGACACCAGCACCACAAACCGTCCATTTGCCAGCGGACGTTCAGAGGAGAAACAACGAGCCACGCACTCGCTTAGCTAAAAATAAAACAAATTTTAAAGGAAAGAGGCGTGCCTCCATTGATTAAAAGTATTAAATAATAATGACACATCTGACCAAAAACTTTGCACGGCCGGAAAAGGCGGAGGAGGTGGTCACCTTCGGCAGTCTGGGTAAGGTTCCTCCTCCAGATTGAGGATAAGAAACCGTTCTTAACAAGACTTCATAGTTTTCTATTTAAAGATGTTATTGTGCATATGTAAATATTTGGAACCACCAAGATATAATATTTGGTATCTGTTTTCAGATCATGTTCTAATTGTCATTGTGACGTGAATTGTTCTAAATTCCAGATCCCAAGATTCAAGAACTTTTGACAGCTGCTTTTGAAGTGCGTCAGCGAGCCTATGTGCCGTACAGTGGATTCAAAGTGGGGGCTGCTTTCCGGGCCAAGGATGGGGGACAAATCTTCGCCGGATGCAATGTGGAGAACGCCGCCTTTACGCCGTGCTCCTGTGCGGAGCGAACGGCCCTCACGAAGGCCGTCAGCGAGGGAGTCACCGAGTTTTCCGTAGGAGCTGTTTTGGCCTACGAACCTGATGTGTTCACCACTCCCTGTGGCGTCTGCCGGCAGTTCATCCGGGAGTTTGCCAACGACGACATACCCATCTACGTGGCGCAGGCCATCGATGCGAGGATTACGGCAAAGGAGGCGCCTCTGCAGAGTGAGGATCCGGTCTTGTGCACCTCCATCTTCAATCTGTTGCCGAGCAGTTTTCGCACTTATCGAAAGTAAGACCACTGCACTGGCGAACCGGAGAGAGAGAAGGTAGCTAGTTCAAGGTTGCCCCTCAACCCCTTGTCGATCGTATCTATATCATTTTAATCTAATCACTTGAAATAAAGAAAATTACACTACTTAACAAGGGGTAATGTCTATGAGGAAGTAGATAATACTTTGGGAGCTTAGAACAAACACTTTCTATAATATTTTTAAACTAAGCTAGAAACGAGACATTTTTTTGGAGAATGTTCAAATCTTAGCCAGAGGTTGTCCTGGAGAAAGCTCTTATTTTTTAAAAAAACAAACGTAAACTATTTATTAGGCAAGTAAAGAGGGTTGTAATCTCCAGTAGATTTGGGCAAAAAAAAACTTTTTATTGGGGGAACTCCCTATTTGTTTAAAAGCCCTTTCCTGATAAACACAAAGTGAAAAACCTCGGCTAAAGTATTGGATTTCACCAATCGTAATGATATATGTAAATACATGTGTATTTCTTTATCAATAAATAGGTATATGCATTCATTGATCAGTATTTCTTCGTGATACTTAAGATTAAAAAGCACTTGTCAGTTATTTCTGGGTAATAATAATCTTAATAAAAAATAAAAGATTCGAGGAGGTTTAAAAAATATTGAAAGAAGAAAGATTCACTTCGCTTCTATAAGGTGACATTAGGGTTTTACGAACTGCCAACAGACTCAGTATATGTTTCTGGCTCACAAAAATAGTTAACTTTTAAAACAAATTTAAAGTCGAAAAAATGTCACAGAAAAAAAAGCTCCTTCAGCGGTACATGAAGAATCTAAGCGATCTGCAGGATGAGCTGAAGCGAAAGGAGCTGGAGAAGAAGATGAAGGATCTGGAGAAGCTGCAGTGTGAGCTGGCTCGTCGTCAGGAGAAGTCCGGGACCAAGTGCGCCGGTGGTAAGATCAAGGAGATGCGCCAGAAAAGGCTCCAGAAGGTCCTGGCCTCGCACATGATGACGCTGGAGGGATTGCTTTGTGAGCTGGCCCGCCGGGAGGCGCGGCTTAATGGGGACAGGGGACGAGCCAGCGAGTCGGAGAACCTGGTACATCCCCAGATGCTGGATGAGTATACGGTGGCCTTCTGCGCTGTTGGTAAGTGGGAGGCTTCACTGGATTGATGTCCTCTGATTTTAAAGACTTCTTATTTCCCCAGGTGAAGATGGTCGGGAACTGCTGGAGGCAGCTCTTTCCGCCCGCAGGTGCGCCTATGTCCCCTACAGCAACTTCAAAGTGGGAGCAGCTTTCCGAGCCAAGTGCGGTAGAATCTACACGGGCTGCAACATCGAGAACGTGGCCTTCACCCCAGGTAATTGTGCAGAGCGATGCGCCCTGGCCAAGGGAATTAGCGAGGGCGAGAAAAGGTACACGGCCGGAGCTGTGGTGGCCTATCACCCGGATGGCTTCACCACGCCTTGCGGCGTCTGCCGCCAGTTCATTATGGAGTTCGTGCACAAGGACATTCCCATTTACATTGCCAAGGCTCCGCCGCCGGAGCAGGAGGACTGCATTCCGGCGATCCAAGATACCGATGAGGTGCTGGTCACCTCGGCTTACCACCTACTGCCCTACAGCTTCACCTCATTTCAGTAAACCATTTGGCTTTACTATAAGCTAATTTTAAAGGACATATATGTATCGCTGTCGGACCTTTCTATAATTATTTGGGCTACGATTTAATTTACATTTTTAATTAAATGCAATAAAGTGGATCACTGTCATCTGATATGCCAAAGCTTACACATAATGATGGAATGGAGAGCAAGTAATCAACCCCTAATAGAAAACTTAATGTTAGGTACAATATGCACTATTTTTGCTTAACATCAATTTAGTTGAAGATAAAATACAAACAGATTTATGTAGAGAACCTTTAAACGTACTTGATGACGGGTTCTCCCGACCCGTAGATGCCGTACTCGCTTTTCGTGGCAAAAGGGGTGACTTCCTCGTGCACCAGGATCGGCTTGACATCCGGATCAAAGTCAACCTTTCGGAACCGCGGATCCGTGAAGTTGGCCCGCACCTCGGTGACCATTCCCGAGTGGGGTACTCTTTTCGTGAGGTTTTGGAACTCGCACCGCCGCTTGGGACACGTCTGCGTGTTGCCCTCGTCGCACATAATAGGATCCTCTTCACGGGACACTTTCCTAGTGGGCGGCATCTTCTCCGACCAATTCCAGAACGTTATGTTGTCGTGGGCCGCCACTCCGCCAGTCAAATCCTCGGGAGTCAAGCGCACATACGACAGATTATAGGTTGTGGCGGAGGGGTCCAGGTACTTGCTGTAGGAAGCCTCCGCGCGGTCGATGATGAGCTTGGAGGCCGCCACAGGAGTGGGCATTGTAACAGGCAGTATTTCCTGCTCCTCGGGCAGCTCCTTCAGCACATAGGAGTCGTGACTCACACTCGAGATGGGCTTCATCTTGCGCTTTATGAAGCGAAGACAGCCCTCCTCGAAAGGCTTCATGTACTGGGTTTTCATGTTGAGCGATGGATTCCTCAGGGTGTTGGGATTGCCGTACTAGAAGGAAGAAGATTTAGTCTCGGGCATGAAAGCTAAGGTTTATTTTCTTACCTGCCACACATAGTTGGCCATGCATTCCGAAGTGGGCTTCTCCGACAGCAGCGGATCTTTCACATAAATGCCTTTGTCCGCAAACTTGGCATTTAGCTTGTTTCCCATCCTCAAATCCGTGATGTGACGATGCCCGCGATATGTAGAGGTCCTCCAATCAGGATCCTTAGGCCCAGCAGGCCGCTTGTAATCGAAGACACCAAAGTCATCCATGGCTTGGGGATTTGTAAATCAAAAATCAACTAGGAAAAACTGAAATATACTCTGAAACACAATTTTCAGCGACTGTATGGAAAGGGGCTCTCCTTGGGACGCTAAATTTTGGAACACCTTGCTGTTGCCTGGCTACCGAAACCGATTCCAAGCAATATACTTATATACTGACTGCTCACAAACAGCCCGCCTTCTGTACAATATTTTTCTCGTTTATATTCTGCTTCAAATGCAAGTGTTTACAATATAGTTGTAGTTTATGCTTTAGAGAGAGAGGAATGCTTGTTTGACAAATATAAAAGCGCTCTGTTCACAAAACAAATGGATATTCGTAAATATAATACGTGGGCTAGGGTAATAATGTTGCACTCGATCTGGCCTGTGCAATAATAAACTGTTTGCTTAGCAATTAAACAATTGATTTACTTCGTCTCCCGGGGGCGTGTTGGTTGTCAATGAGGCGTGCGTTTCAATGGGGTGTGTAAACAATGTGCGGGTGACTCATCCTCCTACCCCTCGTCCAAGTCTACTTCCGGCGCCGCTTCCGTTTCCGCTGCTTCCACCGCCTCCCCCGGCTCCCCGTCTCAGGCAATCTCTTTGAGCGCTAGCAGCGACTGGCGCAAGTACTCGTACTGGGTCTTGGCATGCTTGATCTCCAACTCCGAGAGCTCCACTAGGCTGGGAAGGAAGGATTAATGCTTTGTTATAACCCATAAGATGTACAGAAGCTTACCTCTTCTTGAAAGCAGCTACTCTGCGGTTCCGGAAACCGATCAACTCCTCCTTTCCACAGGCAGACATTGATTCGAATTTTTCACACGCCTCCGCCTGGGCAGTCTCAGCCTACGCAAGAACAATAAAAGATTAGTAACGTCCTTATCCCGGCACAATGGGCCACAACAAGGACATGCTAGAGTGAATATGGGTGGAGCAACAGTGGAATGCATGCAGCAGTTACGTGGGGTGGCGACACATCTACTAAACCGACGGTTAAAACGTTAAATGCCAAATACCTCTTGCACCTCCAAAGGCTGCAGTAACAGAACCACAAAACACGCACAAAGAGTGAAGAGGAGGGGACAGGCAGAGCAGAGAGCAGAGCAATGTGGGGTTGTGGACGGTAGAAATAAAATACAAGAACGCAAATAATTTGTAGTTTGTAATTAGGGAAGCGTGAGAATTAATTGCCCCGCTAGAAAACTTTTGAAAGGAAAAAACAGTTGCTCTTTGTACGATCTGAAAAACATAGATCGGGAAGCACAATACGTTGACCATCACCCAATCTTACCGCATGAACATCCTTGTTTTTGGAACGGGCCTTCTCCAGGTTTCGATTGGCCGTCTCGTAGGCCGCCAAGCATCGCAGACGTCGGATTAGCAGGGCTTTGGCAGCGTCACTATCCCGCTGGTAGTAGCGCAAGGTGTCGCCCAGCTTGAGGTCCTGATCGCTGGCCACGCGGGTCTCCAGATTCTGATTGGTATTGGGTTCAATATTTAAGTACCACTGGAATTAAACCTCACACCCACCTTGATTCTTTCGAATATCTCTGCCGTCTTGGCCACAAACGTCTCCATGTTGCCTTTCTCCGTGGTAGAGAGCTGTGTCAACGCATTGGAAATCTTCTGATGCGAGTCGCCCACATCCTTGTGGCGCTGAGTCATCTTCTCCGTTCGAACGGCAGCTTCGCGCAAATGACCGTGGTATTCGGTGAGGAACTGCAGCTCGTTCTCGAAGAAGTCATTCACATCCCGCACAGTGGCGCTCAGCAGGATCTCGTCTGTGGTCTTGCCCAGGGACTTGACAAAGCCGCCAAAGATGGCCATCTTTTTGCGCGGCTTGGCGCACAGGTCCTGGTCGTATTCGAGGAACACCTTCAGGTGCTGGTCGACGCGAAAGACGGGATGGCTGGCCAGGCGGCGCAGGAACACCTCGTGCATGGCCACCGTCTTCTTGAAGGTGGCCAGGTACTCGCTGCCAGGTAAATATAAACGGAATTAAAAAAAAGTCAATTTTTAGATCTATTGTCCCTTACGCCTCCAGCTCTGACTTCATCTTCTTGAACTCCTCTTTGGTCATGTTGCCCTCGCCCTCGCCAAGGCGCTGCAGCTTTTCACGCGAGGCATCGAAGTCCGGACGCGGTGGACAGGGCGGGATCTGGGTGGTAGTTCCATAGATTAGCAGTGTGTTAATAGTTTACCCAGCAACTCACAATGTAGCCGGCGTAGTCGTCGTTTTCCTCGATGCGGTCGTGCAGCCAGACGAACTCCTCGTGCTGGCGTACCACATTATTATCCTTTTTCGCGAATCCCGGCAGCGTGGTGCGGGTGTGCACTGTGAACTTGACCTTCTCCTTTTCGCTCAACGCATCGGAGATCTCCACATGGAGGGCGTTCTCGCCGAGAACGGCGGGCGTGGCCGGGGCGGAGGAGGAGCTGTCCGGCGATGTGGCCGATCCGCTGCCATTAGTGGCTCCACTGGGCGCAGGTTCTCCGCCTGTTGCTGGCGGAATGGCCAGCGGATTTGTGGGCGAGACGATTTCCATTGTGGCGCCGTTGTTGGCGGAGGGGCTGCTCAGCAGGTTTGAGTCATCCGTGCCGTCCTAGGGGCAAAAGAACCATTAACCGAAGTGCACTCTAGTTACGCCCATTTTACGATAAGGCTTTCTTTGTGTGCGGGCGAGGCGTCATCTCAGATGCCACGCAAACCGAGAAATGCGTTATTTAAATAATTCCAGCAATTCAATGCGCTCCCCCTGTACTCACCATCATTTTGCGGCCGAGTTTATAACAACTGATTAATTAACAACAATAATATAATAATTATATTTTTCCGGTCCACAAACAAATTGCAGAAAACTGGAGAAAGTTTACCAACACTAGAAAAACAAAAACATTAGTTTTGTTTTTGTAAATACGGTCATACGTGCTGATTGGAACCGCCTATTGCGTATTGCCTATCGGTGGCAACAGGCAGTAAATCGAATAGTCGATAGCTCGCGGTGAGAAATCTTCCTTTGAAAGTTTATTAATCGAATTTAAAAAATTTAAATAACGGTATTTAAAACCGCTGTTTTTATTTGATCTTAAAAGACTTTTGTTTAGCTACTTTTAGCACTTTGAAATATAACTTAAGGCTAGAAAAGCCTACAATCTTATTAGTTTGCTTTTCAATTTCGAAGTGTCAATCGTGTTTTATTTAATCTTGATTTAAATCAAAATGTTTAACCTCAGGCAAACGCGAAAAAGGGGGAAAAACTTTGCGCCTTCCGAGGAGCTCATACTGCTAGAGCTCCTGGAACCCTATAGGCACATCATCAACAACAAGAACTCCGATGCGTCCACTTCCCAGTTGAAAAAGGAAACCTGGGAGAAGTTGGCCCTCCAGTTCTGCAGCCAAACGGGCTCGAAACGCACCTGGAGAACCCTCAAGGATAAGTACAAGAACATGAACACCAAGCTCAAGACCGCGGGCTCAATGATTCCCTGCTATCCCTATTCGGAAGAGTTCGATCCAGTCAGCAGCTGTGTTTCTGTGGTTTATGAGGACACCGATCCAGACAACTCACTGGACAATAAACAACAGGATTATCGAGGTAAGGATGTATTTAATTTTAAAAAATAGATTATAATGTATTTTAATTTCCAGCCGACATTATTGAAAGCCCAATTTTTAAAGCAGAACCAATCAATGAGGTTTGTTGTACATCTCTAGTGGATATAAATATAAACCTTGAGCCTAACAACATTTTTTAGGAACCGTTTCAGGAAATTCCAGTGGAAAATCCACCAGAGCCCGAAACCCAGTTCATAAAGAAAAACTTACCAAGGAGATTTGTTATAAGTAAGCCAAACAAGAAGAGATTACTGGAAGATGAACAAATTGCGTTGATACGACTTCAACAGCGGTTCTATTACAACGAAAACATAAGATCTGGGGAGAAACATCGCCTGGAGCTGCGGTCAATTAATCTGAAGAACGAGCTCATGGAACTAGAGCTTGAGGAAAAGCGTCGTCTCCTTGGAAAAGATGATTAAATTAAAGAACAAGCTGGCCACTCCAGATAACAAAGAACTAGTTGATATAGTTGTTATACCCATTGTATTTGAGTAGTCGAAAGTACATGCACACACAGAATACAAGACATTCAGTTACACATAGTAGATAAGTTTAGGCTTAGGTCTAGACTAAATTAAAACATGAAATGGCATTAATAGTATATAACATGGAGTGAGTGTGGGTGGTCTTAAGTCTATATCAGAATCATAACAATGCCACTTTGTAGAATTGTTCTCTTAAAGGCCCCTAAGCAGTTGAGTTGAAATTTCAAAGATTATATCGTGCTGTATTATGATTTCAGGTTCCTGCTTTCCTAAGGCCAATTAGGTATCAGTTGCTTTCGTTTAGAATTGACTAATTTAAATGCCATTTAAAACTCCAACTGAGCTGTGAAGAGGTCTAAGTCTTAGGCTAATGGCTTCGGGAATTCCTAGTACCTTCGCTGCTCCTTCTCGTTGACGGTGGACAGTGGCTGGTAGCTGGGATTGGAGAAGGCATCCGTGGGCGCACCCCCGCCACCGGTTGCTGTTTTGCCGGGTATATTCTTCCTGGGCGGCTTCACATTCACATAGCTTTCGGAGGAGTCGCCATTGAGTTTGGTCTCCACGTGATGGCGGGGCGAGGGCGTCGGAGTGACGTACTGCTGCTTGAGGGCCTGGTTGAACCGTCTGCCCTGCTCCGGACTCTCCTCCGATCCCGTGGAGCGGCGCTGCAGCATGGGTATCTCCTCGGGCGCCTGGTCCGCCGCATCCACTGTGGGCAGACCGTTCTTCTTGCGGAGCGGCTTGCTCGATCCACTGTTCAGGTTGTTACTCAACGTCGGAGACTGACGCTCTCCTGGGAATTGAAAAGTGGTTTCGCTTGAGAAGTCCTGGAAGTCGGAGCCTTCGTTTTCAAGGCGCGTGGGTGAGAAGATGGCGGTGCTGGCATCGGGTTCGGAATTCGCCGGGTTCATCGGAGTGTAGTCATCCGGCGACTCACAGATGTCTGTGAAGTTAGTGTGCCAGCGCGAGTGGGTGCAATTGCATGTTTGGATGGTTGTGATGGTGCGGAGTTAGTAACCTGATCCATGGTCGTGGCTAAAAAAGAAATACTCACGGATTTTGGGTACCACGAGCCCGTTAACGTAGCGCGGAGCCGACGGCGCCACTTCGTCTGGTGATCCCATCAGGCCCAGATAATCCGTAGTTTGGTTCTTCGTGCTCTCTATGTTGGTCTCCATGTACGGAGTGTTCAGGTCCAGGTAGTGCTGCAAGGTAAATTGCCACATATAACATTTGGTTTGCACATTCTTCAAATATCCCACTTACATTGGCCACATCTTCGCCCAGCATTTTGGCAAAACGCTGCTCCAGCTCAGGGAACAAAGGTCGGCTCTCGGGACTGGAAAAATATTATTATATATATTATTTACTTTATCATCTAATATAACTAAATAGCAAGACTTACTTCTTCCGCCAGCACTCAAGCATAATCTCGTAGAGCTCTTGATTGGCATACGGCGGCTTCTCCATGCGGTAGCCATCGTTCAGCTTGTTGAACAGCTCCTGGTTGGGATCTATGCCCGGATACGGAACCTTGGCCAGCGAGAACATCTCCCACAGGACAATTCCGTAGGACCAAACGTCGCTGTAGGTGCTGAAGACATGATCGCTGAGGGACTCTAGCGCAAGCCACTTAATCGGCAGTTTGCCACTCTCTAATGTAAATATTATATATATTAAATAAATCCGAAATGTTTTATAAACTTATAATTTTATTTACCCGACTTTTTGTAGTTGTCCGTTCGGTACATGGACCGAGCTAGACCAAAGTCGCAGATCTTGACCACATTGTTCTCGCAGAGGAGAATGTTCCTGGCAGCCAGATCACCGTGCAACACCTTCCTGGAGGCCAGGTAATCCATGCCGCGGGCCACCTGGAAGGCCCAACTGATCAGGTCCACAGTGGTCACTGTCATCGCCTCGTTGGAGTCCGTCTTGTAGTTGGAACGCCAGGCGGGTTGCACGGAGTTATTTGACATTATTAGGTCATCTGTTAAATATGATTAAGAATAGTTAAGCATTGTTCTTCTAAGATTGACTTAGAATTTTAAGGAGCGCTTATAAAACCACTTTTATAATATTTATAACCCAAAAATGGCGAAAGAAAGAATTGGGAAAAAAAAACATTCCTACTTTGGGACTTTTTAGGATGTTTTTCGAATTATTTCAGAGGAGGCTAGAGGATGCTGTTTCAAGGGCCTTCTTATATAGTATTTGAGATAAATAATATGTTTTTAAAGAGCTGTGATTTCTTTGTACTTTAATTAACTCAGTGGTCAATAGCAGAAACAGAGAATCGTGTCTATGTGTGTGTGGCGTCAGATCCCCGGAAAAGAATATTTTAAGACCCTTGGGCTATGACCGCTGCTTCTGCTGATGACCACTGGTATAAATGGATAAAATGGAAGAGCTTCTTGTGATATCAACATCATTTTTACATTTTATACTGGGTTTTAATCATTTTACTATCTACTTTACTATTAATCTCCTAGTTAGACACCTACCCTCCGGCACTGTGGTCATCACGGTGGCACAGGTGTCCATCTGCCGCTCATAGCTGTAGGTGGCCGTTCCGGATCCGGGACGTCCGGCTCGGGTGCCCGACCGGGGATCATTGTCCGAGTTCCTGCGGTGAGTTGGCGGTTGCGTGTTATTGTTGTGCGGTTCATTGACGTACGTGTGGATCGGGAAACCGATATTGGCGTACTTCAAGCCACCACCACCACCACCACCATTCGCATCGCTGTTAGTTGGAGTTTAGTGGCCACCACAAGGACGCAGGGGGAGGCACATAGAGCGGGGAGCACAGAGGAGGAGGCCACAACCAGGAGCGGGATCACAAGCACAGGTGCAACAACATTCAGTGTTTGGTGTGTGTGTGAGTGTGTGGAGTTTAGCAAGAGTTTGTCATAGAGCGAATCGTGTTTGTTTTTTAGTTAGTCGGTGGGTAAGTTTAGTCACAAGAGTACCAAAACCAAGAATCAAAACAATATAAGAGTTAGTCAAGACAACGGTTATCTAGAGTTAGGGTTAGTTTACTTTTTATCTTGGGGGTTAATAGACTAGTTTACTGGCCCGTCAGAACTTACCGGTGCAGGTCAAAGTTATCGGAAATGCGCTGGGTCATGATGGAGGGATCTATGTGGTCGGTGTCCGGATTGATTTGGTTGATGAAGCACTTCCGGTTTTTCATCAGGAAGTTCTGAATGTTGCCAAAGCGACAGTACTCAACGATGACCATGAGTTCGCCTTTGGGAAATACATAGGTATGTTGATATTATTATCATACAACTGACCCTGTTATATGAACATTGTAATTTTTTATAACTTACGTTTTGCAATGTTTTTGGTGACGGCTCCCAGGAGATTGACCACATTCAAGTGCTGGCCCATGTGGACCATTATCTTGAGCTCGGAGACCAGTGCCCTGACCACCTCGTTGTCGGCCGTTCGCTTGACCATCTTCACGGCCACCGTGGTGCTGGGCTCCTCCTTGCGGATTCCTATGGCTTCTCCCTTGAGCACCACGCCAAAGGCTCCGGCTCCCAGCTGCTTGCCCAGCGTCAGGTTCGCCCGCGGGAATTCAAATTGGCGATTGTAGGGCAAGAATTCCGCCTGCTCATCCAAGGTCATGTCGGGATTAATGTGGGCCACGGCCCCCTCCTCGAAGTTGGCCAGGCCAGCTGCCTTCAGTTCAAGGTGCCGTTTGTGCTCCTTCTGGTAGCGAATGGCCAGGAAGACGCACAGGCCGATCAGGATGAGGAAAAGTATCAGACCGAACCACACCCAGGCCATGCTGATGCCGGGAAGATCTATGAAATATCGTACACACAAAAAGGTTTATAATATGATAGATATGGGGAGCCCTATCATACATTTTTGTTCTCTCTTTCGAATTTTTAAGAGATAAATTATCAGAAGTCACACATTTTTTACAAACTACGAAATTTAAAGTTACTTACCCGTAATAACCACGGTGAAGGACCTCTCGATCCTGTCCAACCTGTTCTCCACTTGGCATTTATAGACGCCCTCATCGCCGGGATACAGGAATATGATCGTCAGCTTGGAATCGTTTGCAGTGATGTTTCTGAATTTGGCTTCGTTCAGCTCCTTGTCGTCCTTGTACCAACGCACCTTGGCCGCGGGAATCGCATTGGAGGCGCAATCCAGCTCCACGCCCTGGCCCAATTTTCGCTTTATTTTGTTGTGGTCCTTTAGGCTGGTATCCAGCCACTGGGGGGCAAAAGGATCGTAGACGCTGAGGAATATCTCGCGACTGCTGTATAAGGAATGGTTCGAATTGTGATAGGCTCGGCACTCGTAGGTTCCTTGATCCTGGTCGGAAATCGTAGTTATGTGTATGGTGCTCCTGTAGGAGTAGTTGGTAGGACTGGTTTCAGTTCGGACAACTGAGGGCAAAAGTATATGAGATATTACAATAAATAAATAATGAATTTAGCAACGGCTTACGTTCGGTTTCCTTTAAATCCTCGCCGTTGAGGAGCCATTGCAGATTGCCATCGAAGTGATAGGCCAGCGCCTCGCAGGTGAAGCTCACATACTCCTCCTTAGCGATCTTGTGACTCTTATCGAAGCCATGGATGGTCATGTTCTCGGAAATATTACCCAGCAACACATGAGCCGAGGTCAAGGATCTTAGCTCCTT
The DNA here is from genome assembly GCF_025231255.1 of Drosophila biarmipes. Lineage (NCBI taxonomy): Eukaryota > Metazoa > Arthropoda > Insecta > Diptera > Drosophilidae > Drosophila > Drosophila biarmipes. The sequence goes on along the minus strand of NC_066612.1, from coordinate 4,397,423 downwards.
TCCATTCACCTTGTTCTCGGCAACACAGGTCAGTATTCCAGGATCCGTGGGCAGGAAGGACACCTCGTATATGCTTTCCACACTTAGTTTTCCCGGTCTCGCCTTCGTCAGGAACTGAGGGTGGTGCAAAGATCGATTTAAATTTGGATCAAGGGCTCTTGGGTAAAGGTTGTAAGCAAATGTAGTACCTTATATTTCGCCCGTTCCTCTGGTATCTGCAGAATGACAACACCAAACCATGTGACGGCACAGAAAAAGCAATTGGAAGATGATTAGGGACAGATACAAATACACCAAACTTAAATATTAAATTTATTGATAATTTTTTTTGGATTTCAAATTTATTTTAAATGCTACTTTAGGTGTATAAAATTATGCAACAAAATATTTTAATATTAGAAAGTGTATAGAAGTATGCAACGAAATATTTAAAGCATAGGATGTGTATAAAAGTATGCAACAAAATATTTAAAGTTTAATAAAATACTATGTATTATACCATACACAAAGTGAAAAGCAAATATATGTAAAGCCTTATACCGAAATAAAAATGTACACATAATAAAAAGCAAATACCTTATACCAAAATAAAAAGTTAACACATAATTAAATTAAAAGAGAGGTACAACTTTGTACCGATAAAAAAATGAAGGCTTTATTATACATATGTACTCACGCTAAAGTTCTTTTGGTGAATGGAGCACGTGGGCCAACGGGGCTCCAGGCTGCAGGAACGGAAGAAGAAGGTGACGAACGCCGGCGGGTAGGAAAGGACAGTGCACTCCAGTCGGGCGACGGATCCCACCTGGACGTACGTGTCCGCCATGCTCAGGACCGGACCGTCACTCACACTAACGTTGTACTCCCGCACCACGGTCTGAAAAGCATTGGAGCCCCGCAGGATGTAGGTGCCGCTGTCCTGCAGCTGGGCATTGAGCACCTGGAGCATTGTGCCCAGCTCCTCGGAGAAGATCTTGAAGTTGTGCTCCGCCTGACGGACTTCGGTTCCGTCTGGCTTGAACCAGGCGAAGGAGGGCGTCGGATAGCCCTCGAAGTTGGCCCTCATCTGGATCGTACGGTTTGCCATTTCCTGTACGTTATAATGACCCGAGGGCTCGTACACATTCAGGTAGCTTTCGTTTGGACCTGTGGATATCGCAATAACATTAGTAACATTAGTAAGTCGTGTGTTCTTAAAAAGTAACTCTTTGATAGGTGATTATTAACTAGCTTACCTATAACTCTAATCAAGTAGCTGACGAAGTATTTTGTATTTTGGGTTTTATCGGTGGTGATACACTTGTAAGTGCCGGAATCTGAGCGTTGAGCGTCCATAACCGTCAAAGTGCTCCTGCCCAGCTGGTGAGTGCTGTTCCTAGTCTTGGGATCGGTTTCTGCTGTGGTAATACTAATGCGACTCTGTGGAAGGGCATGACGACGGGAAATTTAACTTATTGTTTAACTTTAATATGCAGTTTTACTGACCCTATCCCGAGACGGTATATCCCAGGCGATTTCGTACAATGACTCAATCAAGGCCGACTGTTCGCACACCAGGGTGAAGTTGGTGTCCGTGATAACGTGGTGGTCCCCGGAGGTCTTGATCACCGGCTTTGGCAGGGGCTTGCCGCTTTCTATGGCGTTGGTAGAGAGTTTAGCTTTATTAGATACCCTTCGCAAAGGACTGGGACTGGCCAGCAATGCTACAGCTTCATGCAGATGGGGGGTTAGAGTGGGACACAGACGTGGACACAAATGGGTTAATGTTTTTACAGTACTTAGGCGGTAGGTGTTAGCAGGGATTAATAACGAATTAGCTAGCTACAGCAGTTAAATCAGTCCATAACCAAATACAATCGAAAACAAAGCCAGAGGGAAAGGGATGCAAAACATGATCACAGCCAGGACAACACAACAGAGAAACAGAACAACAGATCAGCAATGAATCAACAACAGAATAACGAGATCAACAACAGATCAACAATAGGTGAACAACGGCCAGGACAAGAACACTTACGCCCTGGTCTGGGTGAGGGCGACGCATTCATCGGCGCCAGACGGGCTGGACTACGCCTTACTCGATCCCAGGATAGAGCTCCATCACCATCACCACTGATTAGTGCCGTTCTACCCGCCGATTGGTTAGTAACATCGCCATCGGTGCCATCTGATGCATAGGTATACCCCATGTTAGTCAAGGCCCCCGATGTCGGGGGGCTGGTACTGGGACTTTCCAATCCGGTTTCTGGAGGAGTTAGCAGATTAACGTGACAGTGGGTTCGGGTAGTCAATCAATGTTTTTAATTAAAGAGCAAGGAATATTGGGTGGCACATGGAGAGTGTGAGAAATACCATAGGTTAGCACACTTATAGAACTTTCAAGCAGTGACATTAATAAACTTTTAGAATGGTGAACAGAGAAATGCGTATATTTTTATAAATAAGAGATGGTTAATTTAAAAAAAACCCTTAAAACCAATTGAGGTGTGTAAGTTTTCCTTGAAAGCAAAATTTAAATTCCTACTTTATTTTAATGAGTGCGTAAGAAACTGGCGTGCATTACAATTTTGAGTTGAAGCCATGAATTTGGAAGATTAGAACCTTGGCCTCCAGAAAACCAAAACCTTAACCGCTTCAAACGATCGATTCCAAAAAGGTAAAGCAATATTTACGACATGTATAGACGGAAGTCACAAATCACAAACTTTGGGGTGCAAAAACTCACTATCAATGTGACCGTTACCAATAAAGTGCACTTCTACGCTGGTATACTCCTCTTCGTTGTGCGGGAAGGGCGGATTTGGCCGACAGTAGTACTCGCCGCCATCCGTGATGCTGCGGATTTCGATGGTGAATCCCCTTTTCGGGTCGTATCGACCGACCGATGTGCTGGAATATGTCTGCGCAGAGGCAAATTGGTCAGAAATGGGGTAATAAGTTTGGAACCTAGGAAGCGACCTATCCATCTAGTTAAGGACCTGGAACTGGGTTGTTAATGCTACGCTATACGGGTAGGAATAATATCTTACATCTAGGCTTTCTGTACAGTATAGTATATACACTTATAGATCATAAGGACGAAACTACCAAGGGATATGTAAGAACAAACTGTGACATACTCGCAGTGTAGAACACGTCAATGAGTTTGAAATGGTTCGTCGAATTGCAATACATGTAGCCGTCCATACGGCTAGTGACCCCGAAGGTGAAGCCCCACCTGGGGTGGTACCTCACGCTCCTGAAGAACTTCGGACTCCCCTGAATCTGACCATTCGATCGGATTAGCCATCGTGCGTTCTGCGCGCCGAGAAAAGAAATTCATCAGTAGGACTAAGCTGTTACAGGGTACATTACTTAAAAAATAACCTTAAAGTGGATGTTATGATTTTAGTCATCAATCAAAAATATTTATACCGATTTTATTTTAAATTTCCGAAGTATTTCATTTCATTTTTTAAGATAGTTATATTTTATAATATTGATAAACGAAAAAATTATAGAAGAAGGAAAAACAGAATAATAAAAAAATCATATATCTTTATAATATGCGCGAATCCCAAGCGAATTTTGAGGATAGTTCCATCCACGCAAGTTAAAAGTAAAAGGAAGTGCGACATACAAAATACCATTCTATTCATACTTAACAATCTTATATTTGAACTTATTCTTTTATTGTTTTAATTTTTCTGAGGTCATAATAATAGCATAATACTTCCTCTTAAGATCCTCCTCCCATCTCTCTGCGGCTCCAACTAGTTAGGATGCCGTCCACTTACCTCTCCATTGTTGGTCTCCAGCCACACTTCTGTGTCGGGCATTGCCGGTCTGCAGGGTATCACAACGTCGGTGTATTGCAGGGCATTTATGGAGCTCATGGCGGCTGCCAATTTGCTATTTGGGTCGTTCACATACACGTAGATGGAGCTGGCCAGGCCCCGGTTCACCAGCTCGACCATCGCCTCGTCCGACTTTTCGGAGATCTTCTGGTATTCCGAATCCTTGACGCAATAATACGCACCCACGTCCTCGGCCGTCACCTCGAAGAGTGTTAGGCTGGTGCCATATGGTCGTGCCGGGTCCTCCGTATTATTAAATTGATCCCCCGGGTACCCCTGGAGGTTGTCTACCGAGCCGGTCCACCAGGTCAGCGGCTCCTCGCCCTCGCACTTCAGCGTCGAGCTTGTCTGGGCCTCCAGGATTATGGAGCTCTTGCAGGGCGTCATCAGGGGAGCTCCATTCTCGCCGCCGCAGTTCTCGGTACTATCATCGGGATCCGGAGAGAACGCCTGCAGCGGTACTAAGAAAGGTAATAATAATATAAGATGTATATATACTAGTTCTACTTATTGGGTGGGTAGGTAGCTCTATCTTTTTAAAACTTGTTGCTCCTAAGTATAGCAACATATCAACTGAAATCTTTCAACATCTGAATAGTTCATAGTAATATATAATTCATTGACTTATCATTGACTGTGTGTGGTCTAAATGCAGTTAATTTATAATGGTAATATTCTTTTCAGTGCACGACAGAAGGTCAACTGCACTCGTACATTGTTCATTGATCGCTCGAATGCCCTACAACGGAACACTTCACTTGCCGCTTTATCTATTGCCGGGCTGTGCGACCCGGCTTCCCCCTTGGAGAACCATGTCCCCGGCCACTGGTGGCGCTATAATAATGGCTTCAAGTGATTTGCGGTTGAGCGACCCTCTAGGGAGCGCCATGGGCGCGGAGGAACAATCCTTCACCGATCTCGAGTTCCATAGTTTATTGACAGGGGTAGCCCAATGTCTACGCCTCTGCGGAGGCATCTCAACTAGTTTGTTTTGCCTCTTTGCCTCGGAATCAATTATTTGTTTACTGCGATAACAATTGCGGCGACGATAGTCGTATTATATTATGCTGGCTGCCATGCCTCGTGCTCTACATACATATATTTATATATGTTTTTTTGTGAAAAAATGTAGGTACATCAAAATAGCATCACAGTGACTAATAAAAACGACACTTAGTTTGGAGAGATAAAGACTACTTCTAAGATTCGTTGGTTTATCAATCTAAGTTCAAAGTTCGAAGCGGTGTCTGTAGACTGGAACTGTGAGATCTGTCTGGTCTGCTTGAAGCCTGAAGAGGGCATTACACAGAAAAACAGAATAATAATATGGTAAAATATTATTATATCAGTATTTATTGAAGTATTTAGTATTGAAAATCTTATTCAAACAGAATTCTGCTTTTTAAAATGTTTCTAGAAGTACAGCTCTAAGGATTTTCTTGATTAAAACTACTACCTAAGTTGAAATCTAACACAAATTATTCGGTTTATAAAGTTTTTTTCTTTTCCAAAAAATCAAATATTATTTACAATTAAAGATAGGGTGTTCCTGATATTCTCTCGTTCTTTTCCCAGTGCATTTAATTATAAAGAATGTGAGATTGTTGTTGACAGGAAACAATCGCCCACACATAAACATCAGTGCATGTTTCCAGATATGTAGAGACGTTCTTTTAATTGTGCAAATTGAAAGCTTTAGCCATTGTGTGTTTGCAATGCTTTCTGTTATCAGTTCCATGAAATTCTTTGCGTCAAAATCGAATCTCGGGGAGTATTTTGAGTATTTTGAATGGGATTTGCCCAAGGCTACTTACTTGCTTCGCTCCAGGGGATCCAGGCGATCAGGAGCAGGGGCAGCAGAGTCGTCCTTATAAGCAGTGCCATCTGGCAGACTTCTTTCTTCGCTTTGCGGTTGTATTTATCGCTTATTTTATTCTGCTAAATATTCACAATTTTAACACTTTTGGCAAAGTGATGCCATGGTCACGCTGGTAGACACTTAGCGTTGCACTGCAAAAAACGAAAGTTTGATATAGAGAAGTAGATATATATTTTTGGAAGTAAATGTTTATATAATGTTTGCTAGGCACTTTGTTGTTTTTCTCATTTATCTAAATTGTTTAAAGGTTCCGTTTCGTTTTACGTCTTTACGAAAAATGATAGTGAATCACACTGTTTACTTCTTTTTACTGTTGTTGATAGGTGAATGTTTACATACATATTTTTTATAACAAATACATTTTTCCATTAAAACCGAAACACAAATGTGCTTTGTTTTTCAATACAAACACTATGTATTTCATTTAGCTATGAATGCCTCTTTGTTTCTGATTTTCTGGTTGTCCATTTAATCGTTAAAATTATATTTTTTTTATAAAAATTAATTAATATTTTTTTAATTTAGGTTTCCACTTCAATCCGATTCTCACGCACAAGCGAACAGCCCAACGATTCGAGAAGGAATAAAGCTTTTCGCTGCATTGTTGGAGTGGAGCAGCGATAAGGGTTTCTTATGGGCTCTGCCGTTCATTCAGACCCGATAGTTTGATAAGGCGGAAAAACATTTTGTATGTCTTCGCCAGATATTATGCTCAGGCATAAACAACAGCAACAATACAACAAGCAAGACATTTCTTCATTTTTTGTACTTTTTGGTGTCATATCCGCTCTTCTGAAATGAGAGTTTCCGGGTGATAAGTCTTCAGGGGGAGGGGAAGGGCTGAAAAGAAAGGGGGAGGGGGTGGGACCACACCTACGAGTGGGCCAACAGGTCATCCACGTGGCCATAACTCACTGTCACACACGATGAGCCAGTCTAAGTCACTAAACGACAGCGGGACATGCACAATTAAACAAGTTGAGCACTCATTGTCCACACGGCGACAAAAGTATAAAAATAGTAGCATATGTCCATGGCTTCCACGTTGTTATGCCCACTTTTGGTACCCTCTCAAAGGTCTTATCGGTTTATTCAGAAGCCTAAGAACTCATTGATAAAAAGTATATGTCAAAGTGGTCCTTCCAAAGACCTTTCTTTATTATAAAGTATATAAAAATGCAATAATATATAGAATTTAACCTGAGTCGTAGTAATAACATAAACAACATGATTCCCATATTCGCGTACTTTTGCAGGTCTTATCGTTTTATTCAGAAGCTCAAAATTCAGTGATGGAAAGTATATGTATATATATATATATATAGTATAATATATATTTTCCCTTCAAACAGGATTCTCCTTCATAGAATTTCAAGAAAATAAAATATTGTATCTTTTAAATGTCATAGATACAACACAAATAATAATAATAATGATAATTTTCAGATACAAGATGCAGTATCTTCTTATAGGGAAAATCGAGAAATGAAAAGACCCACTGACCCAAATTTATTTTTCATGGGACATACTGTAGTTATATATAAATTTGTTTATAACTTTAAGGGTATATAAACTTTAACTGACCTAAGATGCCGTTACTTTTGTTTTTTGTTTCACATTTTTATGCTGATAACATATTCTTTATCATGTCATGTCGGTTGTTATTTTAAAGAAACATTGTGCTGAAAGTCCGAGCGTGGCTTTTAATCTGGAAGTGAGAAAATAGGCTTCGCTTGGTTCAAATATAACGAATTAAATTCCGGGAACTCGCCATAAATGTATTTTGATTTCATTTCTTAAGAATGCAATCAAAACTATACCATATCTATCGTTAAAAAACTTTGAAAACGATAAAGGTTTTATTCCGATAATCCTTGTGGGTAAAGAAATGCTGTTTTCTCTGTGTGCCCAACCGGCGCCATCGCTTGCCGGCAATTAGAGCAACGAGATGGCTTCTGATGGGCCACTTCCTCGGTGGCGTCGTAAAATGGTAATCCCTCCCAGGCTAGAGACAACAAGTGTCCGACTCCCCGCCTGACATCGATAAACTGGAATTTAATTCGCCGGCAAACCTTGAGAGGGCACACCTCCAGCGCCTTCGCGATGACATTTTGGCCCGGACGACTTGTTGTGGCTAATTGCCAGTTCGGTTAACCCGCAAATAATGCCATTCATCTTTGTCACTGCCGTGACTCGAGGTCAGCTCCCAGCCCGTTTTATTGGCTAATTGAAAATGCTCTGGTTTTCACCTGGCCCACATCTGCAGGATTAAACGCAATCAGCTGGCAAATATTGGCTCGGTCGCTAATCACCTGTGAGCAGTAGCTAATGGCCCGATGAAAAGGAGGCAAAGTGGGGAGTGGGTTAAAGATACCATGTGGAATACCCTTTCTTGAAAGCATATATATTAGTTAAATACTTGTTAATTGTTTATATACTTTTTGAACGAGTTTTTCCAGAAGTTTCTACTTTGAAAGTGAACACAAATTGTTTATATATTATGATAACAGTTTTTAAAGGTCACATTCTGTATATATTCTCTCATATTCCAGCTCCATTCCCTCGCATAACTTCTGGCTTAGAAAAAATCCATGTAAATTATATCTGACCGGATTCGCAATATGAATTCCTGGCGCGAATCGGGTGGATGGTCTCTGGTAAAACCACATATTCAGTAGCCGACAACCTTTCAAATGTGTCTGGTAAAAAGCGGCTGACCAGCAATATCTTCGACTTTGACGAGGAGAACTTGAAACTTTTGCAACTCCTTTTTCTGCCAGTCTTTTAATACACAGAAAGATACTGTAGAACAATCAAAATGAAATCAAATATTGAAATTAAAAAAATTATGGATCAGCAGAGGGATTTTAAGCCTGGTTTTGTAATCTCTTAAAAAAGAAGAATATTTAATTAAATTTAAATATTTATATAAGTAAGTTAATATTATTAAGCATTCAAAAATAATTCAGATATTGAAGATGAAAAAAAGAGGGATTTGAACCCTGTGTTTTGGATATTGATCTAAAAAAATATGTGATAAGATGATATGTGCTTTAATTTAAATATAATAATAATATTAAAAAACATGTTAAAAATTCATTCCAATATTAAAAATTATAAAACAGCAGTGGGATTTGAACCCATGCTTTTAGAAATTACATTTACGAAAGATTGAAAAAAAATATTAAATATTGAAAACAAAAAGAAATTCACGGATCAACAGTGGTATTTGAAACCAGATATTTATTTTTTATTATACTTTCCCTTCGAAAACCGATCCGTTTCTTGCTGTGTACTGGTTTGTGTTGTCGCTGGAATGCGTGTTGTCATGGCGACACGCCCACTTTGCCATTTTCAAGGGCGCCCATGGGCCGAGGCACTTTCCTTCATCCCCGGCGCGGCTATTTATATCTGGGCAACATTCCTGCTGCAGTTTTTTAGGTTCCTCACGTGCCCGTGACGCAAATTACTGGGCGCCCTAATTGCAGTCCCAGCTGCAGGCAAATCCCCTTTCAGCCCAGATATATCTCTGATTGTTTCTTCGCAGCCCACGGAGCGCAGGTCGTGCAATTAGCCCGAGCATAATGAGCGGGCAGGAAGGGGATCTCCTCGGTTTCCCTTTCTTGAGTACACATTTCTGCACTTAGTCCTTTTTCGCGGGCAAACATAGCCCGATTTTTAGCCCAATACCCAATTGATATCCGACTTTTTTTTGGTATTTTATTATTGACGTCAAGAGAACAGTTGTGGTATTAGTAACAAATAATTTTGTATATTAAATTTAACATTCTGTGAGATAGGAAAGCGTTAAAAATAACTTACAAGCTCATGCAGAGATAGCTTACCGAAATCTCAATGCTTTGAAACCAAAGGAATAATAAAACACCAAATTAGATATTTGGCGTAGTTTTTTAGAATTATTGGAATTATTAGAATTTTTCCACTGTCTTGTTTGAATAAAAGAAAACACATTTTCCTTATAATTGCCCACTCATACTACTTAGACTTTTCCTGTTGCAGTTTTCTTCACACTCCCTCTCAGACAGCAAATGGCAACAATTAATAAGGCATACGAATTTGAGTCACTCCAGAATTCCTGAGTAGCGCGACCCATATCGATATTTAACATATGTTTATCAGACGGAGTTTTACGGCCACCAAGTCGTATAATAAATAACTAACAATGACGTCATTGCATGGTCGAGTGGCGCTGCCTTAATTCGCTCATTCATTCGCCAAAGTCCCCCATTTAATGATCCCCCTGCCAGTTCCGTCCCACCTCCATGGTCACTCATGTGTGACGTTTTCGTTTCAGGGGCCCCTGAAAATCTGCTTACATAAGTGACGAGACTTGCGTACTAATTAAAATGCCTCAAACCCAGCGAACAAACACCTTCGGTTATATTTACATGAGCGTAATATTCAAATATGTATTTTACGTTCATATAGTAAATATTATATAGTAGGCAAACCGGTTGACCGACAGCATTTGTAAGGGGAGAACTTTCCTTGAGAACAAGTGTCTCCTTGCATTTGCATCAAAGCTTTGTGTTGATCGAACACTTATTGGGAAATCTTTTGTTTTCAAGAAGTGAACTTGCGGCAGAACATCAATAAAGTATTTTCAAGTTATTGAATAACATTTAGGGAGCTGCAGGGTAATAAACAATGTAATTACAAAAGAAATTAATATTTTCATAATCTAATAGATACTTAAAAAAATATTTTTTTAAAATTTTATTTTTTGATATTTAAGTAGCGGCTTTTATATAAAAAAGTATAAAGCAAATAACAAGTATACAAAAACAAACAAATTTCAAATTAGAAATATATAATAGTTCTACTTAAATGACGAAAACTTATGACGTAGGCTCCACTCAAAGCATTATTCATATCCAAAAAATCTTTTATTTTAAAGCTGGACATGCTGGCACTGCCCTTATAAAAAATGTAAATCAACACTTATCGCAAATGATTTTAGAGATTTGGCATTACTCACTGCAGTCTTTGATAATTTTCAACTTTTATTTATATTTAAACCTTGTTTCCCTAGAAAAAAGTGATACACTTGGGCGCACTTTGGAAGTGAGTTTTTGCAATGACCCAGCGTTTATTTATGGGGAGTCAAGAAAACTCTTTCATGCGTTCTTGCCATAAAACTGGCTGGCCATTTCATGTTCTGCCACCATCAACACACAACATTCTTATTAGTTCCATGTTTTCCAGCCAAAAAAAGGAATGCAGCATTTTTTACGTCCAAACTTTGGACAGTTTAACGTTTTGCCGAGAAAATCTTTCAGCATTATTTGGTTCTTTATGGCCAATAAATGAAAAAGTTGCCCAGCTCGTGCTTTTCACTCGCTGCATGTGCAACAGATTCATTTCGAGGTTTTGTTTGGTTTTTGCTGGGGTTTTCCTTCGGTTTTTGTGGTTTTCTGTCACGTGTTTTTCCCGACTGCGATTCACGCCCCCCACTCCGAAATTTTCCACTCTACGTGTCTGGCCTCCAAATGCCGACCCTCGTCATTGGGGAAATTTTCCCCGGGCTTTCCACCTCGGTCCATTTTAATTTGGAACTCCTTGGCTCAAATTGAATTTTCTATGGCCCACAATTCAGAGTTTACTTCTGCAATTATCTGGAGTCTCTTTCTCGGGATTACCTTTGTTTTTCCCTGCGTCTCTGGAAAATTTACGACACTTTCGCTTGAGTTTTCCTGGGCTTTATTTGATTTTTCCTCCGTTGACCTTTGTATTTGTAAAGTCAAGTGTTTTTATTATCCAGTCGCCTTTGTTTTCCGTTTCAATTGAAATTTTGCCCGCAACAACTTAATGGAAAGTTGGTTCGTACACAAATTCTGCGATTGTGATTGCAATTGCAAACATGCCGCTGGCTCTTGGCCAAAATAATGAGCGGAAAACACGCCGAAAATATCGGGAAATATTTCTATGCATCTGCAGTGGCTGGAAAAGGGGTATACGGCGGGGTTCGGTGGGGTTTTTGTTCATTAAAATGCAAAAAAGCGGCACGCAGCAAATGGAAATTTGCAATTTGGGCCAAGCTGAGATTTGCTGCCTCGTAAATCAAACTATTTGTCAATTGCCAGCCATCGGTTAACGTTTCGCTATCGAGATCTGGGCCCAATCTGCCCACCCAGGCTCACAAAAACCGTGTAGGCCTTTGGCCAACTCTCGCTTTTTGGCCCAAAGCTGAGCGTTCTGCATAGTGACGCGACTTTGGCACAGTTTGCGTGTCTCTTAATGGCAGATGGAGGCGCTGGTGACATGGTAATGTTTCATTACAGGGAATGCCAGCTAATTCCATTAACCAAGAGGCCTTCGCCAGGGAACCAAATGTCCATAAGTAGGCGTGAGCTAACCGGGAACGCTAATGATCCCGAGGATGACATGGGAAGTGCTGGGGGTGAGCCAAGTTATTTCGAAAATAAAATGGAAATACTTTCTGCACTGCAATTTATTTCAGTCATTAGGACCGAAGAGAGGCCTTTCAGCAAAGTTTTTGAATGACGTAATTTATAGGAACAGATTTCGCAGTAAGTTTGTTTTTCTCACCAATTGTATAAATTTGATATATTGGTTTGTTTTTCAAGCAGCATTATTTGTAGAAGAAATAATTAATTTAATGTTTTATGGAAAAACAGTTTGCGAAGCGAATGGTCTAGTGATAAGCAACGTATAAGGTCTAAGTGTGCTTTAAAATATATACCATAAACTACTTCTTCGAAATTTTGCAATAAAAGCTGTTGACAGTGCAAAAGTAAATTAATAATATATTTAATGTATTTGTAAAATATATTTTTTTTCGCCTTATTAAAAAGATGTACAATTGTTCTCTGAAGACTTTGCTTCAGAACCGAATGCTCAACAGATTAGCAACATAAAGAGTCTAAGTGGGCTATAAAATAAGTAGTATAAGTTCCTTCTGCAAAAATGGTTAAATGTTCTTCAGAAAATGCTTTACAGCAGACTAATTTCTTTAATAAAACCAATAAAAGCTGATGACAGTTCCAAGGTAATTTGTTGGCCAAGTGCCGAGAATTAATAGTTGTGGACTTGATTAATTAAGCAGACATTTTGGCGCCATCGCCATACGATCGAGGTCACTTTGCTGGCGAAACATCTTGTTTAATGTCTCTTGTCGGACTCTAATTAATTGATATATGGTTTCAGTAGAAGCCCCCACTCCCCTGCCTTTTTATTGACAATTTTTTGTCTTTTTTTTTTTTTGGGCAAGTGCAGCTCCCGCTGAGAATTCCGCCCACAAACAAGAGCGAGTTTTGCAATTTAGTGTTGGCTCTATCTTTTTTTGTGCTGTCAGCCACGCCCACCGACCACCGCCCACCACCCATGTTACATTCCCAGCTGGGAAGGAGAAATACGGGCTTCTGTGCCCCGATCTAATGCATTTTTGAGGCGATAGCAGCAGGCAGTCGGCGGCTAATCTGCAAGACAAATGCATAAACAACACTGGAGTGACAAACAAAAGTGAAGTCTTGATAAATTTGCAACTGCAACTGAAGAGGGAGTGGAGAAAATCAGTGGCCAATACCCGAGAAGCTGCCAGATAAAGTAAGCCCTTATAAACCGAGCCCGCCGAGCTGCGGGCGCACTTAAAGATACATTATCTCGCAGATACTGAAAGCGATTATCAGCCCAAACCTTATCGCAGTTTCGCAACGTCCTATCTTTACCACTTCTACTTTTTCTACCCTTTTCCACAACTCGTTAAATAATACTTTAGCACAAGCGGCGAAGTTAATTAAATGTTTTTTTTTTCGCTATCTTTTGCATAACCAGCAAAGAAAGTCACATGAAATAAAAGTGAAATTGGCGGAGAGCAGGTAATGTACCTCTTAGATGAGTCATTTGGGAAACTTTTTTGTTTAATTATTGTGCAACTCTTAATCCCCTGCCCTTTATAGGTCTGGGGAAAAATGATTTCTTTTATTTTCCATGAGTGCTGCCAGTGAAATTGAATAGCTGGCACTCTGCCCACACATTATACAACTACAACGCGTGGCGACAACAAGTTGTTGACCAGCTGCTGGCTGGGGAAAAACATATAGAAATGGTATATGCGCTCTTTTAATAGCCGACAAGTGTTTAATTTGTTTGTTTTGGGTTTCGCCCGATTAATAAATAAATATAGCCAATGTATATAGCTCATTTCGTGCCTCGCCCTGACCCCAAAACATCGAGGAAACTGGCCCGCTGTTTTACTTTGTTTACCCAATGCATCTCTTGGTTGCACATAATTGGGTGAGTTGGCGGCCTTTTAATTTATATTGCAGTTTCGGGTATATTACCAGAGAATTTGTAAAGCGCAAAAGTGGGTTCTAGTATCTGTTCCTAGGGCTCAGGTGAAATTCAAGAGGTTGTAAAGCCATTTTCCGGATATTTATGGCCGGGGCGTCGCTAAACGTTTACTTCTACCACTTTGCCATGCAGACAGCTCCGATAGCCTGGCCAAAATATTTATTATTTACGTTCTGCCACAGACAGCAGCGGATGTGGAGAGTCGAAGGTGTCCATTCATAGAACGCCGAAGCCAAACAAGCCGCACAGAGCGGCGTGAAAACGTGTTCACTGCTGGCCCAGACCGGCGGAGATTGTGCACCGAATGGCTTTTATTTATGGCCATTGGTAACCGGCAAATTCAATTAAACAGATATTATCTCAAATGGTTATTTATACTCCCATTCGGCCAAAGAGTTGGGCGGCTTATCTAGCGCTTTACCTTAAAACGCCCTTAGTTTAGTCCAAAAACTAAGGAAAACTGTGTTAGGTTACTTAATATACTGAATATTATAATAACCTTGACTTGTTATTTTACAAATCAAGGCAAAAACTAAAGAGATCAAGTGGCACCTATTAATTTTTAACGACTTAAGTCTAGACCCTCCATGTTTCTAAGCCATTAAAAGCATTTTGTTTCCTAGCTATCAGTAAAATGAATATAGATTCAAAAAATAATAGAACCAAAATCGACATTCAAGAGCTTTTGAGCGGAAATCTCAACCTCTGTGGTCTAATAAAAATTAATAATTAAAAACTTAAGATTATGATGCAATATTACTCTCTCTCTATAAACGTATTTATATAGATATATTATAAAAATCATAGATATTAGTTATTTAAATATGATAGTATAATTTGAAAAAAAATAATTAAAGAACATGAAGTTTTATATTTCCTCAGATCGTACCAAATAAACTCTTATGAACGGAAGTAGAAATGTCTGGGGATGTCGAAGCCCCAAGAGGTTAATATTTTTATTTCGGGGCTATCAGATATTTTATTTTTCCATAGGGATTTCACAATGGTTGTCACATTTTGAACAGTACTTTGAAGTATCTTTTGTGGTGTCAGAGACCCTTATTTCTAATGCAAAACTGACTGACGTGATTGATCACAAGTATGGTTTTCTAATTCATAGATTTACTATTGTTTATTTTTCCCGGTGCAGAACAAGTAATTTATTCGTAATGGAGCCCATACTTCAGCATAATCAAGTGCCGTAAAGTAACTTTAATTTGACACCAGCGGGGGGTGTGCGTATCTGGCGGATACCGGGACACTCGGATAGTTGGCCATAAGCTCTGGCTGATTAATGTGCCATGTGCATAATGGAAAGGCGTGAAAAGGAGCTGCAAGTGGTCACTTATTAAGTAGCAATGCGAGGGGCCCGACTTCCCAGAACCGCTGCTACGAATTGATTTTTCTGGCTTTGGCAACAGTTGTAAGACGAATTCCGGTAAATATTTATGCTGGCCATTTCTGCCGACACTTTTACGGCTCAAGAGTCGGGCTCCTGTATGTTTTTCCCCTATTTTCCCCTGCACTCCAGTGCGGAAAAGTGATTGACGGACAATTAACGGCCTGGCCAGCCTTTTGAAGTGGCCCAAGATAAATGGAGCAGTGTGAACTGGTGGAGGTCTGTCTTTAATAAACAAATTGGGCACAGCTCTGTGGGCAATTGCAGTGGCCCAATTGGAGGCAATGAATTATGGGCCTTTGATTCGATCGGAACTTCTGCGCCCGATCCTGAGTCACGTTGGGGGAAATGTATCAGCAGTTCGCTTGGTCAAGAGACCGCAGGCGCAGGCGAGAACCGGTTTAAGAAAGTCGCTATATAGATAGATACGCCATAACTCCAGCTGGCCAGGCAAACAAAAGAAAGGTGAACTCTTCCGTTTCATGCAGTATACCATACCAATTTGTGGAATAACAGCGTGAGTAATAGCTGAATCTTAAGGTTTACCAATATTTTTCATAGTCTTACGCAGTCTACCGTTTACCACAGCAGCTTGGCAGCCACAAACAACGCGGAGATATACCAATTACAGTCACGATCGTCGATGAATCACGGTTTTGAATACCTTGCCCCGGTGTTTGCAGTCTCGTTTACTCGGAATGCCGTTGACGTATTCAACACGGTCATATGCACATATATTTGTATACCCAGCACTTATCAATGAAAAACACTGGCATTTGATAGCACCACGCACACGGACACGGACACGGCACGCACTGCCGAAAAGGTCACCGATAATAGATAGGAACCATATATTGATGATATATGGGGTTGTGCTATACAAGCACAGTGACTTTTTGGGGTTCTGGAAATTGCATTGGGTTGTGTAAGTTCGATTTTGGGGACTACAATTGAATATCACTCGGAACTCTTGTCCAGCACCTGTTGCTGTATTCGTACCCAAAGTCGTATTCCCATTGGGGTTCCGTATCTGTGTTTGTTGTTCACTTTTGCCCAGGTGTGGGTTCTCGTTCTCTCTCATCGATATCTAAACTTTCGAGTGCGGATTCGTTTTCCTAGCACCTTTGATGCATCACTTGAGGGTATATGTATGATACGGCACGACTTGGTTTCGGTTTTCGTTTGTTATCATAAGATATAATATAGTTTAGCCTTCCCAAAGTTACCGCTTACGTTGTGGATTTTTGTTTAACACTTCTTGCGTGGGGGAATTTTATATTGACAGAACAGCAAATATACTGCGTCGTCGGCAGAGTTTGAACAGTTTGCCACCGAGCTGAACGAGTTGAAAGCCCGCGATATAAGGTTATTCCGCTCTGACGTCCGAACAGCTCGAAAAGTTAACGCGAACTAAATAACGAGCTAAAATTGAATGGAGTCACGCTGCCGCGTGGCGATGCCGGATAGCTCGGAAAAGGTGCCATGCGGCCGGACTGTTTGAAAAACATGCCGCCAGTGCTGGCGGGATTTTCGGTTCCTAAATATTCCAAAAATTGTCAATTCGGAACAGAAAATGTACAGATGATAGATAGATTGTGATAGCACAGAAAGTCAATTATTGTTGATAATAAAATAAAAATAAAATATTAGAAATATTTTTTTACGATCCAAGAAATTTTTTATGTTTATAAAACAAATTCAATCTCTAGAATTGTTTTTTGAAATTTTAAAATTTGTTATTAAATTGGCACTCAAAAATTTAAACAATTTATTTCTTCTGAAGTGTTATTTTTTCGAACGTAAGATTTGTTATTTCCATCTGAAATCGATTTAACGGGCAAAATACACATCAAAAGAAAATAATTACGTTATTCGGACTCAAGGAAAAAAATGTAACTTAAAAATAAATGCCAGGAAAAAAAGTCCAATATAAACACGACTTAACCACTCAAAGGCGAATCTAATTTGATTAGTGTACAGAGTGTATATAAGAGATATTTCTAAAAAAATGTTACTCGTCAGAAACTTAACTCTAAATGAAGTACTTAAGTAAGTAACAAATTATCATTCTGTCTGTCCGATATTATTGGTCATGTCAGTGACTGGCTGATTCACCGATGATTTGTACCAACTTTTGGACAAAGTGGCCGTATGAATTCGACCCTAAGAATACCAAGCAGGCCGATTTTCGAACTGCTGATAAAAAACAGCTCCTGTCCAGATGATGTCGCTATCGGGCACATTTAACGCGGGATTGTTAAGGAATTGGATGCCAAAGTGATCGCTCTCCCTTACCGGAATTCAAGCCTTTTCATGGTCATCTTTTTGACGGAAAAGGTCGATGGTCTGCAGGAATTGGAGAGGAAGATCGCAGGCTTGTAGCAGAAAGTTCGGTTGTTCTATCTTACAGTCTCATGGGCTTGGCTCAGAGACTTAACGACATTTTTTAAAATAACACTTATAAAAATTGTTTATGAAATATGGTCCATGATCGACCTCTTGCCCTTGGGGAAGGGAGATTTCAGCACACCTGTCGATCATCTCATCACTTCCTTCCGCCTCTTTATTCCCTACCAGTACCCCGGAAATTCGAAATCTAAAAGACAGGTCAAACATTTCTTTCGGGATCTCTGACCACTGCATTTTGGCCATCAAGAAGGTACTGCTTAGTTTAATACCATTGTGCAACTACTCAGTTATTTAGGAAGCAAGCGTTCTGGTAGAACGGAAGCCAAAGCACTCCAGAGAACTGACAGCCATCCAAGAAACAGAATGCATCCCGGCCTTACTAATCACTGGATAGCCGGTGCTCGCTCAGCCCGAGTATCGATTCCCCATGGAAAGGAGAGGAGACGATTCAACACATCTACTACTCTCCCCCTCTGAGAAGTTTAAAAACTAAGACAGATTAGTGGGTATCCAATAGTCAGAGCACTGAACATTGTCGTATCTTCTTGTTATAATTTCCAGTTTCGCTTGTCTTACGTAACTTTTAAACTCTTTGCATTACCTAATCCCACTGAACCAATTAAATTACAACCCTCTTTGGCAAATCTAATTCGGTTAAAGAAAAAAGTATATATAATCGCTAAGTTTTGATCTTTTCTTAGTTTTACCCCAAAGCCAAAATGAAGTTTCTTTGTAAGTTACAAAAGTTCTACCTTTAAATGTCTCATAATTTTTTCACAGGTCTGATCCTACTGGCCACGTCAGTGAATGGCCGATTCACCGATGATTTGTACAAGCGTTTGGCCAAAAATAATACGAAGGTGAACCTTATTTCATCGCCTCTTTCCGCGGAAATTGCCTTGAGCATGACCTACGTGGGAGCTGGGGGAAAAACGGCCCAGGAAATGAGGGATGTCCTGAAGTTACCCGCAGATAAAAAGGAGGTGGCCCGTAAGTACAAGCAACTGCTGACAAATCTCGAGGGTCGCGAGAAGGTAGCCATCCTCAACCTGGCCAACCGCATTTACGTCAACGATCACTACACTATAAATCCGGAGTTTAATCAAGTGGTCAAGGACTCCTTTAAGGCTGAAGCGAAGGCTATCAGCGTAAGTGATCGTAAAAGAGCCGGTGAGATCGTCAATAAGTGGGTGAACGATACGACGCGCAACAAGATAAAAACCATTGTCAAGGAATCTGATATGGGACCGGACCTGATAATGCTTCTCTTGAATGCCATTTACTTCAAGGGCCAGTGGCCGTATGAATTCAACCCCAAAGATACCACAGTGGCCGACTTTCGAACTGCTGACAATGAAATCGTTCCTGTCCAGATGATGTCGCTATATGGCGGATTTAAGGCGGGATAAATTCTCGACCTGGATGCCAAAGTGATCGAGCTTCCTTACCGGAACTCAAGCCTCTTCATGGTCATCTATTTGCCGGAAAAAGTCGACGGCTTGCCAGAATTGGAGAGGAAGATCGCAGGCTTCTCCCCGCGGCTGAGAAAGCAGAATGTAAATTTGAAGCTGCCAAAGTTCAAAATAGAATTTTGTGGACTTTTGGATAATATTCTTGAGATGGTGGGTATGATCCGACTTTGATGGCATCCATCTTATAATTTACACTTTTAGATGGGCATACGTGAGGCATTCACTGATATGGCGGATTTTGGAGGTCTAGTATCAAGGACAGGAGCCAGGATCGACTATGTCAAGCAGAAGGCCTTCATTGAGGTTAACGAAGAGGGTGCCGAGGCAGCAGCTGTAACAGGTACTCTTGTTTTTTCTAGAGATCCACATTTATGGCGACATATCAATAATCCGCAGTTGTTAAAATGGTAGCGAAGTGCTTCGGATGCAATGAACCCTTGGATATCAATGCCGATCATCCGTTTGCCTACGTCATTCGCGACAATGACACCATTTACTTTCAGGGGCACTTTGTAAAACCAGAAAAGGAATCTGAGTCAAAGAAGGAGGAAAAAGACCTTTGCTAACGGCAAATTTAATTTAAATTAATAAAACTTTCTTTCCTTTAAAAATAATCAATATCATTACTAAAAGCAACATTGTACATTTGGCTAGTTTTCCTGTTTCGACCATTGAGAAGAAATCCGAGCAGCGCTTCCTTCACATCCTCACTCTCCAATAAACAGCCGAAAGCCTTAAGTGCTTCATAAGTATTTTTATTAGATCCCTGCGTGAATGAAGAGTTTTTAAGAGGTCTTATTTTTCGAAACATTTACTCAGAAAGCTTTGATCAAACGAACTCTGTCCGATTGAACGCTATGATCTATAACTATAAATGCATTTTAGGCAGCCCAGATTTAAGGACTCGTGCAGTCAAAACTTTTTTTAATATTGTTCTTATTTTCAATATACAACTAAATGCCAAAAAGTTGATGGCTTGCCAGAACTGGAGAGAAAAATAGGAGGCTTCTCCCCAATGTTGTTTAAGAGGGATATTTGTTTGAAGTTGCCAAAGTTCAAGATTTGGTATGCTTAGTATGAGGAAACTTTTATAATTTAAACCTGCAGATGGGCATACAAGATGCATTTACTGATTGCAGGGCTCTAGGAGGATCGTCAGGAGTCAGGATCAGCGAAGTGCAGCACAAGGCCTTCATTTAGGTCAACGAAGAGGGTGCTGAGGGACCTCCTCTAAGAGGTACTTATGGTTTGTTTAGTGGATAGCACTTTCACTCTTAAATTTCATCTATTTCGCAGTTAGTATTTTGCTTCCAAACTGCTACCGATGTCCTCACAATACCTATCCCCCTTCATGATCAATGCTGACCATCCGTTTGCCTATGTCATCCGCGATAAGGACACCATTTACCTTCAGGGTCACTTTGTAAAGCCAGAAAACTGAATAACACAGGTAAAAGTGTGTTTACACAGTTAACCAATTTATTATTAAATATGGCCTAATTTTTCTGTACAAATAATATTTACTAAGAGTGAACGTGAATTGAGAACTCCGAATATACTTCCCCCTCCAATCCATACCCGTATGTCCCTATAAATAAGTGCACCTTGCTGCCACGCTTATTTGTGTGATTTTGCTGTGTTTCAATACTCCATTCGGCGCTTTCCCTCAAATCCTCAATCAGAAAAGGCGTTCCTCGATGAACACTTTCCATCTCTACTCGTACCGGACTAGCCTGATGATTTAAAAGGTTTAGAAATATAAAGCCTAATGCTTTGTGGAACATTACAATTTTTATACTTGCTACCCATGACCAGGGTCACTAGCCGAGTCGATCTGTCCGTCTGTCTGTCCGTAAGAACGCTGAGATCTCGGAAACATGGTTAATACTGTATATGTATATTCAAGCCAAAATGGTTCATAGAAATAATATATGCAATCTTGAGAACACGCGGTCTAACCTCATCTGGGTAATGGGTATCTGATAGTCGATGGCATCCACTAGAGCCTTCTATGTTGCTTAAATTGTAATTTCCATGCTGGGGGGCGTTGTTAGTTGTCAGTTCTTCGCAATTAGCATGTCCCTCAGTCTCAATCTATCTGATGTCCCGTCATGAAGGTACACCTTTTGTTGACGGCCGTTGCAGTCAGTTTCGTTCTTATAGGGGGTGCCAAGCGCAGAAGTAAGATTTAACTACATCAAGCTGATTCGATCACAAGACCTCTCAATTTCCGAGCTTCCAGCCAGGAACAGCAACTGCCTGGTGAGAAACAAGTACATCCACGAGCGGAACTGCAAGGGACCTCGTCGGGTCTACTACACCTTCCACCGAGTGCTATTCGACTGCATACAGGTAGCCGCGCTCCAATTTTGATCATGACCACCATCCCTCAGCCTTCGATCTTCTAGGTGACCACCAAGTGCCGGCAGATGTACCGGAGGAACGAGTACAAGACTCTGGCTCTGTGCCGAGACGACTGCTACCACCACATGAGCTTCCCCTACGCCCCGCCGATCGGGAAGCAGACCACTGCTGCGCCTGGGGAAGGGGCCGCCACGGGAGAGGGGGCTGTCGAGGGGGCCACGGAAGCAGCGGAGGGCGGAGGGGAGGCGGCTGCTGCAGAAAGAACACTGAAAAAAAAGCCGAAGCTGAACCATCTGAAGCTCCACCAACGGAGTAAGAACCTGAAAGGCAATCTCCACCAACAGCGAGGATGAGCGACTCTTTCTAAAAGATGTGGGGGTTCTAGCTATGATCCTTAGCTAAATTGAAAAGGTTAATTAAATTAAATTATGTTAGTTTGAAAAAAGTCTACAATAAATAACTATTATTATTACTATTCGAAAGGCAGAAGGGATTTTAAAATGCTGATAAAATAGGTTAACTTATTAGGTTCTAGCTGTTGCATAGCTTTTGGAAAAAATAATATAGCCTTTAATCTAAGGGCATTCTGGATTCTCACCGCACCTTTTAAAATTGCAAAATCAATAAGAAAACTAATTTTAAAGGCTATAACAAATGAATTACGCAGAATATGAACACTTCGATGAAAGATAATCACACTTTTGTTTACTTTTAATTTAGGGAAAATTTGATTTTCATTGGGGATAGTATTTGTTTTTACACCTTTCGCTTTTATTTCTTATAAGAAATCCAACTAAACTAATTAAACTATCTTCTTTAATGGCAAACCTAATTTGTTTAGTGCACATGGTTTATATAAACCATGCAAATGAAGTACTGGCAAGTGTGCGAATCAATTGTTAATAATATTATTTTATTTATTTTTTATTATTTTTTTTATTTTTAAATATTAATATAAAAAAAAAACTAGGTCCATTGCATGCCATTCAAATGCCCATAACTGCTTGGCAGCCACAAATCATCTTTATCTGCGACCATTAAAACAATTACAATCCCAACGAGTTCATGCCGTTGTTGGCTAACCAGAGGGCTGGTCACCTATCTATTACACTTATATGGTATATATTGTACAGCTTTGGGTGCAAACAAATTTCGGGCGATCCAAAGATCAAACTCCAGCGACACGCTAAACACAAACAATGCCCTGTCGCGGGGGCAATTAAAATTGGCTGTAATTCCGGCATTTAGAGCGGTCTAATGGATGGGCCTTTGGCCAGTGGTGGCTCGGCAATCAATTGAGCCGAACGATCAGTGATCGCAGCAGCCAAATACCGCTTAATGCGCAAATAATTGTGGATTTGGGAGAAAGGCGGCCAAGCAGGGTTCCATATAAATAGGGCCTGGCCTAGGCAGGATTTCCAAAATTCATCCAAAACTCCGAGTGTACAGAATGCAGCGAGTGATCTGCCTTTTCCTGCTCATCTGCGTGGCCTTTGAGGCTGCCCTGGCTTGCGTAAGTGAACTTCGTTTCGGGATTATAATGGCCCCCAACCACTGGACATGTGTCCCCTTCTAGAATGGCTACAAGGCCAAGCTGGTGAAGTTGGAGAACTGTGCTGGCGAGGACTCCATCATGACGGTGGGCAGCGACTTCAGCCTGAAGCTGAACAAGAAGTGCGAGCTGGTTCCCTCGGGCTGCATCAGCAACAAGCCCTTCGGCACCGCCGTGGCCAAGTTCAAGGTGCAGAAGGACGGCATCGTGATGAAGGAGGGCAAGATCGACCTGTGCGCCGCCATGGACCAGGCCTCCTCCGAGGGCAAGGACATGCTGAAGCTCTTCGGAGCCCCCTCCTCCTGCCCGGTGGCCGAGGAGAAGGTCTGCGCCAACGAGCACACCGTCGACCTGAGCAAGTACAAGGCCATGCTGGGCATGGCGCGCGGTCACCTGATCATCGATTCGGAGATCAAGCATGACACGGTAGGTGATTATGTGCACACTCACAAAAAAAGGTAAAAAGAGTAGTAAAAATAGAGCAATAAGTATTTGTTTCGTATTTTTCCTTGATTTATATTAGGTGTATTATAACTTTAGTTTTGCCTTTTTCGTCGAACCAATTTTTGAGTTTTTGAATATAAAGCAAAAAAAAAAGGGTAAAGTAAAAACCGGAGCCCGGCTTATTTTGTATTTTTATATGTATATATATATACACTGTAATATATTTTCTTACAAATCCTTTATTTTGTATCTTGCAGGGCAAGTCCTGCATCCATGCCGAAATCGAACTCACCAAGAACTAAGTGTGAAATCAGACACGAGTCCTAAGTTTTATATTATGAGTCTTGCAAATCCTGTAGTTGTAAATACGAATGCAATCAAAACTGGTAATGAGGTGCACACCAAAAATATATATTCAAAAAATACCGAACAAACTTATGTGGCGTAAAATTACTATTGGGTGTTTTTAGATAAGAATGTTTGTAAAGGTCCCCAAGTTGAAAATATCACTCATACGTACTGTTGCCTTTGATCAAAAGATTATTTTAATGGCTTAGCTTCTACAATATTATATCCACATGCTCCCGGCTTACAAATATACTTCTTGTTTGGATTAAGGATTTGGGGGAAGGTGCTCATCGTAGTTCTTCTCGTTTAATAAAACACAGAAAATTCACAACAATGCATAAAGAAGTAAATTTACATTTGTTTTCAAAGAAAAGGAAATTCGTTGTATTTATAAATTGTAATCAAAGTGAGAGCTTTTTCCTCCTCCTTCTACCAGCTTTACTCTTCTGGATTTACGAAGTGTCCTTGAAAGTAAATGGTGTCCTTATCGCGAATGACATAAGCAAACGGATGATCGGCATTAATCTCCAAGATATGTGGGGGTGGCTGGATTTGAGCACTGACAGCGACCATTTCAAAAAGTACGGCTTAAATGATACGTGGCAAAGAATGTTTATCTAATAATTAAACCAAAGGTACCTGTTGCAGCTGCCGCCTCCGCACCCTCTTCGCTGACCTCAAGGAAGGCCTTGTGAATGACTTTGCTGATTCTAGGATTTGACGATTTAACTAGACCTCCAAAATCAGCCTCTTTACTAAATGCATCTCGCATGCCCATCTATCGGTGAAAATTACGAAAGTGTCTGCTTTCAACTCTGGTCATACCCACCTTCGAAAGAGTTCCCTTAAGTTCGGAGGAAAATTCGATTTTGAACTTTGGCAGCTTCAAAATCACTTCCTGCTCTCTCAGCGCTGGAGAGAAGCCTGCGATCTTCCTCTCCAGTTCTGGCAACCCATCGACTTTTTCCGGCAGAAAGATTACCATGGAGAGGGTTGAGTTCCTGTAGGGAAGCTCGATCACCTTGGCACCCAGACTGTGCACATATCCCGCCTTAAATTCGTCATGCTTCTCCATCATCTGGACAGGAACTGTTTGCTTGTCAGCAGTTCGAAAATCGGCCCGTTTCGTGTATGTGGAGTTAAACGCGCGCTGCCACTGACCTTTGAAGTAAATGGCGTTCAAGAGAACCATTACAAGAGGCGGGCTCATATCATCGGCCTCAACAAGGGTTTTGATCCTGCTCCGCGTCGTTTCATTCACCCACTTATTGACGATCTCAGCAGCTTTTTCAGGAACACTTATGCTGATAGGCTTCGCTTCGGCCTTAAAGGAGTCCTTGACCACTTGATTAAACTCCGGATTTATAGTGTAGCGATCGTTGACGTAAATGCGGTTGGCCAGATGGAGCATGGCTGCCTTCTCGCGACCCTCGAGGTTGGTCAGAAGTTGCTTGTAGTTACGAGCCACCTCCTTTTTATCTGCGGATAACTTCAGGACATCCCTCATTTCTCGGGCTGTATTTCCCCCAGCTCCCATGTAGCTCATGCCCAAGGCAATATCGACGGAAAGGGGCGAGGAAATAAGATTCTCGTTGGCATTATCTTCGGCCAATTGTTGGTACAAATCATCAGTGAATCGGCCAGTCACTGACGTGGCCAATAATATCAGACCTGTGGAAACTTCAGTTAGATGTTTAAAGGCAGTTCTTTTTTCACTTACACAGAAACTTCATTTTGAGCGCTGTTCAAAGCTACGAGATGATTTCGTCTTTATATACTTTGTTGTCTAATCACATTAGATTTGTCATTATGCTTTATAATTTAATTGGTTCAGTCGCATTCCTTAATGTTAAAGGTCCAAAACTAAGTGCCTTGACTGCCACATACCATTACTTGGCAATATGAGTGTAAGCAAAGTATTTTTCGGACATTGCAGGGCACCTCCTAGGCGTCACATCTATATATGTATTTTAGTAAGAAGGCCCGCTACCTAGTGAGATACGCACACCTATTAACCTCAAGCACGACTTCCAATTAAAATTCCCAAGACTCGAGACTTTAATCTAAATGGCAAAGGGTTGCTGGAGAGATTTGTAGACCATTTTAAAGGACTTTAAAATGAGGATCTACTAGAAATTTAATGCAAGGCAAGTTCACGGTATCAGGTCACAGGTCAAGTTTTCGAGCGCAGGAAAATCTGTATTGGAGAAAGGTAGCAAGGTTTATATTGTTATTATTATTTTTAATTTCTGTAGCTTCTATCACACTGGCCACAAAATATCAACTGGCATACCTGTCGTATGATCTGCATAAATCTCCTAGGGATCAGCTAAGAAAGGGACAATAGGTGGATTGAGACTAAGTGGACAACCAACTAGCATTGAGAAAAGTTTGGTTCCGATTGAGGACTTGGAGGAAGTGCTCATCGGAGTGCTTCTCGTTTAATAAGACAGAGAAAATTCACAACAATGCATAAAGAAGTAAATTACATTTATTTTCAAAAAAAAGAAAATTCGTTGTATTTAAAAATTGTTAAACAAAGTGAGAGCTTTTCCTTCTCCTTCTACCAGCTTTACTTTTCTGGTTTTACGAAGTGTCCTTGAAAGTAAATGGTGTCCTTATCGCGAATGACGTAAGCAAACGGATGATCGGCATTAATCTCCAATATACGTCGGGGGGGCTGGCTTTGAACACTGAGAAAGGACACTCCAAAAAGTACGGCTTAAATGATATGTGGCAAAAAATGTTTATCTAATAATTAAACCAAAGGTACCTGTTGCAGCTGCCGCCTCGGCACCCTCTTCGCTGACCTCAAGGAAGGCCTTGTGAATGACTTTGCTGAATCTAGGATTTGACGATTTAACTAGACCTCCAAAATCAGCCTCTCCACTAAATGCATCTCGCATGCCCATCTATCGGTGAAAATTACGAAATTGTCTGCTTTCAACTCTGGTCATACCCACCTTGGAAAGAGTTCCCTTGAGTTCGGAGGAAAATTCGATTTTGAACTTTGGCAGCTTCAAAATCACTTCCTGCTCTCTCAGCTCTGGAGAGAAGCCTGCGATCTTCCTCTCCAGTTCTGGCAACCCATCGACTTTTTCCGGCAGAAAGATTACCATGGAGAGGGTTGAGTTCCGGTAGGGAAGCTCGATCACCTTGGCACCCAGACTGTGCACATATCCCGCCTTAAATTTGTCATGCTTCTCCATCATCTGGACAGGAACGGTTTGCTTGTCAGCAGTTCGAAAATGGGCCCGTTTCGTGTATGTGGAGTTGAACGCGCGCTGCCACTGACCTTTGAAGTAAATGGCGTTCAAGAGAACCATTACAAGATGTGGGCCCATATCTTCTTTCCCAACAAGGGTTTTGATCCTGCTGCGTGTCTGGTCGCTCACCCACTTATTTACGATCGAAGCGGCTCTTTTGGGATCACTTACGCTGATAGCCTTCGCTTCAGCCTTAAAGGAGTCCTTGACCACTTGATTAAACTCCGGATTTATAGTGAAGCGATCGTTGACGTAAATGCGGTTGGCCAGATGGAGCATGGCTGCCTTCTCGCGACCCTCGAGATTGGTCAGAAGTTGCTTGTATTTACGGGCCACCTCTTTTTTATCTGCGGGTAACTTCAGGACATCCCTCATTTCTCGGGCTGTATTTCCCCCAGCTCCCATGTAGGCCATGCCCAAGGCAATATCGACGGAAAGGGGCGACGTAATAAGATTCTTGTTTGCACTATTTTTGGCCAAAAGTTGGTATAAATCATCCGTGAATCGGCCAGTCACTGACGTGGCCAGTAGTAACAGACCTATGGGAGAATTGATGAGGTTGCTAATGGTAGAAAATTGTAACTTACATAGAATCTTCATTTGGTCGGGGGGTTAAGTGCTTGACGACAACCCAGCTTATATATACTTTCTTTACTAATCGCATTCGATTTGCCATCGGGGAATATAATTAATTGATTTTGTCGGATTACATTATATAAAATCTATATATTACATAAGAAAAGCAAAGTAAGAGATTGTAAAGATATATTTAACAACTAAAAGTTAACTTCGGCAATACGAACTTTGTAAACCCTTGAAACTCGTTCCTGTGGGAGCAAAGTTTTAATATAGCATTCCGTTTGTTACAAATAAAAAAGTAATTTCAGAAGTATTGAGGAAATGGTACTTTTCAATTTACCAACGTAATAAATAAAGGGGTTTTGTGTTATTCCAGCAAATGATGAAGTCGTCCGATTTTTATAATTTCTTCGAAAGACACAAAATGATATTTCAAGAACTAAAGTGTAATATATAAGATAACACAG
Source organism: Drosophila biarmipes (assembly GCF_025231255.1). Classification (NCBI taxonomy): domain Eukaryota; kingdom Metazoa; phylum Arthropoda; class Insecta; order Diptera; family Drosophilidae; genus Drosophila; species Drosophila biarmipes. The sequence goes on along the minus strand of NC_066612.1, from coordinate 4,369,074 downwards.
GAAAGTTTTATCGCTATAACTTTAAAGCTGAGAATCTAGTTTGACATAGCTAGATCAACTCATCTAGTGATCAAAAACATATGTATTTCATGGGGACGGAAAATATTTCCCTATAGCGGTGCAAACTTTTGTCTGCATATTTTCCTCAAACTTATTATTTTAGCAAGGGAGAACGCTATAGTCGAGTGTCTCGACTATCAGATACCCATTACTCAGCTTTGGGATGGTTACGCTATTTCATCATATCTGCATGCTTTTATAGTTTGCGATATCTCAGCGTTCATACGAACATGGCTGGATCAACTCGATTGGCCATCCTGATCCAGAAAGGGAACGGATGTAAAAATAAGCTCTTTAAGAATGGTTTCAGTAAATACTCAATGAGAACGTCGTGCCTATATTACTATTTATTTTTCAGACAAACAAAAGCCTTTTCTAATTCAAAAATTGGTCAACGGAGTGACCACTCTTTCCGTCTCCTTTTACTTACTTCCCTATTCTGGTTTTACGAAGTGTCCCTGAAAGTAAATTGTGTCACTATCGCGAATGACATAGGCAAACGGATGATCAGCATTGAACTCCAAGGGCGTTGGTTTCCCGCAAGTCGCACATGTCGGGACATATACTACAGCTGCGGATTAAATTGCATGTTAAAAAGAGGGCAATACACTCAGCAATCCAAGAGTACCTGTTGCAGCCGCTGCCTCGGCACCTTCTTCGTTAACCTCAATGAAGGCCTTGTGTATGACGTTGGTGATCTGGGGATTGGCCCTTTTAACTAGACCTCCAAAATCCGCTTTAGTAGAAAATGCATCTCGTATGCCCATCTAAAGGTCTAAAATATTATACTGACCACTTTCAAATCAGGCCTTACCCACCGTCCGAAGAGTATCCTTTAGCTCTGAGGAAAATCCGATTTTAAACTTTGGAAGCTTTAAGTGCACATTTATCAGTGGAAGCTTTAGGGGCAAGCCTGCGATCTTCCTCATCAGTTCTGGCAACCCATCGACTTTTACCGGCAAATAGATGACCATGGAGAGATTTGAATTCCTGTATGGAAGCTCGATCACTCTGCCACCCAAGTCGGGAAGAAATCCCGCCCTAAACGCGCCCGATAGCGACATCATCTGGACAGGAGCTGTTTTGTTGTCAGCAGTTCGAAAATCGGACTGTTTGGTATTATTAGCGGGGAATTCATACTGCCACTGGCCTTTAAAATAAATTGCATTCAACAGAACCATTACCACATTCGGAATTATATGCTCTTTCTCAATAATGGTTTTGATCCTGCTGCGCGTCTGGTTGCTCACCCACTTATTGACGATCGAGGCGGCTTTATCAGGTTCAATTGTGCTGATAGCCTTCGCTTCGGCCTTAAAGGAGTCCTTGACCACTTGATTAAACTCCGGATTTATAGTGAAGCGATCGTTGACGTAAATGCGGTTGGCCAGATGGAGCATGGCTGCCTTCTCGCGACCCTCGAGGTTGGTCAGAAGTTGCTTGTATTTACGAGCCACCTCCTTTTTATCTGCGGGTAACTTCAGGACAGCCCTCATTTCTCGGGCTGTATTTCCCCCAGCTCCCATGTAGGCCATACTCAGGGCAATGTCGACGGAAAGGGGCGAGGAAATAAGATTCTTGTTGGCATAATCCTTGGCCAAATGGTTGTAAAAATCATCAGTGAATCGGCCAGTCACTGACGTGGCCAGTAATATAAGATCTGTGGAATATTTAGTATGATTTTTAAAGGGAGTTCTTTATTCACTTACATAGAAACTTCATTTGGACCGCTGTTCCTAACTAAGATGAGATTGCATACTAGCGAATATATATACTTTGTCTACTAATCAAATTTGACTTGGTTTATAAATCCATTGGTTCAGTCGGATTACTTAATGGACTCTTTCTTCCCTATTTTATATAATAAATATAACTCTCCGAGTGCTTGATCCCAAAGCTGTAGGCGAGTGTGTGTCCTTCAGACAATTTAAAACAAAGGGCTAATCCAATACAAATACCAAAGGTAGTGTTGACCAAGTGGCGAAGCCTTTCGCCGAGAACCGCTTTTTTATACTGAGGACAGAAAACAGAGAAAATTCACAAAAATTCTTCTGTCAATAAAGTGTATTTGTTTTTGAAGGAAAGAACATTTTTTTGTTAAAAGATGGGTTAACGACTCCTTTTATCAACTTTACTTTCCTGGTTTTACGAAGTGTCCCTGAAAGTAAATGGTGTCATCATCGCGAATGATGTAGGCAAACGGATGATCAGCATTGAACTCCAAGGGCGTTGGTTCCCCGCAAGTCGCACATATAGGGACCGATACTACAGCTGCGGATTAAATTGCATGTTAAAAAGAGGGCAATACACTCAGCAATCCAAGAGTACCTGTTGCAGCCGCTGCCTCGGCACCTTCTTCGTTAACCTCAATGAAGGCCTTGTGTATGACGTTGGTGATCTGGGGATTGGCCCTTTTAACTAGACCTCCAAAATCCGCTTTAGGAGAAAATGCATCTCGTATGCCCATCTAAAGGTCTAAAATATTATACTGACCACTTTCAAATCAGGCCTTACCCACCGTCCGAAGAGTATCCTTTAGCTCTGAGGAAAATCCGATTTTAAACTTTGGAAGCTTTAAGTGCACATTTATCAGTGGAAGCCTTAGGGGCAAGCCTGCGATCTTCCTCATCAGTTCTGGCAACCCATCGACTTTTACCGGCAAATAGATGACCATGGAGAGATTTGAATTCCTGTATGGAAGCTGGATAACTCTGCCACCTAAGCCGGGAAAAAATCCCGCCCTAAACGCGCCCGATAGCGACATCATCTGGACAGGAGCTGTTTTGTTGTCAGCAGTTCGAAAATCGGACTGTTTGGTATTATTAGCGGGGAATTCATACTGCCACTGGCCTTTAAAATAAATTGCATTCAACAGAACCATTACCACATTCGGAATTATATGCTCTTTCTCAATAATGGTTTTGATCCTGCTGCGCGTCTGGTTGCTCACCCACTTATTGACGATCGAGGCGGCTTTATCAGGTTCAATTGTGCTGATAGCCTTCGCTTCGGACTTAAAGGAGTCCTTGACCACTTGATTAAACTCCGGATTTATAGTGAAGCGATCGTTGACGTAAATGCGGTTGGCCAGATGGAGCATGGCTGCCTTCTCGCGACCCTCGAGGTTGGTCAGAAGTTGCTTGTATTTACGAGCCACCTCCTTTTTATCTGCGGGTAACTTCAGGACAGCCCTCATTTCTCGGGCTGTATTTCCCCCAGCTCCCATGTAGGCCATACTCAGGGCAATGTCGACGGAAAGGGGCGAGGAAATAAGATTCTTGTTGGCATAATCCTTGGCCAAATGGTTGTAAAAATCATCAGTGAATCGGCCAGTCACTGACGTGGCCAGTAATATAAGATCTGTGGAATATTTAGTATGATTTTTAAAGGGAGTTCTTTATTCACTTACATAGAAACTTCATTTGGACCGCTGTTCCTAACTAAGATGAGATTGCATACTAGCGAATATATATACTTTGTCTACTAATCAAATTTGACTTGGTTTATAAATCCATTGGTTCAGTCGGATTACTTAATGGACTCTTTCTTCCCTATTTTATATAATAAATATAACTCTCCGAGTGCTTGATCCCAAAGCTGTAGGCGAGTGTGTGTCCTTCAGACAATTTAAAACAAAGGGCTAATCCAATACAAATACCAAAGGTAGTGTTGACCAAGTGGCGAAGCCTTTCGCCGAGAACCGCTTTTTTTATACCGAGGACAGAAAACAGAGAAAATTCACAAAAATTCTTCTGTCAATAAAGTGTATTTGTTTTTGAAGGAAAGGACATTTTTTTGTTTAAAGAGCACTCTTTTCGACTCCTTTTATCAACTTTACTTTCCTGGTTTTACGAAATGTCCCTGAAAGTAAATGGTGTCATCATCGCGAATGATGTAAGCAAATGGATGATCGGCTTTGAAATCCAAGCGACGCGGTGGCCTACAAGTCGCACATCGTTTGACCTTTACTACGGCTGAGGATTAAATTGCATGTTAAAAAGAGTGCAATACACTCAGCAAACCAAGAGTACCTGTTGCAGCCGCTGCCTTGGCACCTTCTTCGTTGACCTCAATGAAGGCCTTGTGCATAACTTTGCTTATCGTGGATTGGTCCCCTTTTACTAGACCACTAAAATTTGCAGTTGGAGAAAATGCATCAAGCATGCCCATCTGAAAGTTTAAAATATAAAGGTGGCCACTTTCAAATCAGGCCTTACCCACCGTCCGAAGGGTATCCTTTAGCTCTGAGGAAAATTCGATTTTAAACTTTGGAAGCTTTAAATTCACAATCACCCTTCGAAGCTTTCGGGAGAAGCCTGCGATCTTGCTCTCCAGTTCTGGCAACCCGTCGACTTTTTTCGGCAAGAAGATGACCATGGAGAGGTTTGAGCTCCGGTAGGGAAGCTTGATCACTTTGGCATCCAGATTACGAACATATCCCGCCCTAAGCTTGGCACGCAGCCGCATCATCTGAACAGGAACGATATTATTGTCAGCAGTTCGAAAATCGGACTTTTTGGTATTTTTTGGGGGGAATTCGTACTTCCACTGGCCTTTAAAGTAAATTGCATTCAGGAGAACCATTACCAGATCCGAATTTATATATTCTTTCTTGAGAATTTTATTAATCCTTCTGCGCGTCTGGTCGCTCACCCACTTATTTACGATCGAAGCGGCTCTTTTGGGATCACTTACGCTGAAAGCCTTCGCTTCAGCCTTAAAGGAGTCCTTGACCACTTGATTAAACTCCGGATTTATAGTGAAGCGATCGTTGACGTATATGCGGTTGGCCAGGTCGAGGATGGCTACCTTCTCGCGACCCTCGAGATTTGTCAGAAGTTGCTTGTATCTACGAGCCACCTCCTTTTTATCTGCGGGTAACTTCAGGACATCCCTCATTTCTCGGGCTGTATTTCCCCCCGCTCCCATGTAGGTCATGCCCAAGGCAATATCGACGGAAAGGGGCGAGGTAATAAGATTCTTGTTTGTACAATTTTTGGCCAAAAGTTGGTATAAATCATCGGTGAATCGGCCAGTCACTGCCGTGGCCAATAAAATCAGATCTGTGGAATATTTAATTAGATTTTTAGACTAAGATGTTTTTCCACTTACATAAAAACTTCATAACTACGTAAGTTGAAATGGCATACTAGCGAATATATAAACTTTGTCTACTAATTAAATTAGACTTGGTTTATAATGTAATTGGATCAGTCCGATTACTGAATACACTCATTAGTATGAAGAATATATCAACGAATATGGAAAGAAATCCTTTGTAGGAATCTTTACCAATGTACTTAAAAGAAATGGATTTTTCACCAAAATTTGAAGGGGAATACTCTTAAGTGATTTGTACCGAGCAGCTGCTATCTTATAGTTATATAACAAATTTACTATTTTATATAATGAATTTAACCCCCTTTTAGGTGTCACTTTAATGAAAAGACAGTGGCTATATTAGTAATTTCTATTTATATATCAGTGTATACAATCGTAACATTCCACAAAACTCTCGGCTTAGAAATACACTTCTGAAACACTTAAAAGCTAGGTTAGTCCGATACGAGTGGCAAGGTAGTGTAGTTAAGGTAGGGAAGCTGTTCATCGAAGACCGTCCTGGGCAGAGTGAGGATTTGGGTGGAAGCGCTGCGGCCTCAGCAGATTCCGGAGAAGCTGTAGTCGAACTCGGAGTTCTTCTCGTTCAGGCGACCCAGATACTGCGAGTGCTTGATGCCAAAGCTGTAGGCGGGCACGTGGGAGAGGTTTATCTGTTGGTAAAAAGATCAGGAAAAGATTGAAGCCAAACACGGTTTAGTACTGCAGTGGTCGAAGATATTTAATCCCAACAATTTATCGAATCTCAAAGATTGTCGAAGGGCTTGTCCGCCCGATTCTCCAACAAAGAGCGAACGCACCGTTGCGGAACCGTGACCGGCAGGGGCTTCTTGAGGTACGGGGAGTGGAGGATGCCAAAGGATATCGCCGGAGGCGAACGCTTCTCCCAGTACTGTGGGTGAATCAGGTGAAGGTCAAGTTCATATCATCTAAGCAGATACTTTCCACCCCTCATAAACATATAGAAACAGAATTTGTCATACAAAAGAGATCGTTTTCATGACAAATTCTATTTCTAAACCGTATCTGTGAGATTCCTTTCTTGAATTACTTTTATCTTAATATTCTTAAAAAACTTTTCAGAACTAAAGTATGTGTATGTGAACTGCAAACAGATCCATTAAGGATGTTACTTATTTTAGATTCTTCTTGAACATCCAAGGAAACATTTTAAATATACTATATATCTCAGAAGCCAAGTATGAGTTTTAGGGAACATATAAATGTATCCTCGGGCTCCCCCAAACTCACCTTCTCCGGACAGTGGGCTCCGGGTCCGGGCTTCGAGTCCTCGCTGCCCATCTTGTACTTGCCGCGCATCGAGTAGACCGGTGGCTTCGGCTTGACCACCGTGTACTCGCCGTCGTAGTATCCGGGTCCGGGGAAGATCATCACCGGGATCAGCGGGGGCTTCTCGCGACCCGTGATCGTGTAGGCCGGGGCCGAGCGAATCTTGCCCTCCTTGCTGCTGCCCATGACGGTGGGTATCTTGTAGACGTTAGGAGCTGTCAATGGTCGGGAAATCGGTGTAATTCAAGGGTTAAAACAAGGGTTAGTCGGGGGTTAATTCAATGGCTTGTCTCTTGGGCTGGTGTTTGAATGGTTCGGGTTAGTTTCGGGTTGGATTGGGTGATCTTGACATGATGTGCCTGCAAATAAACACACGAAACGGAAACGACGGACACCAAGAATCTGAGAGCTCTACGTTCAGGTAACGCTTGAAAGAGTAAGTGATGGTGATTTTTTAATAAACTACTTAGTTTATCGTATACCAAATTCCCAATGGATATAGATATTCCATGTTTTAAATTTCCTGTTAACATAAGAATTATTATTATTCATACGACTGATATTTGAATAGATTCTGTTTTGAAATATTTTTAAAATATTTTTAGTATCTTATTCATTCTCAAAATCACTTTACTCTTTGAAACGTTGCCCGACCGAAGTGCCTCCGGGTTACCTGATAATCTTCTCCTGCACACTGCTGGCCTCCACAGCGTACTTGACCGTCTGCATCCTCGAGGACTGGCCGCTGGTCACGATGGCGCCATCCGGGCGCACCACCCTCTGGTGGCTCTCGGCCGCCGCCTTGGTGGCACTGGCATCGGACTTACCGCTGGCCACCACCTTCAGGTTGCCGCTCTCCTGCTGCCCGTGGGCCACCTGCTGCACCGTGTAGGCCTCGATCTTGGAGTGCTTCACAGTGCCATTGCTCAGTGGTGCCGGTGGTGCGGACTTAAGCTCTTTGTGGGTGCCATTCACCTGTTTGGTGGTCTGCTTCTCCTGCAGCTCCGGCTGCTCCACTCCATTGATAAAGGTTCTTGTGGTGGTGGTGGTGGTGGTGGTTGTTGTGGTGCTGCTGCCACCAGCATTGTTGGTGGTGTTCTGGGTGGTTGTGGTGGTGCATTCAGCATTGTTGCGTACTGTGAGGGAGTTTTTATTGCAATTTAAAAAATAAATAAAAAACTGAAGAAAAATAACTAGCAAATGAGGCTGTGCAAAGGCGTATAAAAGCACTCCTTATATTACATAACAAGAAGAGCATTTCAAGTGTGTTTGATTTAAACAACATTTATCTTAAGCAAAAAAACTGCTTTGAAACCCATTAAATTCTGCAAATATTTTGATAACTTCTGATATTTTTTGCTGATCTAAAATGGTTAGAATAGATATAATTTTGATTAGTCAGTTGTTTTTGCATTTGTTTCGTTTGGTCCTAAAGTTTATTCTTCATTTGCAGATGCCGCAGTGCCTGATTCTTCTGTTGTTGGTGAGGCTTGGACCTCTTTCGCATCTAAATGTGTTTCATCTGCAGGTGGTGTCGTGGTAGTAGTGGTCGTAGTGGTGGTTCTCCTGGTAATTTCAGGACCCGGTGGATTGACAGGAGCTTCTCCATGACCCCAAGCCACTGTGGAACCAAACTGCCATGGCTTTTTCGGGAGTTGCATAAAGTAGTAACAGTCATCTTTGCATTTCTTTTCCGAGTGGTACTCGTTTCTCTTGTTTACCTTTGTACACTTTGTATACACCTTAAAAAAAGGGAAATCTTCACGGACTATAACTTTGATTTGGAGTTTGGAGTTTGAATACCGGCACACAATCTAAGAGCGTTCGTGAAAAGGTATAATACAATCTAAGAGGTCCCTTACACATCTTCGGCATCGGGTTCTTCACCATGCAGTTGCCATTGCGCGCTGAAAGAACACACCTCTCGAGTGATCCGGTGATCTGATGGGTAAGGATCTTGCTGGTTTAGCTTACACATGTGCCTGCGTCCAAGCGATGGAAGCCAGATAACAGCAAAAATCGTCAGCCATAGTGTTACCTTCATGGTGGTCAACTAAAGAGACTTTTGCCTATCAAAGTTGGTATTCCAATGGCAAAAAATCTAAAATTAATCACGCTTCTTACCATGAAAATTAAAATCAACTCTCAATCGGGTATTATATTACTACCTCCAGAAAATATAACTACCTCCCCATCTTCTTACTTATTTGAGAATAAACGTTCTTAAAGTCAAGAAGAAAGTACTCTCAAGTTGCTTTTTTCCATATAAAAGTACCCTCTTTCTCTCTCGTTTTTCGCGACCAAAAGATTTCGTTATTTTGTTAACGAAAAAAATATAAGAATAAATGTCCTCAATTTGTTTTTAAGAACAAAAGTTCATGATATCAATAAGAAAGAAATTCAGAGTTGGTTTTTTGGAAGGAAGCGATCTTAAATAGAGATAAAAGTTGCGAAGATTTTGAATTTCGAGGCGGTGACTATCACTTAATTGTATTATTTAAAGCTAGAATAGTTTTTCTCTCATTAAGTAAGACACTTGAAACACTCCTGAAATAAGCTAACAATGTCATGATGGATGGGCGATCTTGTGAGCTCTTACCGGGACTGGCCAGGCGGCGTTCGCGTCGTTGGACAATGCGATCCTCGATGTAGACGCCCCTGGGTTCTAGTGATTGGTGGGTATTTACAGAGGTTCGAAACGGATGAGAGCATGGCCAGAACACCAAGGAATGTGTGCGAGCAAAAACATGGAACAGAAGAGAACAACGAACACAAAAACAAATGATACACATCCGGCCGGAGGGTTGCGGAGGGTCCGGCGCCAGAAAAGCGGAAGTGGGTGGGTGTCACCTACCTGGAAGCGAGGCAGTTGGCACTGTCTTCAGGCCAAAACTGTAGGCTGGCGAGCTGTCCAGCTTGCACTGCTCGGGATGATAGTGACCGGGGGCTAAGAGGGACGGGGAAACATGCAATACACAACAGCAACATGCAACACATGGACAGTCCAGGGGAAGCCACTATTTACCTGGGGCATCGGTGGTCACGCGGATGTCCGACTTGGTGCCAAAGCTGTAGGCGGGTGTGGAGTGCAGTGGGTGCTTCTCCGGCTCATAGGCGGAGGGTGCTGCGAATGGTACTGATGCTCGTTAGGAGGGGTCACTAATCTTGTGCTGCAGTTCCTCAGCGGGGGAAGAGATCTGACAACTTGCCTGGTGTGTCCGAGATGCGCTCCCTTCCCAGGCGCATGCCGAAGGTGAACGCCGGCGTGTGGTCCACCTGGCACTTCTCCGGATGGTAGTCGCAGGGAGCCGGCGTCTGGCTCACGGGCTCGGCGGCTGGACGACCTGCAATTGTGTAGGCGGGTGTATGGTCGAGGCGAACTCTCTCGGGGGCGTAGTCGCATGGCGCGGGATGAAGGTGCTCCGTTTTGGGGTCATGTTTGCCGCCAAAGCTGAATGCGGGTGCTCGGTCCAGTCGCACCTTCTCGGGGCTGTAGTCTCCGGGTGCCGGGGATTCGCTGAGGGTTCGCAGCTCATGTCTGGCGGCGAAGGTGAATGCCGGATTGAAATCCTGCCTGACCTTCTCCGGGAAGTAGTCTCCGGGTGCGGGCGTTTCACTGGGCTTCTGCAGGTCGTGGCGACCGGCGAAGGAGAAGGCGGGCACATGATCTTGTCTAACCTTCTCAGGGTGGTAGTCCCCAGGTGCCGGAGTGTCATTCGTAACCCTAGGATCATGCTTTCCCGCCATGGTAAAGGCGGGATTGTGGTCCTGCCTGACTTTCTCAGGGGAGTAGGCTCCCGGGGCGGGGGTCTCACTCGGTCTATGGAGATCATGACGACCGGCGAAGGAGAAGGCAGGGTTGTGATCTTGCCTAACCTTTTCTGGGTGATAATCACCGGGAGCTGGTGTATGGTTCTCCACTTTCGGATCGTTCTTACTACCGAAGCTGTAAGCTGGAGTGTAATCCAAGCGAACCTTCTCGGGGCAGTAATCTCCAGGAGCTGGAGTGCCGTTTGTTAGCTTTTCGATATGCTTGCCAGCCATCGAGAAAGCAGGGTTATGATCCTGCCTAGTTTTCTCGGGGTAGTAGGCCCCCGGAGCAGGAGTATCACTGGCCTTTTGAAGATCATGACGCCCGGCGAAGGAAAAGGCAGGGTTGTGATCTTGCCTTACCTTCTCAGGATGATAATCACCTGGAGCTGGGGTATTGTTTTCTATTTTAGGATCGTTTTTGCCACCAAAAGTGTAGGCAGGTGTGTGATCTAACCGGACTTTCTCTGGAGAGTAGTCACCAGGAGCTGGTGTTCCATTTGTGAGCTTTTCAATATGTCTTCCAGCTATCGAGAAAGCAGGGTTGTGATCCTGACGAATTTTCTCGGGGGAATAGGCACCAGGGGCGGGAGTATCACTTGGCTTCTGAAGGTCATAACGACCAGCAAAGGAGAAGGCGGGATTGTGGTCCTGCCTTACCTTCTCAGGATGATAATCCCCTGGAGCTGGGGTATTGTTCTCTACCTTTGGATCGTTTTTACCACCAAAAGTATAGGCAGGCGTGTGATCTAAACGAACTTTCTCTGGGGAGTAATCTCCAGGAGCTGGAGTTCCATTCGTGATCTTTTCGATGTGTTTGCCAGCCATGGAATAGGCTGGGTTGTGATCCTGGCGAACTTTCTCGGGGGAATAGGCTCCAGGGGCTGGAGTATCACTGGGCTTCTGAAGATCATGTCGCCCGGCGAAGGAAAAAGCTGGGTTGTGATCTAGTCGAACTTTTTCAGGATGATAATCACCTGGAGCTGGAGTATTGTTTTCAATTTTGGGATCATTTTTCCCAGCAAACGTATAGGAGGGCGTATGATCTAGACGGCATTTTTCGGGACTGTAGTCACCAGGGGCAGGAGTGTTATTAGAGACCTTAGGATCATGTTTGCCGGCCATCGAGAAGGCAGGGTTATGATCTTGTCGGACTTTTTCTGGAGAATAGGCTCCAGGAGCGGGTGTTTCGCTGGGTTTGTGGAGATCATGACGGCCAGCGAAGGAAAAGGCTGGATTGTGATCTTGCCTAACTTTCTCGGGATGATAATCACCTGGAGCTGGGGTATTGTTTTCTATTTTAGGATCGTTTTTGCCACCAAAAGTGTAGGCAGGTGTGTGATCTAACCGGACTTTCTCTGGAGAGTAGTCACCAGGAGCTGGTGTTCCATTTGCGAGCTTTTCAATATGTCTTCCAGCTATCGAGAAAGCAGGATTGTGATCCTGACGAACTTTCTCGGGGGAATAGGCACCGGGGGCAGGAGTATCACTTGGCTTCTGAAGGTCATAACGACCGGCAAAGGAGAAGGCGGGATTGTGGTCCTGCCTTACCTTCTCAGGATGATAATCTCCTGGAGCGGGCGTATTGTTCTCCACTTTCTTACTTCCAAAACTATAAGCAGGTGTGTGATCTAATCTAACCTTTTCGGGACTGTAATCTCCAGGAGCTGGAGTTCCATTTGTGAGCTTTTCGATATGCTTGCCAGCCATTGAAAAGGCAGGATTGTGATCTTGGCGAACTTTCTCCGGAGAGTAAGCTCCTGGAGCAGGAGTCTCGCTGGGTTTGTGGAGGTCATGGCGGCCAGCGAAGGAATAAGCAGGGTTATGATCCTGCCTGACCTTTTCGGGGTGATAGTCCCCTGGGGCTGGGGTGTGGTTTTCTACCTTCGGATCGCTCTTCACCCCAAAACTAAAGGCGGGAGTGTGATCTAACCGAACCTTCTCGGGACAGTAGTCGCCTGGAGCTGGGGTCTCGCTCGTGATCTTTTGACTGTGCTTCCCAGCCATGGTGAAAGCAGGGTTGTGATCTAGGCGCACTTTCTCTGGGGAATAGGCACCCGGGGCGGGGGTTTCACTGGGCTTGTGGAGATCGTGTCGCCCGGCAAAGGAGTAGGCGGGATTGTGATCATGGCGGACCTTTTCCGTGTCATAGGCGCCTGGTGCTGGTGTGTCGCTGGTCTTGTGCAAGTCGTGGCGACCGGCGAATGAGAAAGCGGGAGTGTGATCGTGCCGGACTTTTTCGGGGCAGTAGTCGCCCGGTGCCGGAGTGGAGCTCTCGAGGCGCTGCTCGTGCTTACCGCCGAAGGTGAAGGCCGGCGTGCGGTCGTTGCGGTACTTCTCCGGGGCATACGAACCGGGCGCCGGGGTCTCGCTGACGCACCTCGTCTCGGGGCGGCCGGAGAGGGTGAAGGCGGGCGTGTGGTCCAGCCGCACCTTCTCGGGATTGTAGGTGCCGGGTGCGGGCGTGTCGCTGGACTTGGCGAGGTCCACGCGGTGGCCGAAGCTGAAGGCAGGCGTCCTGCTCAGCACGCACTTCTCGGGTTCGTATGCTCCGGGGGCTGCAAGAGAGTGGTGGAGGTGGGAGAGTTGAAGGTGGTGTGGTACGTACTCTTAATCTACTTATAAAGTCTATAAGCATGAACTACAAATAACATTCTTAAAGATTGATTGATTGTATCTTCACCTGCTACAATGGCTTAACTTAGAATCTTATATTAAATGTTTTAAAATAAAAAGAAAACAAAAATAAAATCAATATACCAAACTTCGAACTTAGTGAAATAAATAGATACTTTAAACCTTCAAATATCTATGGTTTATTATAAAAAGTTGAAATAAGTCAATTGGAAATGATTGTAGTAAGAAACTAATCATACAACTTATCAGCTCAGATATCATTCGGGCAAAGTATTCATTTCTTATAACATGCTTGATAGGTATCATCAAAACCTGCTTGTAACTCACCTGGTGTACAATCGACAACGTCTTGGGAGGCCTTTCCTGTGATTGAGTAAGCGGGTGTGGAGTGTAGTCTCGATTTTTCGGGGCTGTAGGCACCGGGTGCTGGTAAAAACAGATAAGTACGTGTGTTCTTAAAGCCAATTAACTACTTTTCTACAGGCCCAACTATCCTCACCTGGAGTGTCGCTGACCTGAGAGTGTTTGGTTTTCAGGCCGAAGCTGTAGGCGGGAATGTGTTCTTGGACAACCTGCTCGGGTTTGTAGGTGCCCGGGGCTGGTAAAAGTGCCAAATTGTAAAAGCATAAAGCAACTATCAACTATTATCTTTAGGGGTACCATTACCCACCTGGCGTATAGTCTGGTCTCTGTTCGAGGTGCTTGATGCCGAAACTGAACTCCGGCGTCTTGCTGAGCTTCACCTTTTCGGGGCAATAGGCGCCAGGAGCTGCGGATGGGACAGATATAAGAATTAGGTCTCCAGGGGCTTTGGGGAGTCAGAATTTCAAGACGGGAAGCGCAACAATTCTATAGATACTGTCCAATTGGGTTGGCTTGAGCCTGAGCTTGGTGCCTCGATTGGGGATAGCAAACGGTTACGGTTAAAGATACAATTACAATTACGGATATAGTTACTGGGGGGAGGGTAGTTTTACTGGAATATTACCTGGTGTGCCCTGATCGTGTTCGATTTTAGTTCGTCTACCGAAAGTGTAGCGTGGCGCATTCTTTTTTGATTGCGTGACCTTTTCAGGGCAATAGCTATTCGGAGCTGTTAGTGTTAATAAAACATAAAAATTGGTACGGCCATTGTTTAGTCTACTCGAATCAGAGCTAGAGGTCTACACTAGGTGATCTACGACTAAGTGGTTCGGTGGGTGATAGATACGCACTATTAGTTCGGGAATTAGTGATGAGGTGGCATTGAATTGGGCTAGTTATTACACGAGATATTAGAGAGCGGAGCTAGACCAACACCAACAGACAGTGGCAGACAGTTAGTTGGGTTACCTGGATTGTTAACAAAGTACACGTTAACCTTAATGCGAAAGGAGTATCGTGGGGCTCGCCGCTTGACGACATCAAGGGGTACCACTCGATAATGGTTGGGACCTGAGGCTCGATTTTGCCAGGGCAATCATTCAATAAAAGAGAAAAACGTTTCAAATTAAAATCAAATCAGGCAACAAAATACCACATACAAAATTACTGAAACACTAAAGTAACACATATACAAAGAACACTGTGTATTAGGGAAATGCTAAAACAAATAGGGGAAAGAGCAGCTGGGAATTTAAATAAAACTAATCACAAATTATAATATTTATGACAAACTAAAAACCAGATGTTCCATTTCCTTTTAATTAAAATTCTGCCTTTGGAAGTCTTTAAACAATTAACTTGTATGATTCACTTTGAGTCAAGATCAAAAACAAAGTGGGCGTTAAACAAAGACATCGCCAAAAACCCCTACGTCATTTTCGATCTATATTAGGAAACTCAAGAAAGTTAAGAGATGCAGATAAAAATAAATCAAAAATCTTTTTCAGACAAAGACAAAGAAGCCTCCAAAAGTAGTGCTAGACCTTTCTAGACATGTTTTAACCAAAAAGGCTTAAACCCATAAATACAATTGGTATAACTTTAAATACTTCAGATAATAGTTTACTATTAGGATCTCAAAGATAAAATCAAATAAGCAAAAAGACATTCACGCACATTACAGAGTGTCATAACTACAATCGTTTCTAGAGGATATCCAAAGATACAAAGATACAGGATAAGAAGAAGGGCCAAAGTATCTACAACTACACTAGCTACTGAGATAGAGATAGAAAGTGGGAGAAAGTGGAGGGAAGAAAGGGGGCGTTAGCAACTTACGCGCTGCTGGCAGCAAGGTACGACTGGCATGGGTTCGGATTAGTTAATGAGCTCGCTTCTATATACAATGAGGCTCCATGATTGATTGATGATTTCCTTGATCCGCGCATGCAACACCAATAGCAGCCCGAAACACACACCGAATTCAACGCCAAATTCAAATTCAACTTCAAATTCAAATCCAACTCCAAAATCCAAGTCCAAAACACCATTCAAACACCAGGAGGAAAAGGTCTGAGACTCACCTGGAATCTGGAAGGTCTTCAGGGCGGCCGGTCGTTGGCCAAAGGTGTACTTGGGCGTGGCATCGATCACGGCCTTGGCAGCCGGCACCACGTCGTACTCGCCGGGTCCGGGGTTCGAGAAGCGAGTGAGTTCCTTGGGGCGACTCTGGAGGGTGGCTGCTCGGGGATAGTCCCGCCCCTTCGCCCGCATACCTGTCACATTGTACTGCGCCGGACCAGGGCCAGACGTGGTGTACTTCCCGCCCAGCTTGTGACCAAAGGAGTACGAGGGAGCGGCCTTCTTCTTCGAGTCCGGAACTTTGCTACCTACAGAGAATTTTCGATACTTCAGTACTACCTTCCGGTCCTTTATCAAAACTTGTAGTAATATTCTATATATTATATGATGATATTATATGTTAAGATATGATGTGATAAGTTATTGTATAAATATAAATTGTCTTTGCTTTTGATCAATAGTTATGATCACTAAACCATTTTGTTAATATATTCTGATTACTTGTAATAGAACTTCAGACTTACCGATCAGCGTCGGAAGCTGGACAGTGGCTGGACCTGGATTGGTGGTTTCGGCTGCAATCCTTCCGATGCGGACCGTTGGAGTCCAAGGACGCTGCTCCACATTGCCGCCCATGTTTATTGGACGAATCTTGCGGACGCGGGCGCAGGGTCCCTGATCCTTGTTCTTTTCCGCAAAGTATACCTAGTAAGAGAGAAATCCTATGAGTTTATCAACTCTTCACCTCTTTTTTAAGTAAAACCACCTGGTTCATCTTGCTGTCTGAAGTTTAAAATGTGTTAGGATTGAGGATCTTACTCCCCTTCAATATAAACTCGAATTTTTCTCAACTCCCCCAGCGATGACGTTTACACATGTGAGTGGGCGATAGGCTTCTATCCTATACTGAAATCCATAGTTCGACCCCTAAATTTGGGTAACCTAATAATCCAAATTCCGCCCTACTCCAAGCTGCCAGTCGATGACACAAAAATCAATCGTCTGGGTGTTGTTTCGAATTTTCTGGGCCAATTCCGTGGGGCGGCTACTGGCTGGGCGTGTGGGCTCACTTATATAGTACATACCCATGAAAGAAAGTCGCGGCGGGCGGGCTAGAGGAGGGGGCGTGTCGTGTGGCGGCTGTCACTCTGTTTTGCGCTGCAGTGGCTGTTGCTCAGCAGTATTTGTTGCAGGTTGTTTCATTCGTGCCGCGGATTTGTTGCGCCGCGTGAAAGACAAACAATGGCAATAACTTTGCGGTAGGCTCGTCAGTCTGAGTTGGCAGTGGCAGGGGTTGAAAGCGCTTTTCAGGGGTTTGTTTGACAAATATAAACATAGGGAACTGTAATTTTATTTAATAATATTATGATATATGTACAACTATCTGTATTTGTATATGTATCTGTCGGATACTACCTGTTCAGAAAGAGAAAAAAGTGAAATACTTCCATGGAAATCTTGATGATACATTTGCTCACTCATAACAAAAAAAATAATAAAAAAGTTTCCAGTGAAGACCTGCTTGTGTATAATAAATATTTTAATGAGAACCCCCCTCAACAGCATTTCTATTCCGAAAACCGGCTGCCCTGGGAGACGACCTTCTTTTCACAGCTCGGCGCACGGAACCCAAAGTGTTGGGCATCGACAGGCGGGCAGACCCATTGGAAAACAGACGGTGCCGCCTGGTATCAGGAGCTACGAACCATCTGGGAGGGTAATCAATACGGGGCTGGATACGGAAAGGAGGCTCTCTGAGATTTCGGGGGCTCCCCTGGTCCAATACAGGGTGCCCGGTCAACAAGGTTGCGCCCCCAATCGAAACGGAACGAAGTATGCTAAGTGCTAATGCTGCCCATTTTGTGGGGCATGTAAGCCAACAAAACGATTACTTTTAATGACTTATGGCCGACAATTGCATGACGGACAAGGAAGGAAACCCCCCACAACTGAAACTAAAACCTAAACCGAAACAAAAACAAACTCGAACGCAAGCTCGCCAAAGAAAAGCGAAGCGTGCCACTTCTTTTGGCCGTGAAAATTCGCCAGGCTGTGTAAATAATTACAACTATGCTAGGGGGCGTGGCCTGGCTGTTAACAGGGCCAATAAAGCCGTCGCCCTGCTGCCAAGAAGGAGCTTTGCCTGCCGCACTTGTTACTTGCCACTTTCGACTCCTGACCTCGCATGCAATTCAAAAATGAGGGGGAAACGCAAAAACATTGTTCTGTTCGCAAGGCAGTCATCAGCCGGTCTTATATGGCAACTCTTACATCACCATCATGAGGTTGGAAAGCCCACACACCGAACCCCATGTTCAATTGCTGTTCGAGGCCAAGATCAGCCAAGAAAACTGAAAATCCGACGGATGAATCACAGCCGGCAGCTGAGCCAACAGAAGTCAGACATCTGTCAGACAATGGTTCTTGGGACCTCGACTACCCACAGATAGTTGCATTGAAAACGATTACTTTAAATAGGCAGAATGGTTCCGAAATAAAGATCAATATGCTGCAGACTTTTATGGTAAAGAGGAAAATGTCTTGGTAATATATGGCAAAAATAGAAAACTTTATTTTAGAACACATTAATTTATAATTAAAATAATAATAAAATAAGAATAACACAAACGGATTTATTAGATTTTTCATTCATAGCTTTGAGAACCATCTTTATTTTTAGGATTGGTTACACCAATGTTTTCCAAATCATGACTTTTCAATGTATGGCTAATAATATTTCATGCAGAGCTGTTGCAGTTCCTTTTTTTTAATAAATGTATCTTTTCCAATACCAAGACTTTCTTTACATCATCATTTCCTCATTCTATTGTAACATCATCATATTATATTTTTAAAATTGATTGATTTTTTCCAAGTGCATTTAAAATTGAGTAAACTTTGGGGCGCCCGGCTAAGAGGTCGCAATCTATCAAGCTAATAGAGCCTTAGCTCATGCAATAAATTAGCATGCGGCGATCAGATTTTAGTAATCAAATTATAGATGGTGATGCTCGATAATTTATGCCCGGGGGTCAGCGTGAAAACCGGCTGTAGAGCAAAGTATCAACACCCACACGCACTTGACTTTCAATCTCCATCTTACTCTCCATAAATTAGTAATTGCACTTTTATTATAAACAAACCATGGCTCTCATGATTTGTTACAGAGACACTTGCCATTTTTCAGCATTATCTCTGCGACCTTCAGTGATACTGTGATTTGTTCGTGGTTCATGATTTTTATTTGATTTAAATTGATATTCACACAATTGACCCGACTGTGGACCCGTGACGACAACAACAAGTTTAGCACACGACAGCTTTTATTTGTGATATCAACTTCAAAAATATAAATAGACACGCAACACCCAGATGATATGAAGAGGGAGTACCCTGTTTTTGCATAATATTTTTTTGTAATAACAATAATTTCGAAATAACATAGGTAATAGGTAATATTTGCAAAATATATTTTAAAATAATAATAAATAATACCTACAGAAAAGGCTCTTTCGATTTGTCTTTTCTTTCATAAGAAATTCAATGAAACAACCTTATAAAGGTGATACTCCCCTGCCTACCCTACGCGGGGTATCGCTATCTGACATGATCAGCAATCGCTCACTGAAAACGTTTTTATTTTCTTTTGACTTCATTTCACGCTCTCCAAATGGCGAATTAAATATGAGCTCATTCCCAAAATTTAGACAATTTCCAGCCGTCCATCTCAGGGGCTTTTACGCCCAAATACGGCGGCAGTCGTTTCCTTTAGCCCACATTGCGATCGCTCCGAAAAAGCCAGTTCGGAATTGGGTTTCCAGACGGCGGAGCGACCCACGCAGAGCCGCAAACTCCATGACTCCGCGATCTCTACTGTGTTCTACCATATATACAGCCAAATTCGTGTGCTGTCTCAATTAACTATGGACTTTTTCGCCTTAGACAGTGGCGGTGTGTATAGGTTTAATTAACAGCCAACAAGTGAACAGCCGGCAAAAGGCCAAAAAATCAAAAACAAAACATGAGAATCGCAGCCAAAACATTTACGAACCGAACTGAACTCTGAAGTCTGATAGAGCTCGAAGACCCACTGACGTCAGCTGTGTGAACTAGTTTGCGATCTCCAAATCTAATTAAGTTGCTCAACATTCTCGTTGTTCTGCAGCGAACGTGTTCTGGCTGTTAAAAAGCCAAGAGAAAGCTGGGAAATGAGGCGGGAAAATTGGCAAACCTTCTCCGAACAACTGGTACACGGTGCTCAAGACTTGGCTCTCGGAAGATTGCCAAATGGCTTGTAATAATGACGACAAGTCTTTGTGGCAGCTTTAATGGGACACTTCCGCTTAAAGCTAAGACCTGAGATCGCGGCTCTGCATATCGAGATACATAAATACCTGTTGGATCATTTTATAAATATTTATTTAGCGATTACTGCATTTCCCAGGCCCCTTTTCCCTCTAACCCCTTCTTTATTTTGCTATTTTTCGTGTGTGGTTAACGCTTTTTTGTGTTGTGCCTGCCATAATCAGTGACTTTGAAAAATGAGCTGAGGCGACCCGTCGACCGGTTATTAGAGCTGATGTCATGGGTGTTTTTGGGGGGTACGAGTACCAGGCAGACACAAAGGTATCAGACTTCGGCAGGAAGTGCGGAAGGGCCACATCTATGCCAACAAGTGACATCAATACGAGAGTGTCTCATTGACTAAACAATGGGAGGAGCACTGCGGACTTGGGGGCGGAACAGCTGACTGGGGGCTTAGCTCTAACCCCTGGGCACAGCCCTATGCCACCGGGAAATGCCAATAGTCAGACAGTCAATGAACTTTTGGGTCGGGTCAGCACGCAATCCACTGCTGCTTGGGGGCTCCCCAGACGCCTGGTTAACGCCTACTCCAGTTTTATCCTTACCGTAGGCTAGTTTTCCGATTGGCAGTATCTCGTCCTGCTTCCGCTCGATCGTTTGGTTTCCGCAACTTTCTTTTGCACTCTAAAAAACTTCACCTTATCGCGGCTTCAGTAACTTCTGTTACTCAAAGTCCTTTCTAGGATCTCTTGTGATTTTCGGGGGCTTTTCAAAACATCTGTTCACCGGACAAGATATCGTTAGTTTCGTTGCTATTGTAGTTGGTTTCGTGGCTGATTTATTATTTCGTTGATTCGTTCGTTGATTGGGTTCAAGTGACAGCTGCTTTGAGTGTCGGCCTGTGGCTCGCGTTTGATGTCTCGTGGAACTTTGGGTTTTCAAAACAAATAACACTTGGCTGGTTTACTTTTGACGGTTGGCCGCCGTAAGCTGGGATTATTTGTGGTGAGAGGGGAGCTAGAACCGCACTCGAGGGCTGTCGAACAGAAACTGAGGCACCAAGTCTCTAGCGCTCGCTTTTCGTTTCAAATCCACGACGTAACGACTCCAAGACGTAACGTAGCTTTTGCAGTGGACTTAACAGGGGAACGTAAGAGCTTACATCAGGTTTCTCTGCTAACTTTCTGAAGATTATGTTACTTAAATTTCATTGTATCTTGTATCTTTGTATCATTAAACTGATGTCATGTACCAAATCTTTATCATAGCATAAAATACTTTCTTCCAATTTTATAATGAGAGCATTACAATATTTTTAAACATTTTAAGTTTTTATAAATTAAAATATAAAATAAAAAATAAAATAAATACAAAAAATCAATCTCGAACTTTTAATGTTATTCCATATACTAGATTTTCGGTTTGAATAAGAAAATTCTGGGAGTGTCAACAGTATAATTTCCCCACCCAAATAAATCTTTTCTAAGATCTCATGCCTTTTAATTGGGGTTTGGGGCTCATTTGCATATTGAGAAAGTCGAATCTAGGGGAAGGTCGCCTTACATAGGCATTGCCCCCGGTCTCCTGCCCACGGATCAATCGTATCTTAATGGCTCATTGAGTATCTGTAATTCGACTGGGCTTGCGCTCATCGGGGAGGCCTATTTAAGGCGGTGCTCACAACAAAAAGTGCCGCTTGATTGTGGTTATGTAATGCTAGACAGCGATCTTGCCTCCGGCGAATCTAAATATATATCTGATCGCCCCGCCGACCCACCAATTTTGCACCACTGCTGCGGTGGACAGACAGACAGCCTTCACCCACACACGTGACTAATGGAGCGTGACAAACTCTTTGCGCAAAAGCCGCAATTGTTTTGATTCGATTTTAAAGAGTACATTCATAAATTTGCCTTTTGTTGCTTATTTGAAATGAAAGTTCTTGCGGTAAGAATCGTTATAAATTTAACGCGATTACACAATACAGAAACAATTTAAAATCCACCAAGTAAAGTCTATGAAGTTCCAAGTCTTATGACTTAAACACAATTAGTAACGTTTACTCATTACATGACACAGAACTTAAAGTTATTTCTACGCATCATTGTTTTGCAGTAAAAATAAATACTGTAACGAACCAAATTATATTCATACCATCATATTTAGTTCACACGAAAATAGATTAATTCATCACCGTTTCATTTTTTAATTGTACCCCAATAATAGGCAATAAAACTAGCAACCAATTTTTTAAGAACCAAAATCCAAAACTAAAAACTTTTTATTTTTCAAAAGGCCACGTAAATGTGGCATAATTTCAGGCTAAGAGGCAATGTTAAATATACAAATTTTAAAAATAAATAAAACTATTTTCATAGTTCATTAGCAGATTTAAATTTCTGGCTTTAAAAATTACAAAAAATTATTCACTTGTTAGACAAACGGGTTAAAAAACCGCAACGCTCCTCAAAGCTGGCTGTGATATGAATATTGTTGACAACATTTCACCGCCACTTTGAAGCCAGTTGCAGTTCTCACATTTTGATTTTATAATTCTTAAGGAACCCCAACTATTCATAAAACATGACAGAGCAGCAGTATTTTCGGTTCTTTTATTAGCAATATCACGTTGATGATTTTTGGTTTTGTTTTATTTTCTGGGAGTGGGTTTCATGGCAATAAACGTATGTCGTATTCGTATGTTTATCGTATATATATAGTTCTATAAGTTCTATATGCATAGGCGCGAGAAATCAACTAAGCCGCGTATTATAAGTTAGTAGTGTAATTTGTAGATTGCATATGTTGACCTTAGTCTGGATAGTGGCTACTGCAAGGATTTTGGCGGTTGGGCGGAATCGAGGCCGCCCTTCGCCCAGCGAGAGGAATCATCTTAGACATAGACATTACCATGCTTTGTGGATCGGCTAATGCTAGATATAGTCGTACGGAGGACGCTTACTGGCTACCACATTCATATAAAGATAGACAAACCTCTGCGGTTTCTGTGTATAGTTCGAATCTCGTATCAAAATGCTGTATCAAAAGTTGTACAAAATGCGCTTTTCTGGTTTAGCTTGCTGGTGTTTCGGATTGAAGTTCTGTTTGATTTGCTGTTTCTGTTGGTATAGTCTGGCTGTAAGTCTATGTGAGTTGCTTCTACTTTGGTTCTGTTCGAATTCTTCTCTAGTCCGATCTTGGCTCGCAAACGTTTTTGGTGTGAAACCGAGTTCTGGGCTCGCAGTCTCCGAGTTTGGCAAAAATTAATAAAATAAGAGGGGGAAAGGGTGAGATAAATGTTCATCGTACATTTTATTTGATTTTCGGTTTTTCTTTTTCTCTTTTGTATTTCGGTTGCTTAATCAAATGATAAAATTAATTAAGTAAAACGTTCATAAAAATACGGTAAAATATGTGTTTAGATATATATCTTTATATCTCGCATAGGCATTAAAAAAAACGAAAGAATTCAGTTAAAATATAAAGCATATCGTGTAAATTTCTCGTATTCATATCGTACTTGATTCATACTTTGAGCGTGGGAGAAG
Source organism: Drosophila biarmipes (assembly GCF_025231255.1). NCBI lineage: Eukaryota > Metazoa > Arthropoda > Insecta > Diptera > Drosophilidae > Drosophila > Drosophila biarmipes. The sequence continues at coordinate 4,345,861 of NC_066612.1, read as the reverse complement.
TCATCGCAAGATCAAAATTAAATACAAATAAAAATCGTCTGCAAAAATTAAACAATAAATCACAAAACTTAAACTAAGCACGTACAAATCTAGTCTAAAAATTGTTTATGTTCCTTGGCGAACTTATGATCTTTTCATCATCCTTCTTCGGTTCCTCCATCCTTCTTATCAGTTGTGCAAACATTTCGCTTTCGACTTGAGGCTTACATTTAATATTTAATGCTTAATCAGTTTTCTTGTTTGTTTCTTTCTTTCTATCGTTCTTTAGAGATACTCATATTTTACTTAGCACAGTGGCTCGCTATTTAAAAAAGCACATTTAAATATCATATCATATGCGTGTGTATCGTTATAATTTCTTAATTCGCTTTCGGTATGTGAAATGTATCAAAAATTTGACTATTAACTACAGTTTTCTATACTTTAATGCATTTCCGCTTTCTTCATCTCCTTCAATATAGTTGCTATGTGTGTGACTGTCAGTTGTTGCGCTTGGTATCATCCCACCGACCAACAGTTAACGCGTTCATAAACATAATGATATCATTCGCTCAGCTCGGCTCTAGCTCCAGCTCTATCAAACAATCCAAGTATGCCATAATCGTATGGGCTATGGTGCCGTAATGGTAAACTGGCCTGCGCTTAAACATAAATCTTATGGTTCATATACATGTATGTATAAGTCTAAATATATATCTTTCTCCTCGCCGCCTTGGCCTGCTTAAATGTAATGCCTTTAACGTTCTTCATAATCTTAAGATGCTTCTTGTTCAGTGCGTGTTGTTTTCGGGCGATGGCTGCCGCAATCTGGTCCGCTGCTTAGTCGGTTAGCGTCTGGGCCACAAGAGCCAGCTGATCCATGAGCACACGGAACGCGGGACGCTCCTCGGGTCCATGTGACCAGCACAACTTCATGACCTTTGGGGAAGATATTGAATAATAGTTAGAAAACTCTTTAGTGGTAAATGCGCCCTGTGCTACTCACATCATAAATCTCCTTGGCACACGACTTTGGTTTCTCTAGGATAATTCCGCGCTGCACACGCTCCACCACCTCTGTGTTCTTTAGGCGACCATATGGCATCTTGCCGCAAGTGAAGATCTCCCACATCAGCACACCTAATATACCAAACAATACCCATTAATTAGACATTAAATCAATTAAATGATTCGGGTCAAAGCCTCACCGTAAGCCCACACATCGCTCTTGGAGGAGAAGCGCGTGTAGTTGAGCACCTCGGGCGGCGCCCACTTGATGGGGAACTTGGTGCCGCCGGAGCTGGTGTACTGATCGTCCAGAACATATCGGGCCAGGCCAAAGTCGGCCACTTTGACCACATTTTCGGAGCCCACGAGGCAATTGCGGGCGGCCAGATCTCGATGGATGTAGTTGTGGCGCTCCAGGTAGGTCATGCCCTTGCTGACCTGTATGCACATGTCCAGCAGCAGCCCCATGTTGCCGATCAGGGTCTTCTCATGCCGCCGCAAGTAGTTCAACAAGGAGCCGTGCTTCATGTACTCGGTCACAATGTAGATGGGTCGGTGCTTGGAGCAGACGCCATACAGCTGCACCAGATTCGGATGCTGCAGCTTGGTCATCACCTTGGCCTCCTCGATGAAGTCGTCCTCGGACATGGTGCCCTCCTTCATCATCTTCACCGCCGTGTCGATGGATCCGCGCCACTTGCCGCGCCGAACCACCCCAAACTGTCCCGATCCCAGCTCCTCCATCAGCATCAGCTCCATGGGATGAATCTCCCATTTGTCGTGGGACAGGCCCGCCGTCGGTGGAACGGGGCGATCGCAGGGCGACGATTTGAGCCGGCACGCCAGGCCGCCGGAGTTGTGGCGATGGTAGTTGATCAGATCCGGAATAGTCTCACAGCAGTGCTTCTCGCTCAAGTAGTACTCGCAGCGGGCATTCTGCTTGATGTGGTAGTGCTTCACATGCGACTGTGGACTGTGGTGGGACCGCAAGATTAATATTCATGTTTACTTTAGTTCGGTTTTTATGGGTACACTTACACTTTGGTATGCAGCGATAGTGTGTAGAGACCCTTGGTCGATGACTTGCGGACCACGAAGCAGCCCTCCTTGTCGCCCTGCTTGAGCAGGGACTCGGCCCTCTGGCGTGACATGTCGCCCACATACCATCTAGGAAATAAAATGATATATCATTAATTTTGTTTATTATAATAAATAATAACTTAGTTTATTTCTTACTACATAAGTTAATAACAGTTTATTTCTTAAGGTTGAATACTGAATATTTCTAATATTTTCTATTTTATTTTATTATTATTTTGAATATACTAAATATCCTTCAGATATTTTGATCCTTTTTGGTTTTTCATGATAGTTTCCCCCAGTTTTATTACTTGTAAGACTCATTTTACTCACTCGTAGCGCTCCAGGCCCAGCAGCGCCTTCGGCTTGACATAGTTGCTGGGTATATAGCCGACGTTCCCTACGGCATCTTTGACCTTCCACCAGTGCTCCTGCGAGTCATCGATCACCTCGTATTCGGCATTCTGTAAATAAATCAACTCCATTAGCATAAATTCATAAAGGAAAAGTATTTATGTAAGACTTACCTTCTCCAGCGACAAATCGCCGCCTTCGATGGCCTTAAATGGATAGAGGGCCACCACCAATTTGACAAAGTGTGAATTGTCCTGGCGAAGAAAAAGAAAACATGTAAAAAACCACTTCCTTGGAACGTAAGGAGGTAATTACTACCTTGGCTTTGGAATTCGGAGTTCCGGGGGTGGGTATACCGCCAGGCATATTGGCATCCAATAGAGTTCCGTTGCCGTTCAATAAAGTTGGGGACTGCTTGAAAGTTGTCAGCGAGGACTGTTCGAAAACGAAACGAAAGTTGATTAGATGCAAGTTTACTTATTGGTTGGTGTATCCTCGAAACTCACCTGAGGCTGCAGCGATGTGGGCGTGCAACTGCCGCCACCTCCTCCGCCGCCGCCGCCTAGGCCAAGGCTTCCGCCGCCTCCCAATCCGCCGCCCACTCCGCCGCCGAGACTCCCCGAGCTGTTGTGCTGCAGGCTGAACTGACTGTTGGTCGTGGAGCTGTTGGGGCTGATGCTGCGCGTTGAATTCTGGGCTGGAGAACTGCCGTTGCCTGGAAAAAATTAAGGAAATGAAATGATTTCAATTAGAAAACATGTTCAAGTTCGTTTTCTAAGTCTTTTGTTTAATGCTGTGAAAAAATACTACAAAAAATACTGAAACAAATACCAATTAATCAACAAAATCTTTCGAGTTCGTTGCCTAAGTCTTTCGTTTTGAAATACAAATTTATAGAAAAATACCTGTACATAAAAAAAAGGAAATCTACAAAATGTGAAGATTTATTTAGAAACCTATTTTACTGAGCTTAAGTCTAAATTCAAAAATAATTAAATGTAACTTTATAAATTTTTAAATCAAGTTCGTTGTTTAAGTCTTTTGTTTTAAAATAATATATTTATTTACCACTATTTTATCTCCCCAAAAATGTATGTGCCAAAGATGTATTTTATTTTTGGAACATATTTTGGATATTTTACTTGAGCGTGCCTTGTACTACACTCAACTCCAAATTTAAACATTTTCAGGCCCCAGGGCTGTCCAATTAATTAGCCATCGACAAATATCGCAAAATCGCCTTAAGTTGTCTGTTATTTGTTAGTTTTTTTTGGTGGCTGGCGATTCTTGTCAAGGTGATAATTAATTTGAAGCTGGCCAAACGCTGACACTGAACATTGACAAGATTTTCAATGGTTCAAGGCGCCCGCTCGACCAACTGACTGGTCGCCCACAATTCGTAGATAAATCAAAGACATTGGAGCAGAGCTTTTTGATGAGCTGGACTTTGACCGGCTTGAAGCGATTTCAGTGTTTGCCAACCGGGGTTTTTCGAGTGCCCCCCGCAATAATAATAATAATAACAACGTTAGCTCGAAAAGTGAACTCGAAGTGTAACCCGAATTAAAGAAAAAATAAATAAAGATAAATAAACGAAACTTAAATGCCAGTCGAGAGCAGTCGAGTTTCGGCATTTGAGTGGGCGTCTCTTATGCAACTTGGCCCCTTAGCAAATGAGTCAACGGCGGCTCATGATATACATTTTGTCTTAATTTTTTCTTCTGATTTTTTGATTTTTTGTGTGTGTGCCACTTGGAATCCACTTGGCATCGGCTGAGCGCGTGGAGAAGAGTGCTTCAGGTAGGCGCCTCTGCTCGAGAATCGCAATCGCCGAGCGGTTAAAACAAAAGTGAAGGTTAATCGCGAAGCGAAAGTGACGGCCTACGGCTTAAGTGCGATTTCCCAACTCGCTCGCTATATTGTGTACATACTTATAAATAAATTGATACAAGATATGGCATATGGCAGGAGGGGGAAAAATTGCCCTGCCACTGACTTTCAATTGATAAGCCCATTTTCTCAATATCACAAAAGCCAGGCAGCAGTGCACACACACATTTTTCATGTGAAAACTTGTTGGCCCGTCTGCCCCGCCCCCCGGTTTTCCGCCCATTCTCACAAACAAGCCGGGGAAAACGTGCCGGCAAAAGATGACAAAAGCCTTGAAGGAAACTCTAAACAATCCACTCCAGCAACTACGTAGTACGTACTCGTGCCCCTGCATTGATGCAAGATTGAGACCAAAAATAGAAAGTTTTTCTTTCTTTCCCAGCGAAACGCACACAATCGCACACTTGCCGGTTGTTAAAGCCGTGCTCGGGCTTTTGTTTGGCCATTTTCCATGCAAATGAAAAGCGCCTCAAGCATTTTCCCTGCACACACAAACTTGTAATAAGTAAATTGCTGGCTTTGAAGTCTGACTTCTGCCGAAAGGTTGATTTATATGGGAAAACTTAAGGAGATTCTGTAAGAATGCTTATTTGAATGATATATAATTGTTAAATGTAAGCATAATTTATTTTTAGATGATGAAATATATATTTAGGAATATAGAAATACAAATTTACAAATAAAAAATGTATGGGTTATATATAAAATAATTCTTAAACATTTTTCAATTTTAAAAAAAGGTGTTTATATTTTTATAGAGTATTGCAGAATTGATTTACATTTTAAACACTGCAACCCCCTTTTAATGACAGAGCATAAAAGTTTATAAGACCTCAACTGGATTTTCCCGTTGCACAGATAGTTGGGTATTTAAATCAATTGGAAACTCTTGAAAATTGGCAAACGGAAGTGCATTTTACATGCATACTCAAAGCTCTCTCATAAATCACTCATAACTGGAGGGAGAGCGGAGATAATTTACATTTCCCAGTGAGTTTCTGCCACATCAACAGGTGCGTTGCAGTCCCAAGCCCACTTGCAACATTTGTCATTACCGCTCCACGGGTATTTATAGCTAATTGTGTAATTGTGCTTTGTCTTTGCCCCGCTTTTTCCTCCGCCAATCCCGCCCCCTTTTGAAACCCTCCTCCGGCAACAATTTGTTATGCAAATTGCTATTCTTGTTATTGCTGCTAATGCGGGTATTGTTGTTGCAGCTGTGTGGGGCTCAACCTCGAGCCGAGTGTTTGTGGAAATCAAAAGCTGCAAGACTTTCAAACACGTGTTTGCCGCGGTGTTCTCCATAAGTTATTCCAAGCAGGTGAAACTAATCCAAATGCGATGACTCAAAGCTAAGAGAACGCCCACCAAAGTTACAAACAAGATCAGGGTCTGTGTCTAAAGCAGTGGTAGACACTTGAAAAAATTAAGAAACCATAAAATCCATTGAACATAACCACTAATATTATCTAATCTATAAGAAAGGAATTTTTAAATATTTAAAAGAACATGTTTTAAAATACTACTTCATATTTCAAGATCATTTAAAATTGAATGAATCATAAGTGTTCTATATAAATCAGTTTACTAAATTGCATAATAATTTTCTGAAATATCAAAGTTTCTAGAAAATAGCCATACTTATGTATGGATTCACCTATCTTTACACCCCCTATAAAGTGGAATTTTTTCAGAATATCTTCCCATATAAGGCAGAGCAAGAATCGGGACATCAACTCACGAGCCAGATCATTCAGCTTACCCAGCTTGAGTGCCGATAAAAGCATCATAGTTGCTACAGCGAATATCTGTGGTGGAGACCTCGGAGACTCCACTCAGATACAAAAATTCCACTCCGCGGCGATGTCTTGCAGTAATTGTGTCAATTCACTTTCACATAAATCGCTTGTTCGGCTCGGTTTCTTGGGTTTCTTCTTTTTCGATTTGCAATTCTTTGAACTATAGTTTCAGGTTGTTGGCAAACTGGTTTCGCGGTTGCTTCCTTTTTGCAATCTGCAGTTGTTGCTGTTGTTATTCGCATTTGTTATTATAGTAGTTGCTTTAGCTGCTTGCTGTTGACCTTTAAGCGCTCCCCATTCGGCGATGCTGAGCGGCTTTTACCGTTAAGGCGGCCCTCGAATAAATAAAAACTCGCAGCTTCCTGTGCTCAAGATTCGTTTCTGGTAATCTCGACTTTATAATTATTTATGTAGCTATATATTTTTGCTATATCTGAAGTCTGCTTTCACACAATGGCCAAAGGCGACGCCATCTTGAAAACATTTTCCATAGGCCTTAAATATTTTTCCTGCATTTCTCATTAGTTTGGTTCATAAACTTTGCTTTCCATTCTATTTTACACACAAATAGAATCACAACAACTAGGTGGAATACATTTATGTTTGCTATAAATTTCTTTCTCCTTCAAAAAATATCAAATTTTGTGCGCGACGCGAACTGTTTCAGTAAATGTTTAAAAGCCAACTGACTGAAATGGCAACTGAATTTTTTAGCCACACAGCAGCAACCTGGCTGAGAAAAGCAGCAACAACTTCCAACTCACGGAGGCCATAAACATAAAGTAAAACTTAATTGTAGCAGTGGAGAGCGGAGGTTGGAGAGTGGAGAGAACGGAGAGAACGGAGAGCAACAGCAGCAGGCTCTACAAAGCAGAAGCCGCCAAGCGAAACGACGACAACTTGAGCAACATAAACAAACACTGAAAATATTTGTATGGTACATAAAGGAAAATATATAAAATAAAAAATAAAAAAAAAACCTGAGATACATCTTTGATATTAAATAAATTTAAAATATAATGATCCTTAAGACACATAGATATGCCAATAAAAAGCTGTAAACCTCATAGTTTCTTAATCAGATGTCAGTAAAATCGAATGCCTTTTGTACTTTTTTTTATATTTATACTAAGATTTAGTCTTAATTCATATTATGAAATAGTTATACTTTTACCTATAATTATCACATAATAATAAAAATGAGTCACCAATTTTTAATAACTTTCGAACTATACCAAATAAATATATTGTTTCTCAGTGCACACCCATAACCACCGATCAAGGTGCAGAGTTGAGAGCTAGCTCTTCTTCTTTTCCTTTCCAAGCTTGTCAAGATGCAACTATGAGTCTAAAACTATTTCTTCAATAGCGTTATTTGTTGTATTTACCAAGCGATGCGCCTTCAACTGCGAAATGAATTTTCTTTGAATGTTAACGGCAAAGTTTCTATAATGGGCACACACTCAAACACAAAAGAAAAAGATACAAGAAACAACTACAACAGCGATTGCAACAATTACATCAATGAAACGAAACAAAACTTTTGAACTTTTGCTTGCACGTTTAAGTTTTCGGAGAACAAAAAGCACGAGAAACTCACTTGTATAATAGCGAGGTGTGTGGAAAAACGAGGAAAAGCAAAAGCCGCAGAAGACAAGACCGAAAAAAGCGTAGAGTTTCTTTTGTTGTGTCTTCTCGGCGAAGATGAGGCAACAGGCGGGAAACTCAGCAGGTGGGAGCGAGACGGGCGATGTCTGCACACCTGCACACACGCACAGGTGAGTGTGTCAATAAATATACAAACGAAGCAACAAAAGTTGCTAGTACACCGGCAACATGTTGCTGTGGGGATATTAAGAAGATATAAATACTTAGATGTATCTTATGTTTTAGATGTTTACTCAATAAAGTTATATATACTTTAAATTGAAATAGTAAACCTTATTGTAGTTATTATCAAAATTTATTTAAACATTATTTTAAAGGAAAGCAAATAGAAATAGATAGGTAGATATAGATTTATAAAGACGTATATTTTTAGTAGAGATAGTAAACTTTCATTGAGTTGGGCCCCATTTCTTTGCGTTTTTGTATTCAGCCTGAAAGTAGGCAACAGTATCTTTGAAATATAACTTGCGGCATTGCGTTTTAAAATGTGGAAAAAAGAGTTTACAACAAAGAAAAACACGTTTATCATGGTGAAGAAAGGCAGATGGCACAAGCCTAAACCTTGAATGCTCAAAGACCATTTAGCGCCTTTAACAAATGAGTTTGTAAAAGTGCAAAAGAAAATCGGGAAAGATACCATATAAGAAAAGAAGACATGACTCGAAAAAATGGGGGAACATTTTAAATTAAAAGGTATATAAATTGATCATATAAAATGAGAAACAACACTCTTAAAGACAGTAACAGTAGAGGAAACAGTAAGGGTTTATATAAAATTTAATTTTAAAAATTAAAACCTGAAGTATCTGAGGAATACTAACATTTGGCTTATAAAATACTACCTGTTGTATAACTCCTAAAGTTCCCTGTATCTTGCTTCCCCAAGAACTGCAATTTTCAATCATCTTACAACTACGAAACGCACTTTACACAAAACCAAATGTAAACCTAAATACATGGTGAAAAAAATTAAGGTTAAATGTTTACATCCGAGGCTCATAAAAAAGCGTGTGAAAAATTGCTAACTAATTGGCAAGTTGCATGCGGCAAAGAAAACAATAATTACACGCAAATTGTTTGGAAAATTGTGCAGTCAGCGACACCAGCGCCAAGAAACAATAACAAAGCAGTAATAACAATAACAATAATATTCAAACAGGAAACGGCAAAAAGACAAACAACAAATTGTAATCGTGGCTGCGTCTCTGTTTTGTTACTTGTTTATGCAAATGTGGGTTAATAACATTTGAGCGCATGTGCCGTGAATATAAAAACATTCAAGACTCTGCGGAATTCTAATCGTTTTGCAAATATTTCGTATTTCACTGCACCGACAGCACAAAGTTTGCCAGTTGATTGAAATGTTTCGCGCGATTACAATCTCATTGATTTGCCGGTGGGTGTTTCTCTATCCCCCAATAACTTTACACCGCTTGATTTTGCATTCTGGCATTCAATTAACGCCAGACGGAAGTGGGTTTTCAGTGGGTTCTAATTGAATATGTTTATATTAGACAATCACTCACATTCTTCAGGTTGATACTCACAGAATCTGACAGCAAAAGCTACTGAATTCTAGCACCTTACAATATTACATGATATTGGCGGGCATCTTACATAAATCTTGTTCTTATTGCGAAATGATGATCAATGTGATAAAGGTATTAAATAACTTATAAGACCGGTTATAAAATAATTTCTTTATATGACAGTAAAGCTACTAAATTGTAACACCATATAAGGAACAAGATAATTAATTACGAAATGATGACTTAATATATGCTAGAAGTATTTAAAAGCAACTTTCTAGGTGGTCCATAAATTGTTAGATTTATCTGAATTATAATGCAATACATCTTATAGAATAACGTACTTTTTTAGCACCCTCTATTCTTAAACTAAACTTTTAAAACACTTTTATCATATCTTATGGTACTTTAATCTCCAATTGGCTCCTAAAAATTTATTTTGGGTATTGTTTATAGCTCGGTTAACAGATTTTCATTATGCAACTGATGAAATTAAAAATTTCCCTTGAAAAACTACATCCCCAGGCGATCGTCGCCACAGCCTTAAATCCCTTTCAAATGGCGACCCAAGCTCTTGGGATTAGCGACCGCCTCGAAAAGTCGAACACTCCCCGTGGGGTTTTATGTCTCCAATTAACACAATATAAAACAAACCCCGAACAAAGGAAGAAATAGTCGGGGACAAAGCGAAATCAATCGAACCAATTTGCATATGAAAAATGACGTCGAAAATAAAGCGGGCGTTGCTTGATATGCTGATATACATATTTTGGTGAATAAATATTATTTTTCGGTTTTCTGGTTAATTTCTGCCCGCAGCTTGCAGCAGGGCACTGGGTTTTTGTTTTTTATTTTTATGCATTTTTAATGAAACCATTTAGGCGACCGAAGACCACGGGCAGCTGGAAATTGTGTTTATGACAACGAGAAATCCCAGCGTATACGTCTTCGAAATTCAAAATCATAAAGTTGATAAGCAACTTTTGAGCTGCTCTCTGACCTTGATTTTTTATGGTTTATTTTTTGTTTTTTTTTTGTAGGGTTGTCACTTTTAACTTTTGATCTGAGAGACATTTTTCCATTTTCAGGCAGACGTCTTGTCAATAACTTTATGTTTCGCAGGGCGAAGCAAATTGAATTTACAATAAATAAAAGTGGTCAACCGGCTGGTGAGGCAAAGGTCTTCGTCGACTTGGCATGGCAACAGAGGTGAAGAACTCAAGAGCTTCAGAACTACCGAACCAAGAGTGGAGATCGTAGAGCCCAGACCTATGTATACCCAGGTGCAGTAATGCACGTCTGTGTGCGGATTCGTGCCCAGAAGCGAAATGAGAGCCCATGGTCTCGTGAAGAGTCACCGATTGCTTTGTGGGGCCAAAGACAATTTACAATAATATTTAAATACGCTTTTTGCAACTGCTCTGGCTCTGCTCTGGCCAACTGGTTTGGCGACTGCCCAAGTTAACTTAACTTAACTTAACTCGACTTGAGTTGAGTTGAGCCAAGCCGCGCCGAGTTAGCCTGAACGTGCCATTGCCGGCTCACAGATTTGCGTCTCTGGGGTTTCTTTTTCGGTTTTCGGTTTCGTTTTAAGACAGTTTAACTGAATTTACTGAATTCCGAATCCAGCGAAGGCTGTTTCGGTCAAATTGGAAATGGTATTGGGGTATATCCCAATCTTTTTCTTATATCGATCACAGTGCCGAGTTCTAGAGAAACTTGACTTAGATCCATTTTTCGATTTGTGACAGGTGTGCCGCCACAATAATTAGCAACTGCGTCAAGTTTGCGGCTATTTTGCATTGCGACACGAACTTAGTCATGTGACGTCATGGCAATCACACGGTTTTTTATAATTTGTTAGCAGAATAATGTGAGGAAATTCTAAAAAAAAAAACTTAGAATGTAGACTCATTTAATTCCCTGCTTATTTAGTTCCAAGTTCCTTAAATCCTTGTAAAAACATATATATATATTTAGGTCTGTTTTTGTACTAGATTCTATTTAAAACTCAATGTAACTTCTTATATTGAATAATATTTATGATATCAACTATACTTCATAAAACTAATCTAATACCTTAAAGAAAAAAACCTCAATTGGACAAAAACATTTATTTTTATTGGTTTTAAAATGGTTCCACAATATCATAAAGGAATTTAATATAATTTGGTTTTCTTTAAGCAATTTCTTATAAAACATAATACAACATTTATATTTTAAAAAGAAAAAAAATTAAACCATCTATCAACCAAAAAAACTCACCCTAAATTGTAGAAAAAACAGGACTACCCATTGAAATACCCCCCGAAAACGCGTTAAAAACGCAGCTTGACTTGCACATGAAATCGCACATAGCGAAAACAGCAACTGCAAAATAAATTGAATGTTTCTGGTCAATTGGTTTGGTCAACTCAAAGCACCGAAGCCGCTCGACAGCCAACAAGTGGCTGCGAAAGACTGAGACAGAGGCTGCCAACGGTCGGGCCTTTGCTTTGGCTCAAATTGCAAATGCAAATTGCAAATTTTTGTGGTCATTGTTAAGTAAAGGCCATAAATAGGCACACAGCTCGCAGCAGCAGCAACAACAATGCAATAATTTTATTGTCAACTTTGGCATGCCAATCAGCCAAAAGAAAACAAAGCGAAATGAGCACAATGTGCAAAACCGAAAGTCTAGCGAGAAAAAGCGCACAAAGCGCTCCAAGTGGGGCGTGCTATATAAAGATGATGGATAAAATGGGCTATAAAGGAGGGGGGCTAGAGAATGGGAGGCTGGCGTGATGGAGCAGCTTTCAATCTTCGTCTCGCCTGAAATTACTATGCAAAAACAGACTTTTCGATTGGCATTGATGTATCTCCGCCTGGAGAGAATCCACACAATCGTAGAATCTACAGTCTTCCCCGCCCCCCGTACAGCCTGGCACTTTCGGTTTTATTGCAGCTGGATGGACGGTTGGATGGATGGATGGATCTCTGGGATCTGTCGTCTTCAGGTTTTTCTTCTGGGCTTGCCCGACGACTGCTAATTGATTTCAATTATGCAATTGCCATGTCTCCGCGGCTCCTCTTGGCTCTCCCCACGATTCTTCTCCGGCTTTCTTTATCGTGTGCCTGGCATCGTCTCGCCCAGCTGCTGTCATATGTTCTTATGTAGGCTCCTCCGCCGGCTGCATTGCTGACGATCATCTAATAACCGCCTGCCATCCGAGCCATGGCCATATAATCATGATAATTGTCAGGGAGCGGAGATCCAAGAGCAGGCAGCCCGATCGCATCGGCAGACTGTCGCTAAATGCTGGCTTGGCGGAAAGCACTGCGAGAATAGGGTTCTTCAAGATACATTTTGGTATCCAAAAAATACCTTTACAAAGCTTAAGTTGTTAGGATTTAATGATTGTTTTTTTTAAGATCTGTTTGTTTTTCATCGTATTTTAAAGCATAGAAAACACATATTTTGATTCATGTTTTCATGACATACACATTAAAATATATTTCATCTGTTGGAAGTAGTTCGAAATCCTATCTATTGTTTTCCAGTGCAGAACTCAAGTGACTGCCTCTTTGGAAGGCATCATCGCCAGCGACGCCTCTGCGGGATGACTCCACGTCATCTTGCATGGGAGTTGAGCTTTCGCTTTGCATGCAATGCGGAAATACAGAACAGAATTGGTTTCTGGATCCCCTATCAGACGGTTTCGTGTTTACAAATGGCTCGGCAAAGCCTCCTGAAATGTTTACGCTGCGATACATTACGTAATTGATGCACTCTTAGCATTTACGTAGGGTTTAGCTGCATAAGATTAAAATCATTTGTTTGCGTTGGGAAACCGTCGGGTGGAAATAAACAAACAACGGACCAAGAAGTTTCCCTTATCAGTAAAATACATTTTTGAAAACTGAAACAACTTTTAGAAAAGTTCCTCAAGGCAAATGAAACTAAAATTCATGTCTAGTTTGCACTACAGATACATTTGTCAAATATTTGATCATAGATACAAACGCCATGTTAAGATAGTTTACCTAACAAATTTAGTTACTTGTAAGCATGACATGCATTTAATTCGAATTTCTTTTTATAGTAGTAGCTTCATATATTGAAATCTCTTGCTAAAATAAATTGTCTTTAGGTTTCTTGTTTGATTAAGCTTATCTTCGTGAGCTGTCTTGTTTAACTTAGAATCTAATAGCTAGAACCTGTATAATTTGTTTAAGCTAAACTCAAATTAAATACTATTTATAGCTTTTTCTGCCTTATGGTTCTTCCCCTTCATGTTTGCCATTGTAAACATGGACTAAGACACAGAAAAGTTTATTATAAGTTGTCTCAAAAAATAAATATGGTACATGGCTCTAAAGAGAGTTTATTATAAATCATTTTTAAGACAAGACACTTGATTTATTCGGTTATACCACCTGTGTTAAGTCTATAAATCCCCTTTTAAGTCTATATATTTAGTGAACTCAGTCACAAAAAGGTTTATTATAGTATGACTCATGAAATAAAAAACTTTCAAGAGAGTTTGTTATAACATATTTTGAGCGCAATACACTTGTTTTTCATTTTTAAACTTTACTTTAGATGAGTTAAGCATAGATGTCAAGTCTATTGACCCCATTTTGAAGGCTAGAAAATAACCATTATTAACATTAACTAAGACGCAAAAATTTATATATTATTGTGCCTAAAATACTAAATATGGATCATAGTTCTTAAGGGTTTGTTGTGAAATATTTTGAGCATAGTTGTTTTTTATTTTGATCGTTAAATGAAGGCTGGTAAGCCACTTGTGTCAAGTCAAATAAACCCCTATTCAGGGCTGGATATTTACCTTCTTTGGTTTTGGAACTGGTCAGACTGTGACCGATGTGGTTCCAGAAGTTCAGCCGGCAGCCGAACACTTTCATTTCCTTGACCCGCTCCTTCATGTTGCCAATGACGCTCGTTTCGGCCAAGCTCACGCAGGGAATCATTTGAGAACGGACGCGTTTTCAAATTGTATTTCTATTTTTCCCCCTTTTCAATTGAATTTGTACTGCTGGCGGGGGAAGAGATAGATTTTTTTAGACATGGACGCGTTGTGGGTCATTAAAGTTGAGTTGGGCAAGCGGTTTTTGCAGCCATTCGAAGCGATTTGTGATTTGTAATTGCGCTTTTTTGAAGTCACACTCGGTCTACACAACTTAATGAGCCTCTGCTCAAGTACAAAGTTTGCGGAAGCAAACCGCCAAACTACTTAAAGTCCATCAAACGCATGGAACAGATGCTTTAATTGCCAAAAAACGTTGGACCATTGAAACAATCAATCAAAAAACCAATACGAAACCGAGGAAGCCGCCGAAATTTCAATTCCTGTTTGGGCAATTGAATATAAATATTTGGAAGCATGCTTTTAATTACCTCGCACACACGAATCTCCCCATAAATCAAACACATTTTGCATTTGATTTACGCTTCGCTTGAAGAACATCAAACGTGTCTCGCTTTTTATTTATTTTTTATTCGCTTCGAATTCCTCAAGATGAGCTCGAGAATTTCCTTACAAATGCTTGGCACAGATTGCAGTAAGAAAATCTGCTAAACAATCGGGGTTAGCCTGCTGCAAATGCTAATCATGCTGCAGCCAAAGTCGGTTGAGGTTGCCCCCATCATCATCGACAATCATCATCGGCTTCATTGATTTTCGCATTGTAATTGTTCGAGTGAAGCGCTGCAGTATCGCAAGATTAATAATCATTTTTGTGCGGTAGAAGCTAATGACGGATCCAATCTGTAAGACCGAAATTGATTTATGGGGCTCTAAGCGAAGTAGAACAGTTTTCGTTTGCCTACAACACGGCAATACCCCATTGAAGGCAAGTGAAAACCTTGAAAACGCACCCAGTAGAGTAGAAAAACCGAATCTTAGACAACAACCTGTAGCCGTGGGCAGCGAAGACCTAGGCGCAGTTCATTGAGCTCCACTGTAACACTGGGATGTCTCATTTCTTATACAAAGTAGCAACTGTTGGCAACATAATTAACATCAATTTCCAGTTTGTTTTTTTTTTCTACCCCATTTGGTTCCTCAATTCAGTGGAACAAACACACGAAATCTAATGAACTTTCAAAGTGATTAACGATGCTCTTGGCTTGCGGTTTACGCAGAATGGGCGTGGCCCTGTATTAAAATTAAAGTCTATTTACAGACTGATTGGTAGGGGCTTGATAAACAGTTAAAGCGATATCCAAATGATCAGGTGTGGACGGAAATTATTTTGGATTCGGTTACAAATAGTGCTGCTATGAATACCAATGAAAAAGGTGGCCAGAGCCAGCAACACGATGTATTACTTTACCAGGAAATTAATGGTATTATATATATATATATATTATAAATGTTTATAAAAACAAAAATTATACTATTAAAAGTTAAGTTTGATATTACTCCACCAAGTATTTTATGGTATTTTGGACTAATCTTTATAAATATTAAATAAATAAGTTCCTAAATAATTAATTTATATGAAAACTCATTATACTATAAACACCCATTTAGAGTTCAAAAGCCAGGGGCATCAAAAACAATTTATTTGAGAAAACTCAAGTTAAAAGCCTGATGAAAAGTCGTGGGAAATATGAAAACAATAGAAGCATTTATACCTGATTGAATCAGAGTTTTAAGCCGGATGATTTTCTAGTTTCAAAGTGCGACAGAAGTATCTTTTCTTTGCTCAAAACTCGTGTCGAATTGGGAAAAGTGAAATTTTCACGCCTTACACAAGCGCCCATTAAAGTCTCGACTTTAATTGCATGCGAGTGTTGACACAAAAAACGAGAAAATCAGTTCAACTTTTACTCGACGTAAGCTAAATAAGAAACAAACAAATGAATACGTAAATGCGTTGACTTACGACCGCCTTGTTGACCTTGCCTGACCCTGCAAAAATCAGCGAAAGAGTTGAGATGCTGCCCCGAGCGAAAGGAAAGCGCTGCCAAAATAAAGCCGAATACGAAATTCAAAATAAACCGTTTGGGGCGTGGCAAAGTGAAAGAAAGCAACCGCTTTGACCTGATTCCGAAAGGTAAATGCTAAAGCCGCTGCAAAAAGCATAAAAGATCCAAAAATCCAGCAACTCGGGGCGCGTGAACAAAGCAAATCCGCCAAATAACTTAAAGCGGTCAAGAAGCTATAGCTTTCGCTTGTCATGTTTTCATTTTCCCTGCTCTGTTGTGCTCCCCGACTTTGGGTCTTTTCGGGCTTACTACTGCGCGATGGTGTTAAGAAGTCGGCAAATAAAATGGCACGTAGCTGACCTTGACCCGTTGCCTTTGGGTATCCCATAAAATGCAATTTTTATGAACGGGCCCAGGCCGCAACAGCAAATTGCAATTGAATCTTTGGGCCAATTTATTTTTGGCAAATTGCTAACGGTACTGAAAAGTCAGTAAAAAAGGGGAAACAACTAAGTGCAGGCTTTCGCAATACGCAAAAGAGTTTTTTTAACCAGTTTCAAAGAGAGCTGCCTACGAAAAAAGGCTAAAACGACAGGGAGAGAGGGAGACGGGGCGAAAACTTGTTTCCGATTTTTATTTGCAACCTTCGAAGAGGCATCCCATCCGAAAACTACCTTTTCGTATCTGTATCTGAATCCCGTATCCGTGTGCCTGGCTATCTGAGTGGTATTCTCGGGTGTGTGTGTGTAGTGCCACAAAACCGCTAGTTAGGCGGAGGATCCTTCGATTTCAAACCTGGTTTGCATTATAAATTGAGCCAGCCAGCCACACAAGTGGTTTGGCCTGTTTGCGAGTGGAAAACATACATTTTTCCTGCCGATAATTAACATGGACAATGAATAACTCTCTTAGGTACCTGCCACACATAAACACATGCCACACACAGCTGAGGCCAACGAAATAGAAGGATCTCGATAGGTGGCTGTATCTTACTAAGGAAACGTTTAAGACTTCTGAATTTATTTTTTTCAATAAAATTCGTAATTCCTTTTCAAGAAACACTAAAATAGTACAATCTCTTCCCTTCCCTTTGCTAAAATATAATTTTTAAATTCTTTAGCCTAGAATATATTATTATTTTGAGCTCCGCTTTATTGTTCATTGAATCAACTTATTATTTTTATATACTATATAAAAAAAATTAAGAAATATCTACATCCTTTTCCTTTTTCCTTTACAACAACATTATCATTTTGAACTCCACTGTACGAGAGTACTTTACATCATCAAGAGGATTTTACTGTTTGCTCATTTGTTAGGAACATTTTGCCTCGTTTGTTTTATTTACTTTTATGGAGAGGTTAGAGATGCCAATCGCATTTACCAAGAATTATCCACACACTTGAGAGACGCTTAAAAGTAAACCTCCCGCCTTGTTTAATCGGCTGCCATCAAAATATTTGTAATCCAAACATTTATGACTCGGTAGTTACATTTTGGAGTTACAAATTTAATGCCTTGCCATGTAGGGGATTTTATATCTTTCACTCTACCCGTTCCTTCCCGGCCTTTTGTTCGGCTTATTTCTCAGTTTTTAATGACAATTTCAAGCTACCTTTTAATGGCTTTTGGGTTTGTTATTTTTATTATTTTTTATGGACCCTCTTCCCATGAAAAGAACACCACGGAGAGAAAAGATGGCAGCGGAGATGGGGAGAAAATGTTTTCTACATATAAACAAAAGCTTCAAGAAAGCTGAGAAAACACGAGCAGACGACTTGAATTGATTTCTATTGAAATTTGAAACGGCACTTTTAGAGCTGCCCTTTGTAATTTTTTTAATGGCCCTGCGATCAGGCAAATGCACTGCGATAAGAGCCAAACTGATAAGCCAATTGAGGAATCGAGTTGAGGGAAATGTGAAGGGTAAATATCGTGTAGGTTGAGAAATGCACTCAAGAAACGAGGGAGGGACTACCCTCGAGTACTGGGAAACATGGCGAGATGTTATTGTAAGAAAAGGCAGTTTTTCCAAGATTCCAGAGCTATGAGTAATGGGCCTAGCACTTTGTAATTTGCATTCTTTGACAATTATTGGCAACTGGAAGTTTATGGCTGTGTTTTCTTTTGAGAGTATTTATAGTACTAAGCTATTTTAACTGTGTTAAACAGTTTTTTTTTAGCTTAAGTTGAAGTTATTTTAAGACTTTAAACGACAGAAGTTATTTAATAACTATTTTTGTTATAATTGAGGCAAAAATCAGAATCAGTTTTAAAACTTCAATACAAAGGATCGTCAGAAGAGACAATTACGATCGGTGATGGAATACCCATCAAAACCCATGGAAGATTGATACTTCCTTTATGGCCACTCCCCTGAAATATCTCCCTTTATTGAGCGAGTGCCTTACGCCGACAGGCGGCTCTGGGTTTTAAGTCGGTAGTGTTATTCCATGGCTTTCCACGGGTTATTTCAGAGCTGGGTTACGTGATAAGCAGGCTTAAGTATTTAAGCATTTGCCTGAACGTGCTGGCCTCACAAGAGACGGCAAAACAAAACAACGAAAAAATAAACACAAGCCAAACGACGGACGGCCAACAAATTCTCGTTAAAGCAAAGTGACCTAAACCCAAAACCCAAGACTCAATCGAAAAGCAAACGAAACGAAAAGAGAGCTGTTTGGGAAGATCCTGTTTTGGAAATATACTCGAACAAATATCCACAAGAACAATATTGAGTTACACAACAGTGGAGTGGATTGCGGGATGGGCTATTTCGGCTACCTGCTTAGGACAATTCTCAGGTTTTCAGAGACATAAAGCGACTTTGAAATTGAAGTTCGTTAGGATCGGAGGCGCCCTCACTTTGCTAATTGGTCTGGTGTGAAATGAAGAGAGAGCTAGGAATACTCATGGGTAGAGCTCTTTAAAAGTATATTTTCTAGAAAAAGAAAGTACGCCACTGAAAAATGTATAATATTCCACAATTTACACGTTAGTGATCGTTAATATTTTTCCGTTGAAATAACCAATTACCATATTGAATAACAATTAGTTAAGACTAAAAATAACCAACTATTTAAGCAAATTGTTATTTTCGTGACTTGCATTTAAAAATAGAAAGCAAGGGATTCTTTACAATAGAACAACCTCTAAAAATTGAGTTGTATCTTGGAAGATCATAATCCTTACACGTGCCTAGATACAAAATTTACATCGATTGACTTATGCCCATCAGTTTTAATATCCCAAAAACAAGATACAACACAATAGAAGACCATAAACTAAGACCTTTGAGGAGTTCTTTCTCATCGCAGTTTGCTGTATTTAGTGTGTGCTTTTTCGACAAGTTAATTAAGCAAATGGCCAGAAGAAATAATGAATTTCTGAGGGGGGTGGCAGGTGACAGGGGGGCTGTTAGAAAATGCGCAAAAGATAAGCACGAAGGCAAAAAGCAGAAAAACTGCTGTGGCACGCCAAAAAGAAACAAGTTAAACAACTTTGTTCGGCTCCCCAGAGTTGCCAGATTGGTCAACTAAATAGGGTTTGAACGCAGGTTCGTCCGTCCGTGTGTTGGCGTTGGCGTGTGTGTGCGTCGTGACATAAGCAACTTTTACTGTTAGAAATGGGTTTTGGAGATGGGTGATATCCCCAGGGCAATAAATCAAGAAACACAACTTCTTCGCTTCGCCTGGCTGCAAACACTGTGTTATTCAATCATCTTTCTTTCTCCTTTCAATATACAAAAGATATTTACATTTGGATTTTATTTCGGGGCTGAGAACACACTTTCGAGCACTTTGAGAAACTTCACTTTTGCCTGGGCATTTACATTTTGTCGCCGCCGCACGCTTTGGTCGTAAACAAATTTTCTAATTTATTGCACTTTTTGCGGCCAGTGATCTAGCAACTTGGTTAGGTTTGTTTGTTTTACTCAGTTAGTATTCTACTGCTAGGGTTTTCGGTTTTCAATGGCACACGCGACAATCGAAGCAGCAGCTAAATTCGAAACCGCAGTCCGCTTTCCGCTTTGCGTTGTGCACTCGACGACGATTCAAAAGCAACTCGAACACCCGAACGATCGCCAACTCGAATCGCGCAGGCGTCGAGCTCTCTTCAGCAGCTCAAGAAGTGCGAGCGCAAGATAGGTAGAGTGGGAGAGAGCACAGTCGATTTTACACTCGGAGAAATACTTTTTTTATTACACTTAAACCCTTGATCATTCTTTAAACAGAATTCTAGATGCTTTACTTAAGAAAGTGAATACAAATACATTTAAAGCAATATTTTAAAATAAGAAAGATTAATTAAAAGCAGAAATCAAGTCACTATTTGTTTCTACATTTTTATTAAGTTCTAAAAATTTGTACTTGTAGAAAAAAATTAGTACCAGAATGTCGTTCATACTTCTCCGAAATTTCAATTCAAACCGATAAAAAACTTGGATAGTAAACATAAAGACCATGTCTCCAGTAATTAAGTCGTCTTTCTTGCTAATTGGCCCCTAAAAAGTATGCTACAGTTATTGATTTCTGAGTTATTTTTTTCAATGTTTAGTGATTTCACTAGGGGTAGCACAGAAATATCTTAGAACTGATTTTTGATAGAGTTTTGGCCGAACTTACAGATTTTCCTCGAATAATTTTAACTAATTTGTTTTTAGTGTGGAGAGCACAAGCCGTGTGGGGATGCGATCCTCTTAAATGGGGAAGGGGGAACGACAACAGATCTTAAGAGAGCCGCCAAGTAGGGGGTAAAACAACAACAACTGAGCCAGCAGAGTGGAGCAGCTGAGTTGGGATAGAGAATATTGGAGCCTCAGAAGAGAGAAGAGTGGAGCAGCAAAGTGCAGCGGAGCAGAAGAGAGGAGTGAAATATAACCGCAAATTGAAATTGTTGTTGTTGCTGCAGCCTAGGCAAATCAATGAGCACTTGTGCACTTAGCCACTCACAATTACAGTTAGAATCGGTTAAATATTAGTTACATGCGTAGCTGCAAGTGCAAGAGAGACGGCCAAACTGTAAGATAAAGTTCTTAAGTTTTAAGGAAATGAGCAGCAAATGCTCAAGAGCCAGTTTTTTTATTTGGTGTCTTTCTTTATTTATTTACTTTTTTTTTTTTGGGAAGGCAACTTGCAGTGCAGCACACATACACAAAAAGAGAGGGAGAAAGGAAAGAGAGGAAGGGGGTGGTGGCTGCATCTTTTGGCTCCCGGCCAAAACGGAGTTGAGAGAGAGAAAGACATGGTGAAGAGAAAGGAGCGGACATGGCTAATATCAATTATAAAACGCAATTAGGAAAACATTTTGGAACGCAAGAAAACAAAAACAAGACTGGAAAATTTGGGGATGTGACTACAAAAAGAATCCAGGAAAAGAGGAAGTGCGTAGATAGAACGCATTTTATAGTTAGGGATGTGTATCTTGTAAATAAAAAAACAATTTTATATTTTAAAAAAATATTAATCATTATAAAATGAATATATTATATGTATATTTTTGATCGCCCATTTCAAAATAGCATTTTACTCATAAATAAAATTCTCAATGATTTCAAAAAACCTTTTCTTATAAAAAAATCATTACCATACCATCCATCAAATGTTTTTGACGCAATCCTATCAACATCCCATGATTAAACGCTCCTAATCAACTGGATAGAACCTGCTTGCTGAATTATAGAAATTCTTTTCTAATTTCACATCTTTTTCTGCAGACATGAGATAATCACCGGATTAGCATAACAAATCCTGTGGCCAGACAAACCTCTTGTCAATATTACATAACACCGAATGCCAGATTATGGGAAATCAAACACTTGTCACACGCCAGTTCTGCGTGAAAAGAAATTAATTGGTTGAGAAATTTGCCAAGATATTATGTATGGCCGAAAATAATTATTGCGTGGTCTTTTGCGCGATGGAAAGGTTAAGAGAATTGAGTGAGTTAACAAAGGAGAACGGGTAAAAATAAAAATGTAAAAAACGAAGGGTTCAAAGCATTCGAAAGCTCGGCTTCTGCTGCCGATTTCCCACGTTTAGAACGAATCACAACAGAACGCATCATTAATCATGGCCAGGATGACCAGGGGGTGCGGTGGGGACACCCTGATTCCGACTGCGAGGCCTAAAACTTTTTGAAAGATCAGAGGAGAACAGACCTGAACAGAACCCAGCAGCATGGAGCTAAAAGCCAGGCACATTGGGCAGGTCGAAGGCTTCGCAGCCACCAGCAGCCACTGAAGATGCATGAACAAAAAAGCAGCAGCACCAGCAACAACAACTAACACAAGGCGCGTTTCTTGTCTGGCGGATTGGTTTTCAAGAACGGGAACAGCAACGCGATTCAGACAACCTACACTGGGAAAAAGTATTACAGTATTCAATAAAAAGGGTTTTTAGTTCTAAAGGAGTTTCCCAAAAAGCTACGATCGTATCTCTTATGCAGTAGACTTTTTTCCCTGATTCAGTTTCTTAGCAAATTAATTTACTGTTGGACAAATTAAATGATAAGCTATGTTATTAATATTTTCGGGTGAATAGCCATATATAGATAGATAGATATAGATAGATAGGTAGAAAGATAGGTAGATAGATAGTTAGATAGATAGATATATAGATAGGTAGATAGGTAGTTAGGTAGATAGGTAGATAGATAGTTATATAGATAGATATATAGATAGATAGATAGATAGATAGGTGGATATATATATAGATATATAGATAGATAGATAGGTAGATAGATACATAGATAGATAGATAGGTAGATAGATTATAAGTCAGAATGAAAGATATATCTATATATCTATAGATATATATAGATCAAATGTTGCCTAAGATAAATATTTAAATTATATTTAACTAAAAAAGCCCATCGAATTTGTTTTGAAAAATGTTCTGTATTTTTCAGTGCACTATGACTTTTTATCAGCCCCTGACTTTAGGCCGTTTTCATGGTCACTCACCCGACGCATTTTGGTCTCTTGGTCTTCTTTTCCGATCTGCAGGAGACAACAAGGGGCACCTAATTACAATCAAATGGAGGGGGCGGACGGCTGGCCGCGATCGGCTAATAGCGAAATTAATCAAATCATCAGGGGGACAGACAGTCAGACAGACAGATAGATAGACAGGGCAGTTCCTCCCTTTCGGGGGAACTATAGAGGGCAAAGCCTGCGGCCAGAAAGGAGGCAACATGGCATCCATAAGTCCAGGTTCCATCCTAGTTTTCTAGCCAAGTTCATTGCACGTGCCTTGGCACACACAGACGCACACTCACACAATGGCAGTGATGCCAAGATACTGGCCAGTTGTTGTTGTTTACTTTTTCCATTCGAGGCTTAAACAATTGGCCCAAGCCAGAGCCAAAATAAAAACCAGTTTGAGCTTGGTTTTCAGCCTGCCTTTTTTGTTTTTTCGTTGGTCTCGGTTTGGCCAGGCTTTCGGTTCGTTTGGCTGCTGTTCTCTTGAGGTTTGCTCTTAAATATCGAACTGGCTGCTTTTCGGGATACATCCGAGTTGGCCAAAGACCGAAACCAGTTTGCAGCACTGGCCACTGGCCACTGGCCAAAAGGAAACCTCCCTGCCTAGGGTGGGGGTGTTCGGTTCGGTTTGGTGTGTCAAAATAATATGGAAAAGGAGACAACAAATAAGAGATTCCTAAAAAAGTGCAACCGAAAAAGCCAAGATTAAGCTTAATAGAAAAACTTCTTTCAGCTCGCCTCTTTGTTTTCGAGTTCACTTTTTTATGGGTTAGATCCCCCCATTTCTTTTCACTCTTTATTTTCCTAGCCCCACGGTACCCAGATAATAATCACAACATGAAACTATTTTTGAAGCACTTAAAACGAGACCCATAAATCTCTGTTTTCGGGAATAGTGGAACAGAACCGAAAACCGAACCAGAAAACAATCTGGAGAAAGAGCAACGACATCGTTAAATTGCAGCTAGCGGACCGTTCCTTCTGCGTTTCGCCCGATTATTGTGTTTAGTTGGGTTTATTACTTCATTTATTTCCATCTTTCAAAATTATCAGGGAAAATTCCTAAGCATTTTACGACTTCTGGGGAAAGGGATTTATGGAGAATAATTTTATAATTAACAATGTAACATAATTAATATGCTTAAATTAGTTATGAGTAAATATTAGTAGGTACTAGATATATTTTGAAAAATTTGTAAAATATCTTTTTCACTTCATAATTTACGGGGATATATCTTGAAAAGGTTAATAAAAGTATGATAAAAGTTGCATAAACTTTATGTACATATTTTTCGGAATTATAGGTCAGTACTGTAATATTCCACTTTATTCCTGATTAATGATTTACAGGGATACATCTTAATGGCTGTCAAAAGCTTAGCACTTCTCCTCTTACTCATCTCACCCTCGCTTAATGGTAAAAACCATTTCAAGAGTCATTCGAAGTGGACTTTTAATTGCCACAATGCCAACACATCGCAGGCGCTGGCACGCGGCGAAAGTCAAAATGCGGAGGGAAAAGGATTTCGGGCCACATAATTAATTTCCGAAGACCCCAAAACCAAAGCCTCGGGGGCGTAGGACCGCAGGGGTGAAGTGAAAGATAACCGAAGGAGAAAATTGACAGGCTAATTTATTGTAACGGCAACTGACAAGCTCCCGCAATCGCGACCCCAGTCATTCCACTTTCATTGTCTTGGGCTGATAAATGAAGATGAAGGCGACCTGATTTTTATTGTTATTTCCGCCCGGCTCCTTGGAGATACCCCTCAAAAAGCAGCCATGAATGACTGGTCGAAATTGGCAGACTTAACGGCAATTTAAAGTGACGCCTCTAATTGATGTCCCCACCGTACAAGCAACAAAAAAAAAAAATTTACAAAACGGGGGAGAGTCCTCATGAAGATATCGCCACCAGAGGGAACTGAAATTTGTTGGGCCCTAAATTCGGTGAAACTGTCAAACAAAGAGACTAAATGTGGCCACACATGGCATCTAGGGGTCTGTCTGCTGCTTTCCCAGTCTCGTTCCCATTTCCAAATCTAATCTGATGACACAAATGAGCAATCAGAAAATCAGCTTGACATCTGCGGGCTGTCGGCGAATGGGAAAAGTTCTATCCAACGATTTCAGCTGGGGTTAAGGTTGAGGAAGGTGCCGGGAAAATGGGCAATCTACATCAAAATATTTATGACAGCTGATAATGAGAGCAAACGATTTGGATTGCTCCTATAATGCCAGCCCAAAGGGTGTTTACACTCCAATCTCACACATTAGATACTGAACAAATAGTTGAGAACTATGGTAGAGCATTTCTTTTTTGGGTTTCTTTAAAAGATAATAAAGAAAGGTGTATTACAAAGGGTGTCTTACCACCTTGATAATTTTCTGTTGAATATTTTTATATCTTTTGCTAGCCAAAGATTTGTTTTGATGACTCAAAATCTCTGACACAATCTGGTGAGATCAAACAGTAGATCTCGTGAGGTAAAAGATACATTTTGGAAATGTTTGTACAACATAATTTGACAATTTCTTTGTCTAGTGACGGAAGCAATGGTATCTTACAGATAAGGTTTAAAGTTTACTAGTATATTTCACTTTTAGGTAAAGTAATTTAAGTGTTACTTCGTTTTATGTTCCGTTTGTTTATTTTAGCCAACCTGAAAGTTGCCAGGCAAATATGGAAGACAAACTTTTCAGCAACTATTGGCTGACCACAGGCGCTTTATGTGGAATTCGCACCTAGTCAATAAAAAACTTTACACCAGGTGCCAGGTTGCATTAGAGTTGTATACATAGGTATTACCATTTCGCGGAGGTATTTGTTCCGGCCACACAGAAGTGCAAGTATCTGCGTAACTCTCAGATTCTTCATCTTCAGCCTCCTCTCGAGCCCGCTCATTAACGGCTTAGAAAAGTAGAAGAGCTGCACTTCAGACACGCACACACAATGCAGAAAAAATGAAGAAAATCCAAATGGGGAGCCTGTTGGCACCGCAGACAATGTGTCAAATAAGGCCTGACGACAGGAAAAAGGAAAAGCGTTGCGAATGCAGAACATGTGTGTGAAAAACAAGGGGCGATAAGTGAGAAAAAATGTGCAGATACAAAGGAAGATTTTCAAGGGGGGCGGGAGAACTGTAGAACTGGAGATCTGGGTACTGGGAGGGGGGCCAAGGAAGTCCACGGGGGAACTCCCACAGTTGACAATGACATTTGCCTGACACGCCAAGGAAGTCGCCAGTCAAGGCTAGCCTCAAGAGGTGCTTCAACCCCGCCGGAAAGTCGGGGAACCCAGGGCAGCGCAAGATATCATCTCAAGGGACTTTAATTTTTACCGAACATAGTTCACTTTAAGAACTACAGCTATAATCTCGCTATCAGTTATAAGTCTAGGTTATATAATATGATATACAATATTTTTTACAATCTGTAGCATATTTTGTTGGTTTTTTCGAATCAAATTCCTTTAATATATTTTTACTTACTTGGATTATTATTTGCTTCACGCCAATGGGCCGCAGCTCTGCAACCAAAGGTGCTTCGAGACAATCCCTTGCAGCAACTCCACTTCTTGCCAGACCACAAGCCCGGATGATAGCGATACGACTTGGGAGTGTTACTATCCTCACAAACTATAAATATAGATCGTAAAATAATGATTATTAGAAGGTGGAAATAACTGAGTCCAAGCATAAATATTCACGAATTAAGATGACAGTTTTTTAAGGGTCTTTCGATAAGGTTTCAAGATCATATTTTCGAAGGTATAGATCCATCTGCCATCTAACCAATGCTCAGCCATTTCTCCTGATTACCAGGCGTTTCTTTAAATGAATTCGGCTGCCTTTCTTATCGCCATCGATTGATCTGGCCAAAAACAGCTGCAGTTCTCCTCCCTTTGAGTTTTTGGGTCATCATCAATCGAATCAATGGCTGGGTAGGGACTAGGACTGGGGGCTCACCTTGGCGGATGGCGCGGATCCACTCGGTGCGCTCCTTCTCGCTGTTGGCGATCACGTAGAGTGTGTACTGGGGCACCGCTCGGCCACTCTGCTGACCCTCGACAATGCCGCCCCCGCCGCCGCCGTTCTCCGAGCCGAACTGATGCGAATTCGCCGACGATGAGATCTCACAGTAGCCCACTTGGAACGGATAACCCTGGATGGATTTGAACGTTTGTTAATGAAGAAACCACTCTGTGCGCCGGTTTCCCAGCGCTTTCTGGCTACTCACATCCGGTGCAAAGGGATCGCCGCCCTCGCCGCTGACCGTCGCCTCCTCCACGAGGCGAACGCCCTTCAAATGGATGCGACCGCGTTCGCGTCTCCGCTGAAAGTAAAACAGAAAGATGTAATTAGCTTTTGGTTTAAATTAGTATTAAAATAAATACTGTTTTATTTAGGGGAAAGGAAATAGACATTGATTGACTGCTTAAAAAACAGTAAAGTTAGGATAGATCTACAAGAGATTACCATTATTAAACTAAATAAAATTATTTATTTATTTTTTAATAATAAAATAAGCTTTGAAAGTATTTTGTATTTTGTCACACCAACTTCCAAAGGAACACTATAATATCTAAGGAACCTGTTTAAAAGAAATATATCTATCGTAGGAATTTCATTTTAAATAACCCACAATTTCCACCAATTGAAACCCATTAAAAATAAATTAACTTAAATTGGAATTAAGTTGGGGCATATCAAATTCTCTAATAAAATCGTTTCTTATGGACTACGCAAATCGATTGAAAATATAGTTCTGCTCCAATTCATTCTAATTAAATTCCCCAGCGCATGCGGAAGTGCGTTTTTGTGTGCCTCTTTCCACGAGTGAAAGAAACTTGAAGATCAGACTTTCCATTGCAGCATACCCTTTGTAAATTGGCTTCTTCAATCTTCATCATCGGACCCATTAGCAGCCCCATGTTCGTCGGCATTATCATCTATGCCACTCATCGCACAAGCTCACACATTAGCAGCGCCAATTTAACGGATCGTCTTGTGGATTTTCCTGCTCATTTTCGAGTGGAGTGCGAGTTTCGATTTCAATTCTCAATTGGCCGCCAAGCTGGCTTTTCCTGCTATGCAAGCACACACAAAAAACATTTTCGATTTCATTACGAATTTGAAGTTGAATTTCAATTTCTGCTGGCTCATGGTTTCCCTCTTTTTCTACCTCCCACCGGTTAGCTTTTGGCTTAACCCAAATGGGTTTTGACTTTTTAAGCACAAGTTTTAGGTACACAGGGAAAAATAGCATTTTAATACTACACTCTGTATGTTTCCAGAACTTTTATGATTTTGTCAGACAAATTTTACTTTTAAATTTGTTATCTCTCTAAAAAATATTTTTATATTTTCATATTTATGTATATTTTTAAGACCTTTTTTTATTATATTATATACTATTTCTAAAATAAAAAAAATGGTAATATCCTTGTCCTACATGTTCTGACTTTTATAGCTTAAATGCTCTTTTTTAAATATTTGCTCTGTTCTGTATGTTTTAAGAACTTTTATATTTTTTATACCAACTATTCAAATTATTATAAAACTTTAAGATGTTTTATGCCTCATGCTCTGACCTTTTTTACTTAAATTCCCTATTTAGCCAAACTTTTTCTCTCTGGACTGGAAACCCGAAGAAGGAAGTTCAATTTCTTTGCTCGGATGTAAGTTTTTGTTTTTTCTTAGCCCCAACCCCTTGTTTCGGTCTTCTCTGTAGAGCTTTTGTCTTTATTTTTTTCTTATTTTGAAATTGCTGCCTGTTTATTTGAGGTCTTTGTGTCAACGCTGTTGTTGATGAGGTTTTTATGTTGCGTCGTCTGCCGGCGTTGCCTCACTTTGGGCTTGTGTTTGGATAGATTTTTATTTTCATTTTCTGGGTTGCTGCGATAAGTCGGGGCCAAAAGCCAACCCCACCGACAACAACGTGCTTATCGTGCCCAATCTTAAAATTTCACTCTCTGTGTGTTCCAACGGGATCCCCAGCCCCAAGCCGCAAAAGTTATGTCTTAGATGGCAGCCTTTGTTGGCCGTCCGAGTCAATTAGGCCAATTACGTTGCCTTAATTGAGCTGGCAGCGCTTTAAGGTCTTCCCCAATTGTTGCACCGTCTTCGGAGGAGTTCCCCGCTTCCTGCCCTCCAAAGTTTCCGTCAAGTGTCGGCACACGTGCAAAAATTACCCCTGGCGGAAAAAATGGAAAAAAAAAAAAAAGGACGACGACGACGTGGCTCAAGTGCCGTCAAGTGGAATGCCAGGACGATGCCGAAAAAAGGAGCGATACGAATTTAAGTGGCATCCAGTTAACGTAGTTTATTAAGCCTGTCAGATTACGTGAATAATATGCATTCAGGGGGTTTGTTTGAAAATGAAAGGGTGTGTTCGGTAAAAAAAACAAAAAAAAAAAATATGATATTATATCCATATAAAGATATTTGTTGGATTTCGGATACCGTATAATACAATTTTATTCATAAACAAAGAAAAAAATGGCTTCTTTTTAAGGTTTTTTCAATCTATAAAAGGCATTTTTTAAAATATCGTTTTTGATCATCAGAATCATCAGAACATCAAAAAAAGAATGTGTTTTTCTATAAATTCTTTATCTTTCTTAAAGAATATATTATAAAAAGTTAGTTATATCTTATGGGTGCCAATTACTAGTCTTTCCTTCAGAACACCCCCTATATTATTAGCTAATGTACTCTCTTCCCCCTCTTCAAACTTTCATTGAATTGAAAAAATTCATAATAAAAGCGGAGTGGGCGAAGAACAGCACCATCAATAGGAGCGGAGAGCGGAAAGGCAGGAGGAGGCCAGGAAAATAGTCCGACAGCTAGATGACATCCGGCGTCTGTCAGCCGATTTCAACCCAGTTTCGGTGTAGTTCGCCAGACGATGCTTCCTGAACACGCCAAGTTAACCGGGAGGAAGAGCCAGGGTGGCAGGCACGGGGCGGCTGGGGAACATGTCGTGCCACTTTCTCGTGAATAGCCAACTAACTGAACCGAGCCGAAGTGAACAGAAATGGATGTTGAAATGAAAAGTAGAACTTCATAACTGCAAAGGCAGAAGACTGCGACTGCTAGTTATGGCTTTCTGCTTTGATATCTGCGGACAAAGTTCTGAGCTCCCTCAGAGGCAAAAGGTCAACGAACTAGCCGCGAATGTAGCTGTATCTGTATCTGTATCTGGTATCTAAAGGTTGCGCAAATGTTGAGCATATGTCCCGACATGTGGCATCAATAAGCGAAATGGAGATGCAGCTGCTACTGATTCACAGTGAAAACGAGCTAAAAATTGCCGGCAATTAAATGGAGATCTTTCGAATCCGAATGGAAATTTCCTGCGACTCGAAATGAAAAAGAAAGGCGGCATACCCTGTAAAACTGGTTGCTTAAATTCTGTTCAAAAACAATATACCCGCGTAAAAGCACAGACAAAACGAAACCAGCACCAAGTGAAAGTCAATTAGGGCAACATTAATCAAACTGATTAACAAAATGCAGTTTTGGGTTTCGAATTCGCCTGAGGCCAAAAAGTAAAACCATAAAAACATCGAATGAATATGGAAATGGAATGGTTAAAGACCAATCTTTGGTCTTTTTCCTTCGTTTTTGGGTGTCGAAAGTTGGCTTAGCAAACAAAGTGTGGATAGAACTTGGGAGAAAACCTCCTTGGGGCTAGTTCTTTACGGCAGTAGGAAGTGCCGCTGACATGGGAAAATGTTACTTAATTATTCTTTGCTTGTTAAAAACGTATCTTTCTTGCATATTTTAAGAGATGGACATGTATACCTTTTTGTTACTTTTTCTGCTGCACTTTCGAATGGCAAAGGAATTTCCGGAAGCAGGGTAAATACAGAAAACCGGCCAAGGGACCAAAGGTAACACAATATGCTGAAAAGGACAACAGGTTGAAACACGAAACGCACCTGTAAGGGTGTATTTAATTCTATTGTTAGCGGGGGAAAACAGGCGGGGTCGGGAAAAGAGCGTCCTAATGGCACGGCAATCACCTGTGCATAATTGAGAGAGCTGTCAAAGCAAACTGCACCTCAGGTAGGCAAAAAAGTAAGAAAAAAGAAAATAATATGAAAATGAAAAATAAGGGGAAAAACAGGGGGAAAATGCAACAAAAGTCCCGGAAAATTGAGTACCAGCAGCATAAAGGAAAACGATTAAGTGAAAATTGCCATTGCAGAGGGTCAAAGTGGAGTGGGTTAGCAGAAGGAGAGAGCGTGGAAAATAAAACGATAATTGAAGAAAAAGTAAGAAGAGTAAGCGGGGAAATGCAATTAAAAGTAGAAGCAAATTTATAAGAATGTTTCCGCACTTTATTTAAAAGTGATGGGTTTTTATAAAAGATATAAGGTGATTATAAGTAGAAAAATTAACTTATTCGCAAACATATATCTTAAAGTCTTTAAAAAGTCTATAATGGGAATGGGAATGAACAATATATTCTTATATTATGATTATAAAAAGGAAAATGTAGGTCTTTATTATCTGCAAAAATATTTAGTATTCTATGAATCTAAGAGCATAATATAACTACCATACCATGCCTAAAAATATATTTACAAATTAAATATGTCCATTTATTCTCATGTTATAATACTAATGATCTACCAATAGCTAAAACACTCCCCAAAATGCCTGTTCCCACGACGCCGACCACAAGTGCTCTTAAAATTAGAATGTTAGAGCCCCGATTACAGTGCTAGATGCACTTCACTGGACAGTTAAGTGAGTGCCCCCCACTCCGCATCCCAATCGCCCACTCAAGTGCATCCTCGAGGTCCAAGAGTGGAACCCTTACAATGTTGATTAATGAAAACCCAACTGCCTCATGTGGCATGTAAAACTGCCATTCCGGTTCGACTTTGAGATGCGTAACGAATCGGGGCAAGATATGTATGTGCATAACACATGCTCCCTTCGATTGATCGAGGGAGCACTGCGTGTATTATGGGGCGGGGGAACCCCTGACAATTCCCATGATTGATTGCAACTGGGAGGGAGCGCTTCTTGAGCTGACCGCATGTGGAGTGCGATTGAAAAATCGCCTCAAATAAATTATAACTGTAATAAAGAGAAAACCGAAATGTACAAAATGCCCCGGCGTAATGGTTTTTCAATTTCCCCCCCGAAAAAAACTCCTCCCGGTTTTTCTTTAATTATTACAATTTCACGCGTAGGAGCGGCCAAGAGCGATAAATTTCAGTTAACAGAAGACTGTAAACACAGACAGACAGCCAAGTTGTTTCTGTGCCTTGCATCTGTTTCCTCTATCGTGGAAAAGTTTATGCATTTTTCCAATGAAAACGAAAATTTTCCTATGCATAATTTTCAGTTGTTTTCGCTGCTCTTTTGGTGCCGCTTTCGTTCCCAGCCATCAAAAGGACATGGTTGGTTGACTCGAATGTTCTGGTCAAGTCGGTAGTAATTAATTTTAGTGTGGGTAATTTGTGCCAAATCATTCCCTGCTCATCTGGGCTGTCTTCGCCCCTTCCTGTCAACAAGAAAAACTCCACTTCCTCTGGGTAGTTTTATCGCTAAATTTGCATTGAAGAGTTTTCGTTAAAGTCCCAGTTCTCCAACTCAAAACGTACACCTCATAAAAAATAAAAGCTATGCAAATTATAAGTTGTGGGAAATATTACGAAAAAAATTAATATGTCAGATATTTATCGGATTGTAAACTACTTACACACAGATACTCCTTCTTAAGGTCGCATTGATCACGTAGAAAGATATTTTTTAAAACTTTAAGATAACATAGTCAAGTAACAAACTGATTAGACTTATGGATAGTTTTTTTAAAGTTTGATCTCAAGCTGTTTATATTAAAAAATAAATAATTATTCCTCCTATTTTATTTGTATAACATTTTGTAGACCTCCAAAATATAAAACTACAAACAAACAACAAATTAAATTAATTTAGATATAGATTTTTTTAATTTTAATCTCTAATTCCTTTTATTATTTATACTATGTAAAGCAGATACATTTTTTCTGGAGCCCATACACACTCCGCTTGTGTCCTGAGAAAAGCCATCAAAGCATGAACTGGCATTTCGCCGGAATTCCCCCACACACATGGGCGTGTGATCCATCATTGGGTCGCAGAATAAGAGAAATACCAAAAGGAAATCTTGGGAAAAACGAAAAAGCGTTGGCGATGTAATTAACGATAAGACAAAGTTCAAAGTTGCCCTCGAGCAACCCTAATAATTAAATTTATAGAAAAGAAAGACAGACAGCGGCGAAGCGAGGAGAAAAATCGAATTCAGATAGGCATCAAGAGGAGCTTGTACATCCACACATAGATGCACATTCAGCTGATCAATCAGCGATCCCCACTTCCCCGCCCCTGGATTTTCCATCCACCAACTCTATAAATATGAAAATCGTGACTCGAACGCTTAAAAAGCGCTTAAAACGTATTAAGCAAGCACACATATGGAAAACTTGTCTGCCGCGGAGACAAAGAAAGAGGAATAATAATTGAAAAGTGAGTGGGGAACACAGTGCCATGGCAGGGGACCCGAGGAGATAAATGTGCCGGGAAATTGTCAGTCATAAGGTCAGCGGTCGGCTGCGAGTGGATCCGAAGAAAACCCCTGTGCCGAAATTCCTATCCCCCGAAATCTACCCAAATATCAAGTAATTACATGCGAGAGGAAAGAGTTTTCCCTCGACAGCTGTGAAAAAAGAAACGAATAGCCGAAGTCCAAGTCGAAGATATATAACCCTACGCACAGGCATTTTCAGGCATTTCCTTCTGCTTGGTTAGCTGTTCAAATATATACCCATGTACATTATACACACTCCCTCTTGGATCTTGTGAGCAGAACATTTGGTCTCTGCGCCCTTTTGTCTATTTCTGAAGCAATTCGTGTTTATTTTTATGCTTTGATAAATGCATTTCTCCAGCCGCCGCTCATTCACAGACTTCACTTCAGCGAATCGTTGCGGAGGTCGTTCACAGCATTCTTCTTATGATTTTTCATCTGTCGTGAATGGAAACTCTAATTGGGATATCAATTCGAATCGGATTAATTTACGAATTCGATTTTGAGTGGAACGAATTTTTGAATTTCACGGTGTCGGTTTTTATTAAATGCCCAACGTAATATTACTGAAACTGTAACGAATCTAATTTATTCGTTATCCCGATAGTATTTTTTTATATTAATTGTAATTCGTTCTATATGACATTTTTTTAAATTATTATTATTATTATTATAAAAATATAGACAATTTTTAGTAAACATGCAGATTCATTGGCTTCCTGAACAGCGTTTGATGGGTCATTAAAGTAACACGCCCACTCGAACGCCTCCTTATTTAAATATTATGTAAGATTGAATGGGATTTCGTTTTGCTTATCAATACCCATTTACTTACCTAAAATTGCTTAGGTCGGACTATCCATTTAAAAGTTATAGCTCTTTAAAGTTGCTTTGCTCCTCACATATCTCCATCTCCTTCGCACTAAGTAGAATAAAGGGTAAATGAAAGTCAAGACACTCTTCCATAGCCTTCCTTCTTGCTTTTCTTTGTGCACTCGCACTTTTTTATTAATTCCCTAATTTATTAATTTCCTTTAGAATTAATGATACAGCAATATAGAAGTCCTTAACCGCGGCCATATATTAAAAGTTTTGCCTTTCATACTAGGCTACTCTCTAGACTAAAGTTCAATAAGCAAATCTAATTACCTAATTGAATTTTAAAGCAAATCCAATTTGATTAGTACACATGGTATATATAGACCAAATCTTTTCCTAGCTTTGGACAGCGAAAAAATGAAATTTCTAGGTAAGAGGATGCAATAACACCTTTCTAAGTTCATTAATCTTGATCTTACATTTTCCGCAGGTCTGTTTTTATTGGCCACGTCAGTGACTGGCCGATTCACCGATGACTTGTACCAAGTTTTGGCCAAAAGTAATGCAAACAAGAATCTGATCTCATCCCCTTTTTCCGTCGATATTGCCTTGGGCATGACCTACATGGGAGCTGGGGGAAAAACGGCCCAGGAAATGAGGGATGTCCTGAAGTTACCCGCAGATAAAAAGGAGGTGGCCCGTAAATACAAGCAACTTCTGACAAATCTCGAGGGTCGCGAGAAGGTAGCCATCCTCGACCTGGCCAACCGCATTTACGTCAATGATCGCTTCACTATAAATCCGGAGTTTAATAAGGTGGTCAGAGACTCCTTTAAGGCCGAAGCGGAGGCTATCAGCGTAAGTGATCCTAAAAAAGCCGCTGATATCATTAATACGTGGGTGAGCGACCAGACGCGCAGCAGGATAAAAACCGTAGTTTTTGAACATGATACAAGGGACATGATAATGGTTCTCTTGAATGCAATTTACTTCAAAGGACAGTGGAAGATCGCGTTCAACTCTACATACACCCAACAGGCAGATTTTCGAACTGCTGACAGTAAAATCGTCCCTGTCCAGATGATGTCGCTATCTGCCGATTTTAAGGCGGGATATATTAGCCAGCTGGATGCCAAGGTGATCGAGCTTCCCTACCGGAACTCAACCCTCTCCATGGTAATCTATTTGCCGGAAAAAGTCGATGGGTTGCCAGAACTGGAGAGGAAGATCGCAGGCTTCTCTCCAGAGCTGAAGCAGCAGGAAGTGATTTTGGAGCTGCCAAAGTTCAAAATTGAATTTTCCTCTGAGCTACAGAAGACTATTGAGCAGGTGGGTATGACCAGTTTTGAAAGCAGACAATTTTGTAATTTTCACCGATAGATGGGCATGCGTGAAGCATTTTCCCAAAAAGCGGATTTTGGAGGTCTAGTACAATCGTCAACACCTAGTATCAGCAAAGTCATTCACAAGGCCTTCATAGAGGTCAACGAAGAGGGTGCCGAGGCAGCAGCTGTAACAGGTACTCTTGGTTTGGTCAGTGGATTACATTCCTTAAAACAACAAATTTAATTTGCAGTTGCAAAATCTGTGAGGCTCATCATAAGGCCCGAACCCCTTACGATTATTGCTGATCATCCGTTCGCCTACGTCATTCGCGATAATGAAACCATTTACTTTCAGGGACACTTCGTCAAACCAGAAAAATAAAGTCACATTTTAGATGGCACATTTTCGATTCAGTTGTCAAAAAATTGGGGATTCAACTCAGTTCTGTTGAATTGAGCATCCCCCTTTTCTAATCACATTTGAATATGTTACTGTTTTTAAAAAAATTGAATTGCAAAACTTATTTTTAAATTAGTGAATTGGGTAACAAGTCGAATTCCTTGGTTGTATTGTACTTTTGCATTATTGTTTTCTAACGGTGCCCATTTTCGGAAAATAAAGCAATCTAGCCTTATGAACGCTGAGATCTCGAAACTACAAGAGCGAGAGTTTTGGAATACAGCATGCAGATACTATGGCTACGCAGCGCAAGTTTATTTTACAGAATTGCCACGCCCACAAGCGTCTGCTTGGCGCCCACATTTTTAAATATTATGTAAAGGTGTGACGGACCATCTATTAAGGAGCTATAGCGCTTTGAAATCGATTTGCTGCCTATATTTCTCCATCTCCTTCACACTAAGATGAGTAAAGGGCATTTTAAATTCGAGGCACTCTACAATAGTGTTCTTTCATGTACTTCTTTGCGTAATCAATGCACCTATTTAATCTTAACAACAAATACTAATTTTCTTTAGGAATATTGCTACTTCATTGGTTTTTAGTCCATACACTGGTCTTATTCTGAAGACTAAAGTTCAATAGGTGAATCTAATTAACTAATTTCATTTTAAAGCAAATCAAATTTGATTAGTACACATGGTATATATAGACCAAATCTTTTCCTAGCCTTGAACAGCGATAAAATGAAATTTCTAGGTAAGAGGATGCAATAACACCTTTCTAAATTCTTTAATCTTGATCTTACATTTTCCGCAGGTCTGCTTTTATTGGCCACGTCAGTGACTGGCCGATTCACCGATGACTTGTACCAAGTTTTGGCCAAAAGTAATGCAAACAAGAATCTGATCTCATCCCCTTTTTCCGTCGATATTGCCTTGGGCATGACCTACATGGGAGCTGGGGGAAAAACGGCCCAGGAAATGAGGGATGTCCTGAAGTTACCCGCAGATAAAAAGGAGGTGGCCCGTAAATACAAGCAACTTCTGACAAATCTCGAGGGTCGCGAGAAGGTAGCCCTCCTCGACCTGGCCAACCGCATTTACGTCAACGATCGCTTCACTATAAATCCGGAGTTTAATAAGGTGGTCAGAGACTCCTTTAAGGCCGAAGCGGAGGCTATCAGCGTAAGCGATCCTCAAAAAGCCGCTGATATCATTAATAAGTGGGTGAGCGACCAGACGCGCAGCAGGATAAAAACCGTAGTTTTTGAACATGATACAAGGGACATGATAATGGTTCTCTTGAATGCAATTTACTTCAAAGGACAGTGGAAGCTCGCGTTCAACTCTACATACACCAAACAGGCAGATTTTCGTACTGCTGACAGTAAAATCGTCCCTGTCCAGATGATGTCGCTATCTGCCAAATTAAAGGCGAGATATATTAGCCAGCTGGATGCTAAAGTGATCGAACTTCCCTACCGGAACTCAACCCTCTCCATGGTAATCTATTTGCCGGAAAAAGTCGATGGGTTGCCAGAACTGGAGAGGAAGATCGCAGGCTTCTCTCCAGAGCTGAAAGAGCAGAAAGTGATTTTGGAGCTGCCAAAGTTCAAAATCGAATTTTCCTCTGAGCTACAGAAGACTATTGAGCAGGTGGGTATGACCAGTTTTGAAAGCAGACAATTTTGTAATTTTCACCGATAGATGGGCATGCGTGAAGCATTTTCTCAAAAAGCGGATTTTGGAGGTCTAGTACAATCGTCAAGACCTAGTATCAGCAAAGTCATTCACAAGGCCTTCATAGAGGTCAACGAAGAGGGTGCCGAGGCAGCAGCTGTAACAGGTACTCTTCGTTTGGTCAGTGGATTACATTCCTTGAAACAACTAATTTAATCCGCAGTTGTAACCACGGGTACCTTGAGCGTGAAGCCCAACCCCTTATTGATTATTGCTGATCACCCGTTCGCCTACGTCATTCGCGATAAGGACACCGTCTACTTTCAGGGACACTTCGTAAAACCAGAAAAATAAAGTCACATTTTCACTGGCATAATGTACATATGGGTATTAAACACAGTTCGGCTTGGAGCACCCATATTTCTCCTTACTATTTTTTTAGTTTTACTCATATGGAAAAAGGGTAACTTGTACACTTACAATTAGATAATAAGTACAGATTTTTTTTGGATTTCTTTTTTCTAACGGTTTGGTGCAAGTTTTCCCGAAAACAATACGATACATGTTACCGAATAGATCTAGCCATGTTCGTCAGTCTGCCCGCAGGAACGCAGGACCGCAGAATCTTTAAGAGCTACATTTCAGATTGCAAAGCTTCCTGCTGCGCAATATCGGAAAAAATCGTTTTGCATATCTCTCTGGGGTCAAATAAAGGTTAATGGCGACAATATATTACAAATATATTTTATTTTTCAGCACTTTTGCTTTTCCTACCTAATCTTTAGAGTAAAGTCCAAAGGGTAATCCGACTCGACTAACTCAATTATAACACTCGATGGCAAATCTAATCTGATTACTACCGATAGTATATAAAGACTAATACTTCCTTTAGTTTCGAACAGCAGTCCAAATGAAGTTTCTATGTAAGTGAAAATGCAACTTTCTTATTTAATCTAAACCTGAACTTCACACAGATCTGTTATTATTGGCCACGTCAGCGACTGGCGAATTTACTGATGATTTATACCAACTTTTGGCCAAAAATAATACAAACAAGAATCTTATTTCCTCGCCCCTTTCCGTCGATATTGCCTTGGGCATGACCTACATGGGAGCTGGGGGAAAAACGGCCCAGGAAATGAGGGATGTCCTGAAGTTACCCGCAGATAAAAAGGAGGTGGCCCGTAAATACAAGCAACTTCTGGCAAATCTCGAGGGTCGCGAGAAGGTAGCCATCCTCAACCTGGCCAACCGCATTTACGTCAATGATCGCTTCACTATAAATCCGAAGTTTAATCAAGTGGTCAGAGACTCCTTTAAGGCCGAAGCAGAGGCTATCAGCGTAAGCGATCCTAAAAGAGCCGCTGATATCATTAATAAGTGGGTGGATGATCAGACGCGCAGCAGGATCAAAACCATCATTAAGAATGAGGACATAACCCCGAAGCTTATAATGGTTCTCCTGAATGCAATTTACTTTAAAGGCCAGTGGCAGTACAAATTTGAGCCTGAAAACACCAAAGTAGCCGATTTTCGAACTGCTGACAGTAAAACCGTTCCTGTCCAGATGATGCAGCTGCGTGCCACATTTAAGGCGAGATATATTAGCAAGCTGGATGCTAAAGTGATCGAACTTCCCTACCGGAGCTCAAACCTCTCCATGGTTATCTATTTGCCGGAAAAAGTCGATGGGTTGCCAGAACTGGAGAGGAAGATCGCAGGCTTCTCTCCAGAGCTGAGAGAGCAGGAAGTGATTTTGAAGCTGCCAAAGTTCAAAATCGAATTTAGTTCACAACTGGTGGCTATTCTCCAGTCGGTGGGTATAACGAGAATATTAAATGGTCACTTCTATAGTTTACACCTACAGATGGGCATGCGAGATGCATTTTCATTTAATGCGGATTTTAAAGGTATAGTATCGACAGAGGCCAAAATCAGCAAAGTCATACACAAGGCCTTCATTGAGGTTAACGAAGAAGGTGCCGAGGCAGCAGCTGCAACAGGTACTCTTGGTTTTCTTAGTGGATTCCTTTAGTTGCAACATAATATGTAATCGGCAGCTGTAATAATGACCTTCATCTGCGCGGATTGCACGCCCCCGCCTCCCTTGGAGTTCAACGCCGATCACCCCTTTGCCTACGTCATTCGCGATGAGAACAATGTCTACTTTCAGGGACACTTCGTAAGTCCAGAAAACTAAAGTCACATTTTCACTGGCACATTTGCGAATGAATTGTCAATAAATATGGGGATAAAGCACAGTTCGGCATCCCATATTTCTAATCACATTTTGTTTGTTTTACTTTAATGGAAAAGAGGTCTGTGGCTTAGCTTAAAGCAAACTGATGGCGCCGGGTCAACCTCGTTGCAGTACTTATTTATAAAGGGTATCTGATAGTCGGGGCGCTCGAGTAAAGAATTTCTTCTCTTTAATACTTTATTTCTGCATTACCTTTTTAATCAAACAGCAAGTTGCTAATACATACATGATAAGTTCTGTTGTACATATAAGGCAAATAGGTAAAAAAAAAAACAAAGTATCTGCTAGTTTCTTAAGCTGTTAAACAGATACATTAGAATTTATTCTCATAGATCGATAACTCACTAAAAGAACAAAAATAATACAGTTCATACTTGGACCTATCCACCTGAGTGGGCAACTGTGGAGTGACTTGGGAACACACCTTAGTCACAACTGCCACTCGGAACTGAGTGAGAGAACCGCCGTCAGAATGGCGCAGAACGTTCTCTCTCGACTTGCGCTCGCCTCGCTTTTGGTCGACTTTTCGCCATCCTGTTGCCATGTGCCCGGGTAGCTCAGTCGGTAGAGCATTGGACTTTTAATCCAAGGGTCCAGGGTTCAAGTCCCTGCTCGGGCGATCCAACTTTTTTCTTTTTTTTTTAATTTAGCAAATTCAAAATATTTTTATAAATATTCTTCATTCATCGCGAGCGCGTGGGAAAGAGCCGCAGGCTGTGATTCATTCATAAAACTGCATGTGCAACAACATAATTAGGGGGCAGGAAAGAGGCGGTTTGGTTTTACAGGGGAGCTTCGATAAGAGGAATCTGCGTCGAAAACATCAAATATCAAAGCTGCAAGTTTTAAAGGTGGTTGTATTTGCTAAGAATTAAATTGGTAAAAAGAGTCTGTACACTCATAAAATCATTTTTCTAAATAATAAAAAAAATCAAAAAATTAGGGAAATCAGAAAAAAATATTTATGTGGGTTCCGAACGACGTGGGTTCAAGCCCATGAAGAATATACATATATTTTACTTTTTTTGAAATTACTTAGTGTTGGGTATTTAAACTATTTTGTATGCGAAAGACGGAACAAATGGTATAAAAAATATCTATAATCGTAAACATTTCAGTTCTCTTCTTTCTGCTACATAGTACCACACAGGGAAGTAACACTGTAGCTTGCTTTGGACACCGCATTACTGGAGCTGTACAGCCCAGTAGAGCACACAAGCAACGCCCGCCGGGGCAATTTGTCTGGGTCGAAGCTCTGGAATCCTCCTCCTCCATCCGACAGAAGCGCAGTGTCTGCGCCAATTCCTGACCGATGACTGCGTAACGCCCCCCAAAAACTAAAAAAAAAAGCGTACATATATGGAAAAAAGAAAGAGCCAAGAGGTGACCAGAGAAAGAGCTGCCTGGGAAACTGTAATGGAAACCGGAAATGGGGTGGATGCCAAGCAGATTGAATCACTGGCCCTGCCCTCATGTGTTCCTATGCTGCATTCGGGAAAAAAGCGAGGGTCTGGCTGCATTTCATATCGGGATCTTTTACACGACAGATTCAAGCGAATTTTGATTTGGCGAAATTGCCCTGGAAGCGGAAATTAGCCGAGTCAAAGGCGGCAAAGGGCCAGAGTCATTTATCATTTTGGACATTCTACAGGCAGTGTGTGAATATTTACTTTGCGTGCCAGCTTGGACAATTGCCGGGATGATTTTACAGTTATGCATTATAGGACTGGCTTAATGAACAGTGGTTTTTACCCTTTCTTTAAATACTATTCCAAATTTATTTGTATATAAATACATTTAATAGTCTTCCTTCATTGGCAAAATAGCACAAAGCCATTGCGATTGATTTATGCCTAGAGTCGTAAATGTTCACTCAGTTGCAGAAGTTATTTTGTAAATTTATAGTAATTACATTTTTTCTCACCGGCTGAAACATCTTCTTCGGCCGTCCGAGTTTATTTTCTGTTCCATAGTACCTTGGCAACGGCCTTTGTGTGGGCCAAAAAAAAGGGGGAAAAAATAAGAAAGTAAGGCTCGCACGCAGCTTAAACAGAACCGAAACGACAACCCACATTGAGTTATGAAGCTAGCCCCTGGCCCCCCTTTTTCGATCCACCGCCCCTATTTCGCCGCCAAAAGGCCATAAAGTACAAAACAGCTAACAACTTATGGCGATCGCTGCTGCTGCGGCTGCTGAAGAAGAAAAATATGTGTTTTTTATGATGACTCACGAGGCGAGCGGCCCGCGATAAGATCAATCATCAACCACAAGGGGGGCAAGCGGGAGGCTACGGCCTC
Organism: Drosophila biarmipes; assembly: GCF_025231255.1. Taxonomy (NCBI): domain Eukaryota; kingdom Metazoa; phylum Arthropoda; class Insecta; order Diptera; family Drosophilidae; genus Drosophila; species Drosophila biarmipes. The sequence goes on along the minus strand of NC_066612.1, from coordinate 4,303,261 downwards.
CCAACGATCTGGAACTCGGAGTCGGAGACGGAGACGGAGGCCCGGGCCCCGAGTTTGCGGTCTGCGTCGCTGACCATTCAGACCATCTTTCATGATAACACTATTGAATACGAAAGTAGACAAGTTTTTGGAATCGCTTTCCGATACAGTGCGTTTCGAAACGAAATGGGACTTAATTTTTAAGTATAATATGGTATAGGTTGATATGTGGAAAAATCTATGATATGATAGTATGATATATGGTAACATTATTTTTAAGTCAAAATTATAAAAACTATATAAAAGGTATGTATGATATAATGTGTCATGATATATGGTAAAAGGTATGGCATGGTAAAAGTATTATATAGTTTGACTTAAAAACAAAATTCTAAACAAATAAGAAACATATTACATTTTGTATATATTATTTAAAAATTGTATTATAGAAATGATTATAAACTTTTTTTAGTTAAATATATTTTTCAATTTTTTTTTTAAATTGAACACTGCGGTATAAAATTAATGTTATAATCACGATTTAGTGCCAAAAAATGGTTGATATAACTCTTTCATTATATTTTCCTATTTTATTAATACGAGTTCTCTACACTACCGAACCGCACTGTCCCACACATGCTCACACATTTAGATGAAACCGGCTTTGATTTCTAATTATTGGGGATCGGTTTGTTTTTTCGGAGGTTTCAGATTTTTTTCTTTGGGTATTTGCTTCGATGGCTCGTGAGCTTTGAATTAACAGCGGAAATAGCTGAAGCGATAATGCCAATAAAAGCGCTTAAGACTTTTAGTTTTTCCCCCGAAAGGCGTTTATTTTCGAGCATAATTCCAATTAAACGATTGTTTATTGTCTCTTGCCGATAATAGGGCGTAAAAGGTGTTTAGGCTTAGGCTAGGGCCGGGCTTCACTTGCTGTGGGAGCGACTTGATTGGAACTGGGCTTTATTTTACGGCCAACTTTGGGGCAGGGTCTCATCCACCGTCTGGATGTAATAACTCAATGTCAGCTCGTGGGCGAAGGAAGACAAAGGAAGATGGCAAGACAGGAGGATGAGCTAGACCAGGGCGAGAGATTCATTCAAGGCAGCATAATGAAGCATGAAAAGCTTAAGTTCCAACAGACAATGCGACGTCTGGAGAGCGGGCACAAAAGGTATGATATATATATATGTATATATTCCTAGGCTCTTCCTTCAGGGATTTACAACTCATTAGACGCGGCAAACCCTTCATTTGGCATTCAAGACACGCCGGATAACACCAAAAACTCCTCCATTCATCGGAATGAATCATCTCGCGGATTGAAATCCGTTAATAGGCAAATCATGTACCGAGCAGGGCAGAGACCACCAATTGTCCAACAGGTTTTCCTTATAACTTTACTGCCATCATGCTCGTTTCGAGTTCCAGTTCGGATCCGGAGTTGGAGTGTTACCTTTTCGATTGTGATTCATAATTGCTACAAGTGCTTACGAAAAGGGCTTGGTCTCTGCACAATTGAGCATGTGCGCATATGTAAATGGCTTCAAAAGTGCTTGTAATTAGTCAGCATATGTCGGCTGTCATATGGAGGGGGGAAAACCATTTAAACAAGAATATATAATGCTGTCCTAAAAGGTTTTTCCTAAAGGTTACCATTAGGGTAAGAAAAACGTAGTGTACCAAAATATGTTATTATAAAAGTACCTTTTTAAAGTACTTATATTAAAAATACCATTTTTCTGAACATCTCTATAAGGAACCTCTTGGTATACCCCACTTATCCAAGGGTATCTTCCTTTAACCAGTAACTGTAATCAGGCTTAAACTTCTCAGTCATTTAGCCTGCGGTTGCAACTGCAACTGGCAACCGCAAGAAGTCAGGTTGTCTTCCAAGGTTCAGGAACAGAATCGAGGACAGCCTCATGCCATCCGCTCATTTTGGGATCTGAAAAGAGGGGCGACATATGTCAGAGTCAAGTTCCCCGCTACCCCAACCCCAACCCCATCCCCATCCCCATCCCAAGAACGAAAACGAAGCTTATCAAGAAACATTTTGGCTTTGGCGCCAATTTCGTGTTAAATAAAATGCAGCGCGAAGATTTATAAAAGCATAAAGACAACGATTGGGAACGGGACCACCCTGCATATAAGAAATACTCAGCTTGGCTCGCTAATTTGTCAGCATTCGGTGGAGGAGGTGGACACGCCATGCGGGTTTTGTAATTCTACGAAATCAGCTTTAAGCCGTGCGACGGGGGCCTTCCAAAGGTGTCAATTCGTGAAGAATTTTAAAATGCATGCGATGAGTAATAATCCCCACGAGACACATATTTCTCTTTCACCGAAGCGGCTTAAAAACGGGCAGGAATAAGAAAGAGCTGGCCGCAGCACAGCCGAGTGATAAATTTAAATGTCTAATTGGGTATGCCTCACAATTGCGGGAGATTGATCAGCAGCTCTAGGCTGGGCTCCACACTTTGAGTCGGGGGAGTCGTAAAAAAGCATAAGAACTCCCCGAAAAGTCGTAAAAAATTGGTTTTCGCAGCGAAGATGCGTTCATTTTTCTGAGTGGCTACTGGACGGGATTAGACCTCGCACACACTCTCACAGGCAAACATCAATAATGGGGAAAGCATTTACAGCGCATTTACGAGCCGAGGTGGCAAGGAACTCGAACCCAAGCAGATGGCACCGCCATTAGTCGCAGGGCAGTGGGCATTGGCTCGGAAATTGATGTGGGGAAAGGGTATGCACATAATATATTTATCTTTTGGAGCTATAAATACCTGAAGCTATAGGTAGCCAAAGGAATTACCTTCGAGTTCAGTGAAAAAGGGGATAAAGGAAGTGCGGGCCGCTAGTAGAGGGTTATTTTGTAGCACTCTATTATGTTTTCAATATATTTAAACATTTAAACAAATTTTGCAAAGAAACCATTCGTATTTTGATATAAGTATTCAAAATACCTAAAAGTATGCAATAAAAAATACCCATTTGACCCTTGGGATTGCATACTTTCAGACACTTCTGTAAGTGTTTTCGTGATACTTCTGATTTGAACTATATTTAAATCGTCTTATAGCTTTTTCTATGTATTCTTTATTATTCGTATTGAAATCTCCCCCTGAAAGTGCATTCCCACATTCGTTATTCACACTTCGCCCCCTGTTCATTTCCCTATTTAACGCGCATCGCATGGCGACCCGCCTCCTTTCGGAAAATTGTTATTTACAGCCTTAATCTGTGCGAAATGTATTAGAGAGCAAAACGAACGCATAGCGTAGAGAACTGCAAAGTGTTGGCAAACAAAAAGTCCAGGTTCAATTAGCATACCACGGCGGTGAGCCATAGAGGATGGTTGGGTTCTGTTTGGTTCGGTTTTGTAGTCCCCCACCTCATCGCAGCTCACTCTTTTTTCCACTCGTGGGACTGCGACTGTAACTGGGACCTGGCCCAAGCTGCGATTTTTATGACAGGTTAATGACACAACTACGACAACGATGGTGGCGATGATGATGAAGCCAAGCCGGCTACACCCAGGGAAAATGAATATTTATTATACGGCATACTTCTTACATTAATTAACTTATTAAAAAAATACCAAACTTCTGAAAATAAAAATCTAATGATCTCTTCTCCTCGAGAAATGGTTTTAATTTGAGATGTTTAAAAGTACAAAAAATCTTCGTCCTGAATTCATTGTTTTTAGGAGTTGAAAATAAATTGTTGCATACTTTTAGGCACCTAAAAATACACCTAAACAACAATTTGAAATCCTAGTGATGACTTTTTTTAACAGATAACTTGTGATTTAAAACTTCAAAAGTTTTGTTAGAATCTGAATTAAGGCTAAGCAAGTATATTTTTTGTTGTATTTTTTGCCAGTGTAGAAGTGCAACGACTATGTGGCTACGTGGATAAGTACTGAGCCGACTCAGCTTGTTGCTGGCTACCCATTAATCAGCTCGCTTTGCGTCCAAGGGTCTGACCCCAATAAACATGACAGGCTCGGACATTGGATTACAAGCCAGGCAGGAAGGCAGTCAGACTGACTGAAGAGTGCCAAGCAGCTGGATATATCCTCGGATCCTCGGGTGGCCGAAATGGGGTGGGACCACACAAAGGAGCCACCGCGAATCAATCAATTAATTGAACATTTTCTACACGAGTTCATCGAACCCCCGAACTCCCGCAGCAGCCTTCAGCCCTCAGAGCAAGGACAAAAGAAAAGCGGCGGTGGTGGCAAAGGAAAACCAGCGAAATGAATAAATGAATGGGAAATTGATGATGGTACATACATATATGTAGGAGTGACAAGCGTGATTGACACCCGACTGGCGGTGGTGTCCTTAAGTTCGAAAGGTGGCGAATTAGATTCGTTTAGGAATTATTCAGCTTCATAAATTTAAAAAAATTTTCAGTAGTAATTTGCAATTTAAAGGTTTGCAGTTATAGCTAAACATTTTTTTTCTACCCACAGTCAACCAAACAAGTAAATGATTTAAATAAGTGACTTTTAAATTTAACTTTTGTGCATCAAAGTATGCAACAATACATTAATAAATACATAATTATTCAGACAAACGAATATTCTTTTTTCATTGCATACTTTTAGGAACGGTTGTACATTGCTGATAATATGCTTTTTTAAATCCGTTTTATTAACATTCTTTTGTCTTATCTGTGCCAATATATTATTATTATATTGTATTAGTATATATTATTATTAAAGTGAAGCCTTAAAAATAGCTTATAAAGCCCATTAAAAAGAATACAAACAGTCAAATTTATGGTTATAGAAGTACCCATATTAAGGTTACTTTGTAAATAACCATTAAGATACTTCTCAAATCTATACGATTTTCGTAAATTTCAATCAAGCACAATGTGTATTTGTATTGCATAATTTTAGGCGTATCCCGCCGGATGAAAAACGCAATCTAATTCAAATACGAAATTCAAACTTGGCACATAAAACTAGTATTTCTCCGGGGATTTCCACTGCCTCCTGCGCATCATCATCATCCTCCCGCTATCTTACCTACGACTAAAAGTGCGTCCTTTTTTGGGGCGTCAGGATAATCCTTTTAATTTAGGCACAGGCACACGAAATTCGAAATTCGGGGTGCGGCAAAAGTAGCAAAAACCGAGAGCAAGAACAACAACACGGGGACTCACGCACCAACACAAACGCACCACGCACGCACACACAGGCAGCTGGATACACTTGAAAAACTTTTGCCTTGGGTGGGGCGTTTTCTTCTCTTTTTTTCGGTGGCTTTCGGTTAGACTCGCAAAAAATTTTCCAACGACGCCATGGAAGGGATTTGCGATTTATATGTTTTATTTGGGTGTTTTCTTTTCTGCAAACTATAGGTTACACTGCACTTTTTGTTAGTACTTTATATGTTTAAATGTATTTTTGTTGTTTAATAGAAACAAAATCTGTTTAAATAGTCGGAAACAAGGGGTGGTTTCTCTTTGCCGCTGAAAACCAATCAAATTTTCAAGGGTAGCAGCCGGCGCAATAGAAAATCGTTTGTTGTATTTTAAAAAGTAGGGTAAGTAATAAATTCTTTTTTAGTATTTTATTTTTTAAATGTCACTTATAAGTTTAAAATATATCAAGACAATGCTTATATAGTTTTAGGAATTGATAAATTATTTGAGAGAAAATCTAACGCACGTCCGCACGCGACGAAGCCAGGATAGAAACTCCTGCCACGGTTACTGAACTTCATCCAGGATATTCAGAGGGAAACTCAAGGGAAACTCCGCTTCCAATTGGAACGGCATAACGGGATAGGACACCGGAGTCTACACCCGTCGGCTTCGAGGGTGGGTTTCCAGCACTGTGCCGGCTAACAGCTGCTCTTGTGTGTGTGTCCCTGTGCATTTTCCAACCCCCACAGTGGTTAGTTTCCAGCCCGGAGACTGGACGTGCTCTGGAACACAGCCGAAGTTCAGGGACTGTAGACTTTTTCCCGAAAAGCGGACAAACACGAAACGCCACATTTGTTTTGAAACGAAAGCAGCCGGCTGCCGGGGCAGAGTAACTTTTCCCGGCCGGTGGGTGGTTGGGTGGTGCATGGGTGGGTCGGTGAAAATTGCGAGCCGGTAGGTGCCATAATAACGACGCAATAAATGACGAAACCATGACGACAAGATGAGACGCCCACTTGAACATGAATAATGAGAGCGTCCTCCTTAATTCACCTTCTTCCATTTCCCAGTTTCCAGTTCCCAGTCCCCCGACCTCAAGACGTGCCATTGTCGGCCAGGCAACTGGCTAACCCCACTCAAATGCGCTTTTTGGACTGCTCAGAGGTCTGCGTTCTCGTCTATCTGTGATCTTGAAAATGTATTTCCAGATATGTATCTGAATTATCATAACCATATCATTTCGAATACAACAATACCCAACTTTCCGAAAAAATGGTATTATATACTATTATATCATTTCAATCTTTCTATTCTATCTGTGATCTTGAAAATGTGGTTCCTGATATGTTTCTAAATTATCACAATCATATCATTTCGAAAACAACAATACTAAACTTTTCCAAAAAAAAAATGGTATTGTATACTGATATATCATTTCAACGAGGAGTTTAAGATCTCTTAAGATTTATGATCAAAGTAATAATTATAATATTTTAGTTTAGATTAAGATTGTTAAAATCTAGCTAAACAATACATATATGTTGATCAGAGATCCATTTATGATCTTGAAAACTGATTTAATAAAACCCTAATTGGAATTGTATGCTTATATAAAATTTCAATTATGACGAAATAAAACATTTTTATTTGGAACCGCCATACTCCGAGATCATCTTCCCACGCTTGTCAAATTTCACCAACCGGTTGTTTTGAATTTATTATCAAGATAGTGAATATAGTATTTTAGATTATCTACAGATTGTTTAAAGCCTTAAAACCACAAATACTTTATTGATTTCGCCGAGCAAAACGTCGATAATATCTAGATTTTGGCTTTGTTTTAGCCAATTCAAATTAGATTTTGTGGATTCAAACGAAACCTGTTAGCTTTCAATAATTAAATGACTCACCTCCACGTTTTCCACATCGAAATAGCAGAAAGTGCGCTTGGTCAACTCAAACCAGCGATGTTTATAGTTTACGGGGGTGAAGCGTTTCTTGTTCTGGGCCCTCTTGACCATCGAGCCGCTTTTCACGACGTCGAACAGCCTTTCGGACATTTTATCCATTTTGGCCTGAAAGGACTTGCTGCTCGATCGCATCGAGGACGCTGACTTGATGCTGCCATTGACGTGCGAGTTCCGATGCTTGGTGCCCATCATCTTGACAGGAAGAAGTGTCTGCAAAACAAGATAATCAAGAATTATTAGCTGGCCAAAAAACGATGTTAATATTTACAGGCAAGCAAAAACGATGCTAACCCTTAGGGGGAATTTGTGGATTTGAGAGATACTTCTTTATACAATAAAAACTGACCTACACAATCTTTTAAACAATATTTATAAATACTTATAGCGAGCTAAATCGCAATTTTCAAATAGTTTTATGACCTATTTTGTGGTAGGTCATCTATAATATAGCACCTATGCTATAGCGAGGGCTAAAATTAGAAGCGCTCAGGCCAAAAAATTGGTTACAACACACTCTGCAGACAAGGCCATATATCTGTTTTCGGGGGCGTGGGCGTGCGAATCTTTCGAGCGCCCCCCTAGAGGCATTGACCGTGGAACATTGAACCACCAAAACATTGGAGCACTGGGAGTTACCGGGCTGACTAATTGCCGTGGGCGTTCCGGCTGACATCAATCAGAATGGTGAAGCGAAAAGTAGTGGAACATGTAGTTACACGCTTACAGATAAAACAGATACCCATGTGTTTACGGGGAGGATTGGATTGGATTGGAATAAGAAGCAGAGTGGACAGGCTGGTCAGGCAGCAAATCGAACGATTAAACGGGCAATTAATTAGCCCCGACAGAGGCTCCTATATACTACATAAAGATCACCAGCTGACCTTGAGCTTCGCGCACAGTGGATTAAAGGATTAGCCCCCAAAGCGGGAAGTTCCCGCTCTCCTTTCCACTCTTCCATTACTTCCCTTGCGTGCTGCGAGGCGAGAAGCGTGCACACAAACAAACGGCTCGTTGGAAGGAGGGCTCCAACCGGAGGAACGGCAACTATACGATCTCTGGAATTATCACACTTCAACAAAAGCTAACAAGGAACTGGAGAGGTTACAGGGGCGGAGTGATCCGAACACGGGGAATTGAAGAACTGGAACTACAAAATTTTCCAATTGAGGATACTTATAAAAATCTTTAAAATTGTAAAAAAATATTTTAATAAAGTAACGTGTATAGTATAGTTGCTTTGGTAACTATTTATTAGAAAAAATAAAATGGTAAGATGAGAATCTTGTTTTCGGGAGAGTTACTGTGTATTTCGTTGGTCAAATTGACTATTCAATGCTGATCGGCTTAAATATTATATTGGTCAATTCTACTTAAATTTTTTTTGGGTGTAAAAATAAGTTTAATTTTTTGAAAGGGGCGTTAATAATAGCATTAAAGGGTTCTTCTGGTACTCGTTTTGCACGAGATTTCACCTAGAATGGGACTCTAAATGCAAACCCTTTTTCTGCTCCCCAGACATCCTGCTCCTCCCCAAATCCGCTCCTGATCTTCCCCAGAAACATGAACCGACGCGTCTGGAAAAGAACGAAACAAAACAAAGGCGACAAATGCCCCTCTTCTTCCCTGCTCCACCGCCTGCGCCCACCCCACCCCCTCGCTTTAATCAAGCAGAGCCGCCACCAAACCAGGGGCGGCACGGGGGCGAAACAGTGAGGGAGAAAGGGGCTGCCAGGGAGCATCTTGAGCGCATCGCGCATGGCCATAAGTAATAAAATAAACACGGACCGAGGCACGGCAAGGAAAAAAGGATGGCGAAAAGGCAGAAGGCGCAATGTGTACATAAATCTTTTCGGTGGAGCGAGCGGCCCCAGACCTGGGCTGCATACGTAGGTATATATATATATATAGAGAGAGAGATATGTACATATAGCGGGCGTGGCCTGGCAACTCGTTTTTGACTTTGAATTTCGCCACGCAAATGGTCGCGCTTAGTTTGTATTCTTCTTTGCATTTAATTTTTGTTTATTGTCGCGCTTTTCTAGTCGCGAGAGTGGGAAGAGGCAGAGGAAGGCGAAGAATCTGCGACCTTAAAAAGAATTTGAGTCTAATTGGAAGCCAAGTGCGTTGATTGCGCTTTGCTGACGGGCTAATCAGATTCAATGAAAGTGCAGTTGGTTAAATTGAATAAATAAGATAGTAAATTGAGATAAATAAGATCGTAACTAGATATATATTTTGGAATAAACTAAGAAAAAATGTTCAAGAGTAAGTTTTCATAACATGTGAATGTGGAATATGTGGAGTTCCTACCAACATTTAGTGTTTCCTTTTAAAAACAAACAAAAATTCAAATACATAATATAATACCTTTTGTGTTATTTTACCAAAGAACCCTAAAACAAATTTTTTTAGTAATTTGTTTGGTAACTTTTTAATTTGAATTTCATCAGTAAGCGTAACTCAATCTGCCAAGAAAAAAAACCAAAATATTTATAATCTCAACGAAAAATGCCATAAAAATATTTAAATAAGTTATTAAAGTTAACACTAATTTATTTTTCTAGGTGACAAGTTGTGGCCCTTTTAGAAATGAAGAGCAGTAAACAAATGGCAACACCAGTACGTGCTCCAGTTGGAATCGCAAATGCGTCCTATTAGAATGCATTGGTAGCCCTCGTTTCTTATCAGCAGCAACGAGAATCCAATAGTTTCAAGCGCAGCTTGCAGGGCAATTGAATTAGTGCTGATAAGACAAAGAACAACAGTCGAAATTCGATAGCGACAAAAGGGGGACAAAAAGAGAGATATAAAAGGGAGAAAGGAGGAATAAAACTGATAACTGTGCCAGCGCGCTTACCACAAGTGCCGTTGATTGAGCAATTTGAAGCAATGACCCCACCGCATAACAACACCAACAACAACACGCGCACACACTTTACTAACAACAAATCACAGTTCTCCAATTGGAGGGCGCAGAGCGGGCAAACAACAACAAATCACTTTCGTTTTTGCGCGGCGACGAGAGGAAATACGAAAAATCAACCGACCGGCTTGTTCAGCATTTGCATACTGCGAAAAAAAAACTTTATAAACAATATATATCGCAGGCACAGCTGAGACGCTCACACAGACGCGACGACACCCGCACACACCTGCAGAGTGCGGGAAAGAGAGCGCAGCAACAGGCGCAACGTAGGATTCTTGGAATTTTTCACTTTGTGGCACCCATTGCAGTTGCACTTCCACGATTTTATGGTTTTAGCCAGAACTTTCGCTGTTTATTCATTTGCTATCTACTGTTCTGCTTCGCGAACTTTGTTTACAATCCTTTACTATTATTAAAAAATAACGATTTCGGAAGAAACCAACCAAAACGCGCCGCCGCAACTTCGTGTGTACCGTATTCCAGAGTAAGGAAAATACCACACTTCCAACGCGGTGCAGTTAAAATACTTTAAAAATACCAGATACACTTTATTTCCCGCCTAATTTCCTTGTCCAATAAATTTTGTTTTATAATATTGGGTTATAATACTAAAACTATTATTTTTTTAGGTATAAAAACTTCTCATTATCACTAGAAAAAACTATGTTTTTTTATTTTAAAAAGATGAAGTTTTATGCTTAAATTATTTAACATACACAAATATACCAAATTTACTTGACAGCTGAAAGGTTCCTAGAAACCTATTTGTTTTTATTTAACGTTTTATATGTAATATTAAAAAATGTTTGTTTTCACTAAGAAAAAATATAAGTTGTGTTCTTCTTCATTTTAAAATTGGAAGACCAGAATTATTTGCTTTTCTTGTGAGATTTTGTACAGTTTTTAAAAACTTGTTAGTTATATTTTGGTAAATCTTGTACAAGTCGGTTTTAATATTAAATCCAGACTGCCAAGCAGAACACATACAAATCCATCTTCTATTTCTGAAATCTATTGTAGATGTACGACAGAAATCTTTATTTTGTATTTTAAATTTAAGTCCTCTCGATATAATCAAAATAATATATTTTTAACATTCTAAAGAACAATTTGTGTGCAACTTTATTCGAAGCTTCAATTGTTTATTTGAAAATACTGCACTTAAGTACCTAACTAGTTAGTATACTTTACACTTTATCAGGCCTACAAAAATAGAGTTTAGAGTTAAAAGAGTTTTGGTAATGCACGACAGCGAAAGAGTTTCAACATAAAATGCTTGTTGATATGGGGAATGAGATCCCCAACTTCATTGCTCCTTCTTTTGGATGGAGGCAATGCGCCAGACGCCGAACAGATAACGCAGCCAGATCATGAACAAATCCCTGCCCATCTGCAACCACGACCAAAAGGGAGTCAGTTTCGAGCCATCGATCTCCGTCCAGCGTACGGCCACCTCCTGCATGGGCAGCTTCAATTTCTCGGCCAGATACAGGAGCTCCACATCAAAGGCCCACCGTTCCACATGCAGACTGGTAAAGAGTTTTCTGGCCGTCGTTCGGGTGAACAACTTGAAGCCACACTGGGTGTCGCGAATAGAGCGCACGGCAAAGAGCCAGACGAGGAAATGGAAGCCGTGCATCAAAATAGTTCTAGAAGACAATAAATAATGATCACATTTAAGTCAAAACAAATATATGGGTCGTCCCACCTGAAGAAACTCCTGGTGGCAATCGCATCGTCCTCCAGATGTGCCCGCGATCCTATGGCAATTCCATCGTCTCGCCACTCCGGAGATAGTTGCTTCAGAGCCACCTCCAGCTTATCATAGTCGGCGAATTTGGTGGCTCCATCTGCATCCGCGAAGAGCAGATTACGACCTCTTGCACTCAGCATGCCCATGCGAACGGCTCCTCCTTTCCCCCGATTTTCAGTGAGCTCCAGGACGCGTACCTTCTCTGCTCCGTGCTTTTTCGAGTAGCCCAGGCCCACGGAGACTGTGGCATCTTGGCTGCCGTCACTCACCACGATCACCTCGTAGGTGAAGCTGGGATTGCCTCCGGATTTCTGCTCCAGGAAGGCCAGGCACTCGTCCAGCATGGCAGGCACTAGAAGTATACAATCATATGGTTAAAAAACTTCTGGGATCTCTTTATATTCTATCTTCCCAAAGATAAGAGTTTCAAGAGGAGCAGTTTGAGTGTAGACAGTCGACCGTAAAAGGGCATAGATAAAAAGTGGCAAGTGATTCATCATAGAAGCTAACGTACACCGCTGCTCCTCATTGTAGGCTGGCACAATGACACTGAGCTCCAAACTTGGCGACTCCTCGAGGCTGGGAAAGGTCACTGTTTTGATGCTGTGCGGGTCCAGGAAGGTCTCCTCATCCTTGTGCCGCCTGATGTTGGGATATGGCTGCGTCTTGTAGAGCACCACAGCCAAGATCTGAGGAGTGGGTTATCAGTGGAACGCTATTGAGAGGCGGGTGTTTATAAGCTCTTACCGACAGGGCGGCCGCTGCAAGCGCAGAGAGCAGGTAGAAAAACAGCTGGCAGAGGCAGCTCCACATCGTAGGGCTTTTGTAGTGGCTAGTGTGTTTGAACAGGTGCACCTGCTACCTGTCAGCAGACATTACTTCTCCAATTTGTGCGAGATAAACGGAGCCACGTATTGTTTTCCAAGAATTTTATACCGAATTGCCAGGCAGCTGATTAGGGTTGTCGTCCCTGTTTAGAGATGGCACTTCCCCAGAACCCGTGACTCGTTCACAGTGACTATATTGTCGATAGGTTGGTTATCGATTTGAAAAAGAGTTGAATTTTTGAAAAAGTTACTAGCTTTATTTTCGAAAACAGCTTTTAAAAAAGAATAAATTTGGGTATTAAATATAATCCAACTAAATATTTAAGTATAACTTAAAATTTAAATAGATTGATTTAAAGAAAAATATACAATTTAAAAAATATTTAAAAAGCCTTTTTCAAATATTTCCACTAATGAAATAAAAAAGTGTACCATTTCTAAAAACAAATTAAATATTTCAAAACTGACCTTGGTCACGGTTGTTTTGCCTTCGAAACCTCAGTGCGCAGGCGCTCTCTTCCAAAATGAAAACAACAAATTTTGAGAATCTATTCTCCCTCCCATCCAGATACACACCATAGGAATTTTTCCTCTGGCCAGATTAACAATTTGTTTATAGTCAATTAAAATGTGCTTGTGAATTAACGATAGATAAAATCAAGAAAATGAAGTTTTTAAACTTTTTAGTGTTTGTATTAGCTTTAGTCTGCAGTGGAGTGTGGGGGATAAAACTGCAGGCCAATGTGGGGGAGCTGTTCACGTATAAAATCGAGCCGCAACTCTTCAATTGGACACACCAGGTCATCAGCCAACAGTTTCGCTACCGACCCTCCTTGAAGAGCTACCCCGATTTGCCCAGTTGGATGAGGTACATGTACAGCCATGAGTACCATGCCGGCTTCCTCTACGGAACTCCGCCGGAGTCGGCGGCTGGAAAGGATCTCAGCCTGGACGTGGTGGCCCTGAATCGCCAGAATTACGAAACCCGTCATGTAGTGGTCTCTATGTTCGTGGCCCACAAGTTCCCCACTCCGAATGTGGTGCAGATGAAAATCAACAACCTGAACTGGGTGCACCTGATGGATCCGGGCAGGGTGGAGAATCTACGCAATATATTCCGGAACGATCTGTGGCCGAATAGTAAGGAGGATTTGAGTGTGGTCTTCATGGAGTCGGCTGTGAATATGGGAGGGAGACTTCCTTTGAGACCTCAGCAACGCGAGGGGTAAGTAAATAATATTTATAAGGAAATAAAATAAAAAATTCTATAAGGTTTCAATTTTTTGAGGTGGTGTCGAAAAGTATGCATCATTATTTAGTGCTTCAACACTTTATAGCATGCTTTTAATCACTTTTTTTAGTATTTTTAAAACCTTTAGAGATAGAAATAATTTCTATTTTGTTTCAGAGTCATTGTCCATGTGGGAAGCTTTGCCCAGTTCTCCCCCCGACTGAAGGAGCTCCAGGAGGAAGTGCGTCCCCTATATAAGCTGCCATCCTGCACCTACAAGCGCACTTCCGTCCAGAAAATCTTCGAGAATGTGGGCTTCAAGCTGGACTGGTGTGCCTTCCGAATGGAGTCGCTGGAGTCCCCCACGGAAATCCTCTTCCACAGCGGCAAGCAGCAGAATGAGCAGCAGGTGACCGAGGATCAGAGGGAACAGGATCGATGGATGGGCATCTCCCGCGAGGATGTACCCGAACGCAACTACATCGATGAGTTCGCCTTTGCCTTCGCCATTCCTGGCATGATTTTCGCCATTCTAATCGGGATGCTTTCCGCTGTTTTGTGCTTCCATCACGAGAAGTTGTGAGTTCCCTGCCTGGGAAGAGTCTAAATTTATTTATTTATTTTTTATTTATTGCAATCTTGCATTCTTTGCCCTTCAGTTCCGATCCGCATTCTGAGTTTTTCTTTGCCAACATTTTCCACATCTGCGAAGAGTCCTGTGCGCCAAGCGCGTCAAGCGATTCTGGGGCGGATGATGGTTCAGAGAGGTGATTTCCCAATAGATCTGTTTTGTTTATTTTTATCCGGGCCAGCGCATTAACTTTATAAGTAACGCTGTGTATTTTCAGTTCCTCCAGCTCGGATTATCCCATGTCCTCCACCGTTCAGATGGTGCAGTGCTCGGATAGCAAGTCGAATCAACCCATTACCACCTTGAAGAGCCTCAAGGACCCCAATTTCCTTCTGGACAACACTAGCATGCGCTCGCAGAGGTTGCTTATAGAGACACATTTTTAATGATAATTTTTAAATACTTATTTTTATTTTGCAGTCCCAACAACAGCTTCTACCAGCTGGACTGCGGCACCTCCAGCATTTACGCCCGTCCCAAACCACCACCTTACAAGGGCCAAGCTGCCACCCTGGGTCGGAATGGAGTGGATATTTGACAAACATCTCCCCGAGTGCTCTACTGCTGAAGAAAAACGAAAGGCATTGGATCTGAAACCATGAAAATCTCAATAAGCAATATCGAGGAGCGTTATATCAATTGCATGAATACTCACACCTGCCGAACTAGACAAACCATATCGTAATTATCAGTTTATATACATACGCAAGCATAAAACTAGCCAATTAGTTTGCCATTTAGGGATAAAGGCAATTTAATAAAGAATCGTTTTTTTAGAAAGCTGTAAAATGTTACTCTTAAAGGGAAAATGAGTTTCAAACTTTGGCGCCTAAATCAGACCCATATCGATATGCAAGAGAAAGCCAGCTATCGATGAATCGCCGGGGGTAATCGACTTTGCCTGCAGCCCTGGCATGAAGGTTCCGCAAGTTTTCGGTTTTGGGAGAAAGTTTTTACAGTTTTTGCGCGCTGCATTGTGCCAAAATTATTCGCAATGGCGCCCCATGAAAGTGGGCTGCTCGAGGTCCTCGAGAGCCTCCTGGACCGCTACAAGATCAACCTGCTGCAGATGATGTTCGGCACCTTCATCGCCACGATCGTGTTCTTCGGCGGCCTGATGACCTTCGTGGAGAAGCACCTGCCCAACAGCATACGTCAGTCCTTCCGCTACGGCAAGCACAGCTTCAAGGGCGAAACGGACCCCCTGGTGGCCTGGCTGGAGGTGCCCAAGTCCTGGTTCAAGCACTTCTACGTCTTCGCCCTGTTCTGGAGCTGGCTGGGCTTCTACCTGCTTATCTCCACCGTGCGCGAGCAAAAGGAGGCGCCGGAGTATGTCCTCCGATTTCTGGACATCATGGGCGGCGGCCGGAGCCATCGGAAGGTGGAGATCGACTCCACCACCGCCTGTGTAGGCACACTGATGCTCACGCTGCAGTGCACGCGGCGTTTCTACGAGACCAACTTCGTGCAGATCTTCTCCAGAAAGAGCAAGATCAACCTGTCCCACTACGCCGTGGGCTATGTGCACTACTTTGGCGCCATCATAGCTTTACTCTCGAACACCTCGGGCTTTGTGCGCGGCTCCAAGCCCATGGAGTTCAGCCTGGACAGGCTGACCGGCCAGCAAATACTCTACCTCGTCGTCTTCTTCATCGCCTGGCAGCAGCAATATGCCAGCAACATGATACTGGTGAACCTGCGCAAGGATCCGCAGACGGGCAGTGTGCGCACGGAGAAGCATCTACTGCCCAAGGGAGGGCTGTTCAACCTGCTCTCCTCGCCGCACATGTTCCTCGAGGTGGTCATGTACTTCTGCATCGCCGATCTCTACATGCCCGTGCGGATCTGGCGGCTCATCTTCCTGTGGGTGGCCAGCAATCAGACGATTAACGCCCTGCTCACCCACAAGTGGTACCGCGAGACGTTCAGGGAGTACCCGAAGAACCGACGTGCCATCATTCCGTTCCTGCTCTGAGTCCGAAGACTGGAAGTAATTCGCATTTTTGTACAAATAATTTAGTAGTGGAATTTATTAAAGTCGTTTTACACGCACACAAAATATGTGCTCGCTGGTGATTTTAACTACAAAACGATACAGGGGTGAACTTGAACTGGAACAGGACTGCAGTCGATTCTATTTGAACAAGAAACTGTGGGGGAGAGATTGAAAAACGAGTTAGGTGAGTGAGGCATTGGTTTTTGGGTGTTTCGTTGACTCACCTATAGGGATAACCCTGCGCCTTCGACCGAAAGACGGACAGCAGGAAGGAGAAGAAGACGGTGAGCAGCACCAAACCTGTCATCGCCATTATCCTGTTCTTGTTGTGGCTCTTTGGAGTTCCAGACTCGATCAGCAGAATCATGCCCAGCACAATCATGGCATCTGAAATGGAGGGATGATGTGTTAATTAAGTTTTAAGGGCTAATTGGAAGATTGTGGTGAAAAGTGTGAAATAGTATGCCCACTAGTAATTGTGAATTAGATTAATTAGCATTCTTATTAATATAACTTTCTTGTAAAGTTGTGAGTAACGCAAAAATCCTATATTAAGGGGCAAATTGATGATTGTTTAACTTGATTATGTGGCAATTTCACGCTTTAAGTCAAAAAGTTAGACTGCAATGAGTTCCCACTCTCATTAGAAAAGTATTTTTATGCGAAAATGTAATATTCCCTTAAAAAAAATATTAAAAATTAAATGTTTCCTAATATGAAAGTATGTTAAGGTTCTAGCCAGAGGTAGAATCAACCCCCACTCACTCAGGAACATGACGATGTAGGTCTCCACCACCAGCTGGCCCTGCGAGGAGCCGTGGATGTAGGCCACGCCGCCGTTCTGCGACTTGTGCACCAGCGGCGGCCCGCGGATGTGGTTCCACATCTGGCCCGAGATCATGGCGAAGCAGAAGAACACGGCGATGGCGCCCCACAGGTTCTTATTGTACAGGAACTCCAGGTTGTTGCGCCGGATGTAGAGGAAGCTGCCCACCAGGGCCACCAGCGTGATCATGGCCACGGTGCCCGAATAGTTGGGCGGACGGAAGATGCGGATGGTGATGTCCGTGCGCTCGGCCACGAATTTCGCAATGGAGTCGGCGGCAAAGCCGACGCGATGGATGTCCATGGTGTCGGCGCCCTTTGGCTTGCCCTTGGCCGGGAAATGCATGAACACGGGGGCGGTGTTCAGGCGCAGAATCTGGAAAACCTCGGAGCCATCATCGAAGTCCACCATGGCGAAGAAGAGCTTGTTGGAGTACGTCGACGAGAAGCGGTACGAGTTGGCCACGATGGCGAACTCATCGTGGGCGTGCCGGCAGATCTGGCATTGTCGCGAGGGAGCCAAAGCGGTGAGCATAACAATCATCGAGTAATTCCGGGGCGCATTCTTCACGTACTCCCTGAACTTGGGTCCATTGAAGCGGAGCAGCGGCTTCTTGGCGTTCATCTCCACCAGGTTTTGTACTTTCTCCGACAGCGTGAGCGTCGACTGAAAGCGTTTTGAAAACCATTATTAATGTGGGCTTCAACTTTATCTTAATCTTTTCTAGCCGGCATTCTGAGTTCTGGGGATGTGGAGCTGGAAAAGTGACGTGGCCACTAAACAAACCTTAGATTTCGACTGCGCGGCCGTGTAAATCGCGAGTACCGCCACCACCAGCAGCCCGCTGAGCAGCGTCTTGTGCAGCAGCCTCATCCTGCAGGCGATTGGGTTAACAATTTCACTAGTTTAACGCAATAATCACAGAAAAAACGTTTAGTCCAAAATATTTCTTCCGGCGCATGCAGCTGATTGTGAATGGCAAAGAGGCACCTGCGTGTCCTTCACTGTGAATGGTTAATTCGATTGCTTAGGTAAGGGCAAAACTAATTTTTCGATATATGTCTTCCCAGAGATTACAATTTTAAATTATGAGAGGAAAATAAAAGAAAGATAATCTATAATCATCTATTTATGTCAATAAGCATTTTAAATAATAAATAATTCTACCCTTATTTATATTTAAATAAGGTACGGAATATTTCAAATGTAAGATGCACTTATCGATACCGTGTTATACAGCTATCGATAACGCCATGAGCAGTGTGCCGTCACTAGACGGCTCGTTTTGTTGTCTTATTCCTTAGAATTGTGTTTTTCAAAACCATTTTACTAAGTTTTTACTGCATTTACTAGTATGAGCGATGTCCTGAAGAGTTCGCAGGAGCGATCCCGCAAGCGGCGTTTGCTTCTGGCGCAAACTGTAGGTTTTCCCTTAACAAACTTTCCAAAAGCAATCGGCTTGGCATAAAAACTCATAAATTATGTATTCCCTCTTCTTAGCTGGGTTTGTCGAGCGTGGATGACCTGAAGAAGGTCCTGGGCAATGCCGAGGACATCAACAGCAGTCGCCAGCTGAGTGCCGGGGGGCAGCGGGAGGATGAGGATGGTGGAGCCTCTTCCTCCAAGAAGGCGCCCAATGAAATCATCTACAGGGACTCCTCCACCTTCCTCAAGGGAACCCAGTCTTCCAATCCGCACAATGACTACTGCCAGCACTTTGTGGACACCGGACAGCGGCCCCAGAACTTCATCCGCGATGTCGGACTGGCTGACCGCTTTGAGGAGTACCCCAAACTCAGGGAACTGATCAAACTGAAGGACAAACTCATCCAGGACACGGCATCCGCTCCCATGTACTTAAAGGCTGACCTCAAGTCGTTGGATGTCAAGACCCTGGGCGCCAAGTTCGATGTGATACTGATTGAGCCGCCGCTGGAGGAATATGCTAGGGCTGCTCCCGCGGTGGCCACTGTGGGTGGAGCTCCTCGCGTCTTCTGGAACTGGGATGATATACTTAGTAAGTTTTCCTCAGTAACTTTGTTGAATATTAACTAGCAACCTTGTTTCTCTGCCAGATTTGGATGTCGGCGAGATTGCGGCTCACCGCTCGTTTGTATTCCTCTGGTGCGGCTCCTCGGAGGGCCTGGACATGGGCCGCAACTGCCTGAAGAAGTGGGGATTCCGCCGTTGCGAGGACATCTGCTGGATACGGACAAATATCAACAAGCCCGGTCACTCGAAGCAGCTGGAGCCGAAAGCCGTCTTCCAGCGCACCAAAGAGCACTGCCTGATGGGCATTAAGGGAACTGTTCGCCGCTCCACCGACGGTGATTTCATCCATGCCAACGTGGACATTGATTTGATCATCTCGGAGGAAGAGGAGTTCGGCAGTTTCGAGAAGCCCATCGAGATCTTTCACATCATCGAGCACTTCTGCCTTGGTCGACGACGTTTGCATCTGTTTGGCAGGGATTCGAGCATCCGACCAGGCTGGTTAACTGTGGGTCCGGAACTGACAAACTCGAACTTCAACTCCGAGCTGTATCAAACGTACTTTGCCGAGGCTCCGGCCACGGGTTGCACCAGCAGGATTGAGCTCCTGCGGCCCAAGAGTCCGCCGCCGAACAGCAAGGTCTTGAGGGGAAGGGGACGCGGCTTTCCACGCGGTCGTGGCAGGCCAAGATAACCAGATTTTTACTCAACAACTGCATGTATTCTAGTGTCTAAGATCAAAATTCGTTAGGGCTAAGAGTATGATTAAGATTAAAGACTATTGCTGCAGAGTGCTGAGCTCTTTATCATTCTTGACTAATGCTGCAGACTGTGGTGATTGCTTAGATGCCTCATGTAGATGTCCAGCTCATCCTCGCTCGAGGCCTCCTTCTGCTCTGCAGGCTGATCCCTTAGTTCCTCTTCATCGTCGCTGTCTTCAAAGTAGGCATCTTCCTCATCCTGCTCGATTTGCTTCAGATCATCCAGCAAAGTGTTATCATCTACGGCTGTGTAATCAAAGTCCTTGTCCTCGCCACCCAGGAAACGCTCCTTCATTAAGCTCAGGAACTCGTTGCGTAGCAATTCCCGCTCTCCGGGATTATAGTATTCCGGCGTGGAGATATTTGTTATGTTGGCGGGAACTCGAACTTCTGCATTTCGACTTGTTGAGCAGGCAACGGGTTCGTCATCGTCAAAGCCACCCCATTGCTTCCGGCAAGCCACTGGGACTTCAAAGTCTGCGGGTGGGAGACTTGCATTCCTGACCTCCACCTGCTCTTCCTCTTCCTGCTGAGTTTCCTCCAGCAACTCATCCCTTTGCTTCTTTTCCAGCGTGTGCATTAGTATACCCGAGAAACTGGTGTTCCTGACATCGTAGCTGTCCCGCGCTTTCTTCTCCGCCTCCGTTAGGTACTGACCCACCAGCTCCTGGTAGAGATCGGGCGCCCTTTGCATCATCTCATGCTCGCTGAAGTACTCTCCCTTGTCCAGCAGCTGCTGCATGGCGTTGTATCGCCGATTCTTAATGCAAACCGAACGGGTGCTAAGTTTCCTCCGGAAATCCTCCAGCAGCAGGCACATCTCCTCCAGGTTCTCATCGGGTTTGATGGGTTCCTTGACGGCCAGCTCCTGGAAGGAGCCCAGTTGTCTGACACTCAGGTGGGCTCCAAAGCGAATGAGGAAGTTCTCCCGGTTCTTTTCGAAGGCTTCTCGTGCGATTTCCTGCTTTTCCTCGAGAGAAATTTCCGGGTCATCAATTTGCTGGGACTTGAAGACAATGTTGTTGTTTTCGGCCAGCGATTTGAAGATGTCCATTAACTCCGCGGGGAGCTGTGCTCTTGGCAAGGGGCGTGCATTGCCCTGGTTCTCCTCATCCCCCTCAGCTTCGTTTCCAGTCGTCATAATTGTTTACGCAAATTGCACAAAAGTGTGAAATAAAATGTAAACAAATGCTTCTTCTTGCTGGGCTTAAGTGACATTCACAGCGAGTTGGCAGGGCCAATCTCGTTTTACGTTACATCTTAGTGATTTTAAAATCGGTGAATTTTTTAAACCGGATTTGTGTATTTAATAAGTTTTAAAATAGTAATTATTAGTAATTTTAGGAATACATATCAAGTAGAAAATTTTAACTTTGCTTGTATTAGAAAATACAAGAAATATTTTACCAAAATTATATCATTTTTTTAAATTATTGAGTAAAGTGATCTCTTAAAATTATCAAAAATAAACACACAAAAAATTAAATTTTAAATTGCTAATAATTCGGGAGAAATTAAAAACGGGAATGCAACCCTACAACTTTCATCATCACTCTGAAACCTGGCAACCCTGCGGCTCCTCATAGCGGCTGTATTTTCATTACGAACTTTATCTGGAGGCGAATTGTTGTGTTTATCGCTTTGTTTAACGCCACTCGGTGGTTCAGTGGTGCAAATGTGCAGCCAGCGATGACTAACTAAGCGGAAGACCGAGGAATCCCCGCAGTGCATAGCGAATCGATCGAGATGTCGTCCATTGATTGGGGCGACTTTGCCTGGAACTGGACGCAGTTCTGTCCCACGGGACTGAGGCCCTTCGCCAACGAGACCAACGACCTGCTGCCCTGCTTCCAGAAGAT
Organism: Drosophila biarmipes; assembly: GCF_025231255.1. Taxonomy (NCBI): domain Eukaryota; kingdom Metazoa; phylum Arthropoda; class Insecta; order Diptera; family Drosophilidae; genus Drosophila; species Drosophila biarmipes. The sequence goes on along the minus strand of NC_066612.1, from coordinate 4,281,341 downwards.
CCTGCTCCAGCTGCCCATCTACACTATCTTCGCCGCCATATCCGCCTACAATTTCGGCAATCAGTCGCGCCCCGTCGTCCGGAATGGCTTGCAGCTGCGGATGTTGTGGCTCCGGGCCTTTCTGGCCATTGTTCTGGCCCTGCTGCCCGTGGCCAAGGTGTTCGCCTTCCACCACCAGGGCGTTGAACTGTACGCGGTCGATCTGCTGGTGGTTAGTGCCGAGTGCATTATGTGGGTGGTTCACAGCGGTGAGTGTGCGGTTGCCATTTCTCCGGGGTTTACAAACCTTGATAGGTTGTACCTTAAGTACCCAGGCATATGGTCACGTTCCGGGATTTCTTTTCTCTGATTTCAGTTTTATAAGTGGGATATAGGATAAAATAACATAAGAAAATGTATAGATACAAAAGTCTACTTTAAAGACTTTTCCTATCATACCTTCTGGAAGGAAAGAGATTTAATTAATTGCTGATATATCATACATATTACTATGCTTGAAGTAAAATATTAAATTGTATTTTACAGATATCATAACTTATATAAACAGTTCTCGTATTACAAAATGGAGTTCAGAACCAGCTACAAAAACAAACCCTAGTAACAATATTAGCTTTATTCTTGTTTTCTTTATTAAACTGAACAAATAAAACCTCCTTCACAGTTGTCTGTTAAACAAAACCTTATGTGATTTTCTAAGAACGAAATAAATTCTTCATTAAGTAAAGCTAAAAGTTTGCCATAAAAAGATAACCCAATTGCAATCATTTATGACCCCTTCTTTAATCAGTTTTCCCCTTTCTCCGCCACCCACAGGTTTCCTATTGACAGCCCGTCAATATGGCGAGCTTAGTCACCGGGGATCGCTGCTAATCAATGTGGTCTGGCTCACAGTGGTGGTGCTGGATGCGGTGTGGCTGCGAACGAGTCGCCACTTCGTCTGGTGGCCCTGGAGCCTGGCCACGCTGCTGTGTGACCTCCTGTTCGGAGCCACCTTGATACCCAAAGGAAGTGCTGTCTACACCAGCTTGCCCAGGGGAAGATCGTCTGGCAGAGAGGATGAGGCTCTGCTATCCCAGAGGTATACCTACTTTCACTTCGATCTGAACGAGGGCCACTTGGGTCACGCGCAGGATGAAGCCAACTTGGGCTCCCGCTTCCTCTTCCATTGGGTTCAGCCCCTAATCACAAAGGGAGTGGCTGGCAAGCTGAGGAAGATTGAGGATCTGTTTGATCTGCCGGATGCCCTGAATATCACGCGACTCAGCGAGCGGTTGCACTTGGCTCTGTCGCAATCCCAGAGTTTGTGGAGGGCCCTGCACAGTTGCTTCGGCGTGGAGTTTTATCTCATCGGAGTGCTTAGACTTATCGCCGATTTAAGCGGATTTGCAGGTCCCTTACTGCTCGGAGGACTGCTCAGACAGGATCACACGGATCCCAATCAGGTGTATTACTATGCCCTGGGCCTTTTCGGCAGCACTTTGCTGTCGGCCCTGTGTGCCACCCACTTTGACTGGCGCATGGCCATGGTTTCCATGAAAATGCGAGTGGGAGTGATCAACTCCATATACAGGAAGGCACTGGAGGCGAGAGGTCTGAAGGAATCCAAGCCAGACATGCTAAATCTCATGTCAACGGACACAGATAGGATTGTGAACTCTTGCATTAGTTTCCATTTCTTCTGGAGCATTCCCTTCAAGCTGTTCACCACATTATACCTCCTGTATCTGCAACTGGGCGCAGCTTTTCTTGCGGGCGTAGCATTTGCCGCTCTGCTGATTCCAATTAACCGATGGCTGGCTAAAAGAATTGGCATATATTCCAGTGGTTTGATGACCGCCAAGGATGCCAGGCTGTCTGCCACAACGGAAACAATGCAGGGAGCCAAGCAGATCAAGATCAATGCCTGGGAGGATATATTCATCACCAAGATTCGAGGACTGCGCCAGGTGGAGCTGCGGTTCTTGTCGAAGCGGAAGTATCTGGATGCCATGTGTGTCTACTTCTGGGCCACCACACCCGTGCTGATGTGCCTGCTCACCTTTGGAGTATCCGTGCTTATGGGAAACCAGCTGATAGCTTCTACCACCTACACCAGCGTGGCCTTGCTGTATATGCTTATTGGACCGCTGAATGCCTTTCCATGGGTGCTCAATGGTTTAATTGAAGCCTGGGTTTCCATCAAAAGAGTCCAGCAACTGATGGACGTGCCTAATTTGGATTACTCCTCCTACTACAATCCCATAATGAGGGGAAGCGGAGGTTTTGGAGCGGCAGAAGATGCTCCTTTGGATGCGCCAAAGGCCAGTGTGCTGCAGATGAAGTGCGCTAGTTTCTGTCACGAAAGCGAGGAGAACACATCCTCGACTGCGTTCCACTTGACGGACATTAACGTGGACATCAAGGCGGGTCAGCTCGTGTGCATCGAAGGACCTGTGGGAGGCGGAAAAAGCAGCTTTCTATCCGCTATAGTGGCCAATCTGCAGTGCACCGATGGCGAGGTGTGCGTGCAGGAACTGACGACTGGCTTTGGTTACGTACCCCAGTCACCATGGCTCCAAAGAGGCACCATCAGGGATAACATCGTGTGGGGCGCCCAGTTTGATGAGCAGTGGTATAAAACTGTTTTGCATGCATGTGCCTTGGAGGAAGATCTACAAATCCTTGGAGGGGATCTCATTGGCGTGGGTGAGAACGGAAGAACGCTTTCTGGTGGACAAAGGGCGAGAGTGGCGCTGGCCAGGGCTGTTTATCAGGATAAGAAGGGTGAGTTCATCAATATATTTTAATATGATTTTAGCTAATAATCTAAAACTTTGTTCGTTATAGTCTACCTTCTGGACGATGTGCTCTCCTCCTTGGACGCACATGTGTCCAGGCACATTATCAAACACTGTATTCTGCGACTGTTAAAGCACAAAACACGCATTGTGGTCACACGCAGCATTCAGTTATTCTTCCACGCCAATCAAATCCTCCAAGTGAAGGATGGTCAACTTCTTCCCAGTGAATATATGACTCAGAGTATTGATCTAAGCTTGGATGAAGAGGTGGATGATGAGCAGGAGGAAACAGTTAGGCGACGTTCAGTGGAGTTGTCTAACCAGGACGACAAGAAGAGTGTGGACAGTCTGCTTCTGGAGGAATCTAGAGAGTACGGACATCTTTCTGGAGACGTTTTTGCCTGCTATTGGAAGGCTGTAACTTCTCCACTTGCCTTCATTGTCTTGCTGTCTGTATTACTGATGCAATTGACAAGGAACCTAAGTGATGCCTGGCTAGCTTATTGGGTCACCGAAACTACGTTGGATCCCCATTCGAATGACACTTCTTTGGATCATGAATTGATGGGAGCTGCGTTGGGAAATGATACTGGATCGGGGCACACGACAAGATTCTATTTGAGCATCTTTACCGCCATCGCTGTGAGCAATTCCCTGGTGACTTTGGCCAGAGCGTTCCTCTTTGCCTATGCTGGAATAAAGGCCGCCATTTTTATGCACGAAAAGCTGCTGAAGAAAGTTATGTTTGTAAGTTGCTAAGGTCTATGAAAACCTAAAAGATAAAAATATTAATATATTTTTCAGGCCAAATTTAATTTCTTCGACATCACATCTGTGGGTCGTATTCTGAACCGCTTCTCATCCGATACCAACACGGTGGACGACTCGCTGCCCTTCATCTTAAATATTCTATTGGCTCAACTGGCTGGCCTTGTAGGAGCTCTCTGCGTCAGCCTGTATGCGATGCCTTGGCTGGGACTAGTGATCATTCCCATGGTTCCGATCTACCTGAACTTACAGCAGCGTTATCGCCATGCCTCCAGAGACATCAAACGATTATCAAGCAATGCAATGTCACCGCTTTACACACACTTTACGGAAACGCTTCAGGGACTGATGACGATAAGGAGTATGCGAGCTAGCCCCAGATTTCAAAGGGATTTCCAGGTGAAGCTCGAGGAGAGCATTAAGGCCCAGTTGACACAATCGGCCGCTCAGCAATGGCTAGCTCTTCGCCTCCAGTTGCTGGGAACACTCCTGGTCGGCGGAGCAGGTCTTCTGGCCGCTATTACCGCCTCGCACACAACGAATCCCGGCTTGGTGGGTCTTTGCATCTCCTATGCCCTCTCCATAACTGGTCAATTGGGCGATCTGCTTCATGCTGTGGCCGAAACGGAGCAGGAATTGGTCGCTGTGGAGCGTATTGATCAATATCTGCAACTTGAGGAGGAGCAGAATGCCTCTGGAAGTTGTGAGCCTCCATTTGGTTGGCCTACCCAAGGAGTTCTGAGCTTTAAGGAGGTTCAACTAAGCTACAGGGAACACTTGACTCCTGCTTTGCGAGGTATAACATTCCAAACAGAAGCCTTCGAGCGGATTGGCATCGTGGGACGCACTGGAGCTGGTAAGACATCAGTCCTAGCCGCCCTCCTGCGAGTGGCACCTTTGTCCCAGGGGGAGATTCGTTTGGATCAGGTGAATCTGAAAGTTCTAGCCCTTAGTGTGCTCAGAGAACGGATAGGGGTCATCACCCAGGAGCCCTTCCTCTTCGAAGGTCAGTATAAGGTTTATTGGTATAATAAGCTTTGATAAACAAAAGTTGCTACCCGTTTCAGGCACTGTGCGTGAGAATCTGGATCCGCGTCATAATTTCTATGACTCAGAGATCTGGCATGCGATCAAGAACTCGGCAGCGGCCACTCTTCTAGTCCAGCAATTGGGTGGATTAGATGGCAAAGTGGAATCGTGTGGCAACAATCTCTCCGCTGGTCAAAGGCAACTGCTCTGCTTGGCCAGGGCTCTGCTCAAAAACGCCAAGGTGGTGGCCATCGATGAGGGCACTTCCAACCTGGACGACGAATCGGATCTGAGCATTCAGCAGGCCTTAAGGAATGCCTTCAAGAGCTGCACTCTCCTGTTCATCGCCCACCGCCTGCGCGGTCTCAACGCCATGGATCGGATAATAGTACTGGACGATGGACGGATCTGTGAGGAAGGAAAACCTCAGGAATTGGCCGCCAATAGCGCAACTATTTTCCACGGAATGCTGCTGGCTCAGGACATAAATCCCGAGGATTTCGTCAGACCGAATTAGCATCAAGTACAGTCTATTAACTACCAACTGTACATAAGTCAATTGTTATACGAGTTTATTTATTATTCTGTTTAATTTGTATTTTAATTGTGTTCCTAATTTACGATTCCATTTTGAGTTCCCTTAACCATTAAGAAATCGATAAAAACTAACAACATTTGTTCTAGATTTATTTCATTGTACAAATATGAATTTGATTGACAAACTATTTTTGTAGTGAATTTAACCAGGTAGTTAAATCCGTACAAAATGTACAGAATGTTATATAATATATGCTATACTACAAAATATAGGATTGGTTTATATCACACGCTTGACTAGTTGTTGCGAACGAAAACAGATGTTGAATCTTAGGAATTAGGCAATTTTAAAGCATTGTGAATCAGACTTTGGGCCTTTTTAGTCTTAGAGTAAGTTGGAGATTTTCGAAAGGCACTGATTTTGCAATTAAATTCCTATAAATTCTACTTAACTAGATTTGTAACATTTAACAAGCCGCTTGAGAGGGGCCAACTTCTTCGCCTAGATTTCGTAGTTGAAGAGCTTCTCGCCTGGCCGGCCCATTATGTGATCGTATTGATTGGGCAAATGCGGTGGCTTGGACAGCATGCCATTCACCGAGCGCTCGTAGAGATCAATGTAGTGCATGAGGCTCTCGTCCGAGTACATCTGGGAAGTCAATAAAATAGGAATCAGTGAAGGATAATGGTGGCTCTTATAAATATTAATTGTCGTGCGCTGGTTAACGTGTTATATATGAGTTCATTAGTGCCCGAATGAGACCAGCGATTAGTACATTAGTCCACTTAATGGCCCACTCATACTGATACCTTGGCTTGGCTCTACTCTTTCCTTGACCTACAAAAGCTGCTTTGGAGTATATTCGAAAACAAATGTAGAAATGTAGAGTATTTGACAGGGGGCTGCAACAAATCAAACCTTCGGTACCTTCAGGTAGCAGCGCACTGCGAAGGCGATGCGGCGTAGATCGTGGATGGCCTGGTAGACATGTTGGTAGGAGGCGCTCTCGCACTGCAGTATAATGGCTCGCACATCTATAAAGTCGTTTTGGCAATGCTCAAAGAAATCGGGGTACTGCAAGGATTAGGATGCTGCTTAAGGATTCTTAGAAGTCTAACAAAGACTACTAACATAGTTTCGGGTGAACTGCTTCTTGAAGAACCGCTCCAGGTGCTCAAGCTCCAGAACTTCCTCGCTGAACTCGTACAGCTGGCGGGTGACCTCCCTGCCAATCAGGCTAAAGGGATTGGTGTAGGACCTCACATCTCTCAGGCGCTCCGGCTCCGGCTCTGGACGAGGCATCGGAACTGGATCTTTACGAATCTCCGGAGGCGGATCTTCACGAACCTCCAGAGCTGGCGGCGGCAGGGCCTTCGGCGCAGCCTTCCTCTGCCATTGGGACTCCCCGAACGGCTCCCTTGGCTTTAAGGACTCCAGTTGCATGGTCTCCTTCTGCAGTGGCTGGTAGGTCCCAGTTTTCAAGTAGGTACCATTAGCATCCACATTGCGTTGCGTTTCCTCCGAGTCCTCGATCATGGTGTACAAATAGTTGAGGTTCAAGGCACACTTGGGTTTGTAGAGCGCCGAGCAGGGCTCTTGGACCTCTGAAAAGGATTTCACCATGCCATTGGGAATCCTGGGAGTGCTATAGGCAGTGGGGCCCTGTCCATTGGTCAGTGCCTGGTGCTTCTGGCCAAAGCTGCTGCTATCGTTGCTGTCTATTAGGCTCCTCAAGGAGCTACTGTTGTTCACGTTCACGTTGATCAGAGCGTTTTCTTTGCTCAAAAAGCTGTTCTTCTGCTTCAGCAGCAGTTCATCCAGACTCACGAAGGATTTAATGATCATCTGGACAAGCGCCAAGGTGGACACCTGCCAGGCATCAAAGGTGGCCATGAAACCCAAGGGCAGCTCATCCTTAATCTTGTTCAAGCCCTCGGGGGTGTTGTACACATAGCCTTTCAGAATAACCCAGGCATTCACAATGCGAGTGAAGACGAATATGAAATCCTTGACAGCCCAGGCGATGCCCTGGGAGTTTATGTTGGGCAGCACGCCATCCGGACGCAGGAGGTCCTGCTTCAAGCGGGCACAGAGGGTGTCGATCTTCTTGAAGCACGGACGGTTGCGATGGGCGTGGGCCAGGCGCTCGGCTATTTCGCTGCCCTGCAGTGAGATCCTGGTAATATCGTGGAGGCGCTGCTCGTGCAGCAGCACCTCCGAGTTGCGCAGTAGGTGCTGGACCCTCAAACCATCGCCGGCCCCGCTCTCCAAGGAACTAAGGCTCGATTCATCGGGAGCAAAGCTGGAATTCGTTTATGATATTTTAATTGATTGTGATTTAGTTCACATAACTGAAGGGATGTGGACCTTACCTATCTTTAAAAGGAGTGGGTTCCGGCTTCTTCACCTCGGAGCGCGATAGCTCGAAGCCAATGTCCACCTGGGTGCCCACATCGAAGCAGCGCTTCACGGGCGTCTGTGTCTGGGTTTGGGTGGCACAGAACGTCTTGGGCGGCGGGGCTGGGGTGCAGCATGGATAGTACTGCGGCATGTAGTAACTGCCCATGTTGCAACAGGCGCTGGCCGAGGCACGAGCGCAATACACCTGACCCTGTCCATAAGCGTTCATGGAGGCTGCCAAGGATTAGGATTAAATAAAATACTAGATACGTTGGAGTAATCCGAACTGGAGTTACCGGAACTGGCTGCATAGTACTGCACACCCGGCATGGACACGTAGGTCATGGGATGGGGACTCACAGCGGGGGGCGGTGGAGGGTTGGTATGGCAGGGTCCATGGGCATTTCCCGTCACAATGGGACAATTGGCAGTACCAGGTATAAACACAGCAGAGGGAGCGGGCGTGGCCACCGACCAGGAGCTCTGTTCCTGCACAAAGACATCGGTGACCATGCGATTGCGATCCAAGTAGGTTTGCTGGTAGGTCGATTGCTGGTGCATCGACTGCAAGGTCAGAGAGGGCACTTGGTAGTAGTTCATGCCTGTGCCAGGAGCTACGTCTAAATACAGCATGAAGAACCACTGCCGAAAGCAAACGCAGGAAAGCTCTAAAATAGTTTGAGGTTAGCTTCTAGGACCCAGCATGTGGGTTTCTTAATCTTCACCAGAAACTTACATGACTAAAGTCTGGTTATCTTCTGTTTAGTCAGCGACAGGTTGTCTTAGAGTCTGGACAAAAGAAGACCGTCTGCTCCCTAGAAAGTCAGAGAAGAAAAGGAAATAATTTTCAAAAGCGACAGCCAGAGTTGCCAAGCACTCATTAAAGTCATTTCCAGTCTATTTCTTCCTATCGCATGCTCTAAGTATGACCAAAAATCATGGTACAGGGTTGGGAGACCAGTTTTTTAAAGCTTCCATAATTATTAACACGTTACCTTGATTTAAAATAATGAAATGATTAGTGGAAAAATGAAAACAGCCATTCATACAAAATGACGAGGAATTTTTACGAACTAATTTTACTACTTGTCTCTAGTGTTATTGATAGCAAAATAATGTTGTTCGATTTGAATAAGTCCCGAGAGTAACGTAAACTTGACAGTGAACTATGTGTTTGAATTTGAATTTTTTAACGGCTGGCAGAACTATCGGTTATCGATTACTTTAGAGTGACCCCACAATGGACAAGTGTTGTAAAGCGGTTGCTCAATACATTTTAACACTAGATTTTATGCACTTGGTACCGAGTTAAGATTCATTTATAAAAAATGACAGAAGAAGGTGATTTTGCTGGGCAAATAGTGGATGGAAAGAACAAAACGAATGTGCGCTGTCAGTTCTGCAACAGTCTGATGCTCAAGGCCCAGGAGGCCACCTTCAGCGAGGAGGAAGTGAGTGCGCTGGTTACCTTCTGGTTGTAGGATTCCCTAATTGTTTACCTTTCATTTGACCAGGTGGAGATTCCCCTGATGATGCAAATGCAGGACAAGACGGTGGACAGTCTCAGCAGCGAGCCCTTGAAGGACTTCTGGCTGGTCAAGGACATGATGACGTTCGAGAACATCGGATTCTCCAACACGGTGGACGGCAGGAAGTTCCTGGTTTGCGCGGACTGCGAGCGTGGACCCGTTGGCTATCATGATCTCAGCACCCGCCACTGCTTCCTGGCCCTCAAGAGGGTGGTCCACAAGGACTCCTAGCTGCGCGACGCCTAGTCCCTTCGGTCCCTTGTAATGCAATTGATGGTACTACATGCCATGTCCGTGACGTGGAACATACGATATAATCCGCTTATCTGCATTTTGGGTTTTCTTTTTCACCGAATATCAGCGAGTTCTAGTGGAATCAGCAAGTATTTTTCATTATAGCATTAACTATTACTATAATTTGTAATGGAGTTCTGTAATTACACAAAATATCATTGACTCCGCTGAAAATCTGTGAAATTGAAAGCCAGAACATAGGGTTATACCTAGATTTTTTCACTTTTTTGTTGATTTTAGATTTAAGCGAAATAAACCGCTTTTATATGTCTGGTAACTGAATAATCCCTCTTTAAAAGTAAAAAAAGAGTCTTCTAAAAGTTTATATAAATTAGCATTAAAACCAAAAGAAAAGTGAATGTTAATATCATATTGTACTAGAAAGCGTGTTTGAAAATTGTTGAGAGTGGTCTAAGTACACTTCGTTTGAGATTACTTTATAGATCATTTAAAAAACATTTATATATTTTTGCACAACGATCTCTGGTCAATAAAAACAATCGGTTTTTGTATTCATATTTATTGTTTTTCACTTTAAACATTTTACAATTTTATTGCATTATAAATATTGCATTTTAGAGGAGGTTCTTAACTAAAAAAATTGTCACTATAAACTGTTAATTTGCTATTCGAACTAAAAAAGATGTACGTGTTGCTTTGGTTTCTGTAACATTATAATGTTTTACTTGGTATCTGCATCTGCATTTACGGCTACGTTGGACAAAAGGATTCATTGGTGTTTTCATCTAGTGGATATCCCACAAACTGGGCGTCTCCTTGCTGGGTGGTGCCTATGCGGTAGATGAAACGACTTCAAAGTTCTCCGTTTTTGGCAGTTGGTTACAACAACGAGTGTTTTTCCCCTCGGGAGTGCGGTAGATATGGGCGTGGTCGTCGCCTCTAAGCGTGTCACAACTATCTTTCGGTTTTCCAAGGACGACTCTCCTCCCAATTGCTTGCTAATTATTCTATGAAGTGTTCTCCTCGTTGAGCTGTATTCTTTTTAATACTTTTTAATTTTTACTTTCGCTATTGCTGACACTTAGCTTGCTTGTTAGAACTTGTTGGTTTAAGTCTTATGTAAACAAAAATAGAGAAACTTAGGCGAAGAGTGTTAACATTTATTATGTACTACTTTTCCATTTCGGTAGCCTTAATTTTTAACATTGTTAGATTTGTGGCCATCTTTGACTTATTCGTTTATCTCGATTTGTTAAATACTTTCAACTGCGGTAGGTTTTAGTTTTATTTATTCGTTACTTTCCTCGCTTTCGTTTAATAAAAATTCCAGTTAATGTAAATAGATTTGAACGATTATATTGGCCAATTGTTACGTGCTCTCTTTGGTTTTTTATATACACTTCTAGTTAGGGAATTGTTATCTCGTTATTTAATACTTTGTATAAAGCTTTTACGGTTCTCCATTCAAAAAATGTTACAAAACCAGGCTGGACCAGAGCTGGAAGTATATAACACTATAATTTTTAGTCATTTTATGGGTTCTGTTTTTATACTCACCAGGCTCTGGAGCAGCTCTGCGAGTGGACCTTATTGTTGATGATTGGGGAGAAAGCGGTGAAAGTGTCACAGAAGTCAAAGAGTCAGCAGCAATACGAACAGAAAACTGGGTGGATGCATTCGATAAAAGAAACAAAAACAACTGAGGGGCTCCCTCGACTCCCTCCTTAACGCTGCAGATACTGACGGCCGCCCAGCAGGAGGCCCACCATGGCGGCCACGCCCACCGCCGAAGCGCCCATCGCCCCGGCTCCGTTGCAGTTGTCCGTATCACAGGAGCAGACCACCTGGCGACCTCCGAACCCGGCGCGCTGATAGCAGTAGTTGGTGGAGGTCTGGTTGTGATAGGCGCAGGTCCTTATCACACGGCTGTCCGGGGGCACTGCAAAGCCATTAGCCGGGTTTATTTTGTATTTCTTTTACTAATACTATTTCTCTACTCACGGCTGTTCACGGAGAACTCGATGATCTGCGTGATCTTGCGGCAGTACGTGGGCACCCCCTTGCCGCGGGACGAATACTCCTCGTCGCAGTCCTTCACCAGGTTTTCGGGCGGTATGTCCAGCGCACAGTTGGCATCTTTGTGGCTGTTGCAAACAAAGCACTTGATGGCGTAACCTAAGGGGAATTTTCAAGAAAATCATTATACAATATTATTTTTAAAAAGTTAGAAAAAGATTAGTTTTTAAAAGGTTTATTGCTGTTTATAGTGCCTTAACCTCTATTATTTACGTGTATTTGCTACATATACATTTAGGCTGTCGTTATTCGTCATATAAACTACCTATGATATCACTAAAACTTTTAAACAATACCATTATGATAATTACTAAAAGAACGTTGATAAGAAATCTTATATGTACAAGGGTATTTCCTAAAACAAAATTGGTAACCCAATATTTTAATAAAATATAATAACAACAGGTCCTCAAAACATTCTTCTAGATAATTGTTATAGCCTTTTAAAAAAAAATTGGTTCTCGAAGGAAAATCCACAAAGTTCTTCAACCAACGTTCTTACTTAATTCTCCATCTCCAGAGTAAATTTCCACTCAACACCCCTTCCATCCTCCAAAGATCTATACTCCCCCCCTTTTTCTTACAAAGGTAATTCCGTAATTGCATTTGCGCATCCTGAGTGCATATTCCTTTCCACTAGATTCCTTTTAAGAGTCACTTATTTCTAGCGTACCATGCAATCTTCCACTTAATTGACCACAAAGCCATTGTTAATGCCAATTAGAAAATTTCCATTTGCAGCATATGCTTAACCTTAATAGTTTCGCAAGAAAAGAATCCGGGGTGTAAACAAATACTTGAGCCATACCTAGAGATATACGCATAAAGAGATCTCTGGGGCCTGTGATTGATGTCGTTGCCTTAGCTAAATTGAATTTAAGGTCGTGCGCGACACGAGATTCGCGTTATTTAATTTTCCGAATATGAATATACGAGCTGGAAATGTCCGCCAGAATGTCACCTGCCCCGCCGTCGAAAAAGCGGTGCAACTTGCGATGCGCTTTTGCCCCATGCTGTGCCAAAAATGGCACAATGGCATGGAGATGCCAGTGATTCCAGCGATTCCATCGACGCCTCCATTAGTGACAGACTGCGAGGCTCTTAGGAGGGCCTTGCTAATTGAGACATCGACGTTGCTAATGGACTCGAATGACTTTGCCTCACTCCAACTCGCTCTGAATAAACTCCCACTGTCCATTCTCAGTCGATTTGGGTTACATAAGCTGGGCGGAAAAAGTGCTGCCTACTTCTGGGCGAAGATACTTGAGGACAAAAGAAAAGGAGCTCTGTAAGATGAACCACTCTGCGGGTGGACTAGATACTCCGAGAACTAGAATCATCATCAGCATGACAATAGAAAGCACTATATGGGAGGTTTTAGGAACTGTTTTTAATTTAAAAGAGAGTTTATGAATAAGACATTATCCTTACAAGTAGAGGTAAAAAATGATATAAAATTCTTGGTACCTTTAACTTAAGTTAATAAAAAACAAAAAATAACTGGTAAAACAATGATACCTAAATTTTGAACAATTTTTTGGTCTTTTAAAATTAATTTTTAACCAATCCTAATGGCGAAAAATATCTTTTCATGACCAGTATATTTATAATCCCCAAAGTTGTTTTCATAAACTCGCCAACCTTCCCCACTGTTCGCACTTAGTCATGCCCAATTAAGGTTTGTTACAGTCTATAAATAGTCATAAATTGCATTGATTGAATTGCCTAGAACGCGAAAAATAAGTCATATATATGCTATAGGGAAGTTTCAATAATAATAATCAAAAGGAATAATCAAAACAGAATTACCTCTTCGCTTTAATAAAACATGTTTTTATATAAGTCTCTGAGCGGATTTGGGTATCAGATAACTGCAACTGGCCCCCAGGACCTTTAACCAAATAGAGTGCGCATGTCCTATATAATCCTTGCACATACACACATATGTGCGAAAAGTTATAAAGGGATTTTCGGAAAAAGGAAGGAAAGCAGGACTTAAGGTTAACCCAAGTTCCCCGAGATTAGCCCCACCGAAGGGATAGCATAGTGTCGCCTAATTATTATCTGGCTTAGTTGGGATGTCGTATGGCAACGACCCCATGGACAACCCCGCCTCCTTCTGCTCCTTGCAGCCCCGGAAAAAGCTGTGGCAGAGAGCCAACAATTGAAGTAGAGAAAAAAGTTCCCTTTCACAGAGAGCCCAAGGAACCCGTCTTCCATCTATTGAATGCAAATATTGCCCAGTGGGTTGGACAAAAAGGCGCGACGGCGGCCGGCTTAGAGACCCCAGATACGCTACTCTGGGTTTTCGCTGGCGTCAGGACGTCGCCTCGAGCTCTCCCAGTTGTGCGAGCGACCCAGGACGCAGCCCCCTCCATATCGCATATCTCTCCTATTATGTAATCGTAATCGCGACGTTGGACCTCCGTTTTGGGGACTTCAGCGAGTTTGTTTCCTTAGTTGACTTAAATCCTTTTACCTTGCTGCACGGCGATGGCCAAAATCAGCGCACTAATCACATAGATGTACTGCATTTTGTTGTTTATTAACTTGAAACACTCTTTAGTTAGATCACTGAATATTCTTATATTTATTGGGTCTCACGGGGGACTTTATTCACAGGTTTTCCGTTTTCAAGGGGGGCTGTTGGTTCTAATATGTTCCTTGCAAAAAACTAGCGCTCTCGGGAAACGCTGGCAAACGGTTGACAAACGGCAAACGACTGGGCAAAGCAGCAGCCGCACTCGACAAATGTACCACGAACACGAGCTGCGGACGGCCAGTCCGTGGGGCGGATGAGCACGGGCCGGATCGGATCGGGTGGCGGGCGGCGGGCGGCGATATGGGGGGCAGTGGGTTGCGGCCCCCAGCCCAATCCCAGCCTCAGAGTGCCACCTTGCAGCCGACGAGCTTTGGCCGGTAAGCTTTCGAGTGTGCGTCCTCTGGGTTTTGCAGTCGAAAATGTGTCTCAATCGACACTGGGCTACGAGGCTGGGGCTGAGGCATAGGGTATATTAAGGATAACTGAGGGAAACAATAATTCCTTGGAACTCATCTTGTCTATATGAAAGTTAATATTTAAAAGTAATTTTATTTGTTTAACCAAAAAAAACATTTATTTTTATAAAAATTTTATATCTTTATTTTGATAATCCCATATTTTATTTTTCATAGAAGATATAATACTTAAGTAAAAGTAGTATATACATATTTTTTCAAATGTATTACATTTATTGTAGTAATATATAATTTGTAGTATTAGTGTTTCTTAAAACATTCAAATTACTTAGTAGATTTATAGATAGGTTATAGATAATTCTTTTTTATTCACATTATCATTGTTTACTAATAAACCTTTTTAAATATTTAATGCTTTTAGAATTTATAGCCGAAATTAAAATGGTTAGTTAAATGTAAAGTTCTTATAAGTTCAAGCTTATCAGTGCTTAAGGTCTTAAGGGTCATACATTTTGGTAATCTCTAATCATATTGGAAAAGTAAACATAGGTTACTCAACGAGGAGATAACCACTGGTTCGGTGTAATATTAATTCCAAATAAACAAAAAGATTTGAGCCGTCAATTTCCTTACATTTTCCTTCCTATTTTAACCCCATTTGTCTGTTTACTCTTTATTTATGTACATTTAAGTACTCGCAATTAGAGCCTGCAATTAGGCGAAGGCAGTGCACTGGACTATGACTATGCCCCATCCACTCATAACCCTGAGCGCCATTTCAACTAGGCGTCCAGACACTCAATCCGGAGATCGAGACGCACACGTGAAGAGCCGCAGAATGTGGCAGAGGTATGGCCCAAGCATAAATCTGCCCGGTGCATTAATTAAGCTTAATCGCAGGCTTCCTCTTGGAGCTCCGAGCTAGCTTATCACAAAGTCGCACAAATTGCTGCCCCAAGACGCTGGTCAATTGAATTAAATCTCTCTTTCGCTCACTCTACTTATGAGATATATATTTTGCAGATCGTTTTGGCTGCCTTTTGTGTCCCAATCAGTGCGCGAAATTGAAGAAGATATGGGGGAAGATTGCCCTTTGGGGAGATTGTTTTTACCCTGTCTACTTGGTACTAACACGGAAAAAAATTATAAAAAACATATGTTTAAAAATAATATATGGTAGTGTGAAAGGTCTTTAGTACCTTAAGAATATTTCTATACACATTTTAACTCATTAAAATAATATATAAAGGATATATATAACGTAAAATCATCGATATAAGAAATTTAATTATATGTTGAGTATTATATAGAAGTACGATGATCGAAATTGGACTTTTAATGTATTTTGAGGATTATAAAGATTTCATCATTATCAAATTTTATATATATTTATATTTTCAGGATTAATAATGTAAAGTTATCAAGTTATCAATCAAGGACTATATTAACGTGCAATAAAATTTCAATTTTATGTTTAAATAACTTTTAAATTTCTTCAAATAATAAAGACCAAGGCAGGAAAGATATTTAAGACTTCAAAATGCGCTATATTTAATTTCTTTTAGTGCAGTGTCCCTCAGTTGATTGCATTAAATTATGTTTGTGCCTAAAAATAGCGATAGTAAGAAAGAGTTTCGTCTTTGGATTGGGGTTAAAGTACCAGTAATCAAAATGTTGCTCAAATTAAAGCAGCATTTATTTTTTTGATTATTTGCCTGAGCTTTCAAATAATTCAAATCTTAAGCTTTCAAGCTACGGCTTAGTTGAAGACCAGACTAAAAGCTATTTCTAACAAAATATGGGTTCTTTTGGAATTTCCCCTTGTTTTGATTAGAGCATTAACCCCAAACAAATGGGGTTTTTGGTTTGCTCTGGGTAAACGTAAAGATCGTATCTTTATGCGCAATTAATCTTCAAGTTGCCAGTTGAAATGGTTGGCAGGGGGAGTTACATATCCAGAAATTATTTGTTAGAAAAAGAGAGCAAAAATCAGCAAACCGGTTCCCGCAAACAAGAATCTGTTCACTTGAGTTTGTTTTTTGTATAATCGAATCCCCGACTCTGACCTCCTCATAATGCTCGCCGATCAGCTGATTTCTGACTTCGATACGATCCCAATGCCATTTGGCTAAAGACAAAGACAGCACTTTCAGAGCCCTCAGTTAAACGTTCGATTTGCAGCAGTTTGGTTCTACGGTCGATGGTTTCGGAACTTAAGTATTTTAGTTCTTGTAATAAACATAAATTATTTTACGTGAGTTTTACTAATGTTGAAAAAAAATGTATGAAAGAAAACATTTTTTTTTGCAATTAAAGTGATATTTCAGAACGGTATACCGATTTTTTTAAAGATACCAACCCAAAAGATACATTTGCTTTTGTTCAGCACTTTATGTATACCCAAGCTAAAGATTAAAGATTTCCAAAAATATTTTTATGTTTTTTATACACACTAGTAAGGGATTTATTTTTTTATTTATTAAATATTTATTCTCAAAAATATCCCAACTTTATGGCTCTGGCTGGCTTGTTCTAGCCCAAGAACCGCTTCAAACTGGCTAAAACCAAGAGCTGCACGCTCTTCCACACAAAGCAGCGTGGAAACTTCAAATTAGTTGCATTGTTTGCAGAACCTGACACCTAGTTAATGCGGCAAAACATCGGAGCGGACTTTGAAAAGGCACTTAGCACGCGTAACGATGAGTCAAGAAATCGGCGTTGCCGCCAAAACCGCCTTGAACCAGGCCAGGGACCGATAAGCACCATCCTCCCTATCATCGCCACTGTTTTCGTGTTCCTCAATTAAGACGAGTCTGGAAGTCCGACTTCGTCACCGATGCAGACTAGACCGAACCACCACGGCTGAGTTTTTGGAGGTGCGAACCAGTTTTAACTAATCAGCGCCGTTGATAAGGGACTAGAAGTATGCACATAGTATGTGGAACTCGGGGCCGCCAGAACGGGCTCCTATCGCTAAACCCAGCTCACCGGAACCAAAACGATCATATAGTATTGATAGAACAACATAGGAGTAGAGGCAATGACTTCTCGGCCCGAACCCCAGATTTAGGACTTCCGATCGCGAACCGCATATCAAGGCAGTCGAATTGGTTATTATTTTTTTATTTCCAGAGAAATTTGTAGGTAGTAAAGTTTTCTAATTGAGATTATTTTAATAGATTGTTCAGTATTATTTTCTAGGGGCAAAATTTAATACTTACTATATAAAAACATAAACAATTTATGAAGTATACAAGTATATATTTTGTATAGTATGTTTTTTGTTTGATACTGCTTGCTGATATTATGGACTACCAAATAAAAGGTTTTGTAGAACATAAACAAATTATAATTTAAATTTTTTTTATTTTCTTAAAGATAACTTTATTATAACGCTGACATTTTTTTATATTTTTTGTCAATTCAAAGGTGTATTTCATTTTTTCTACAGTTTTTTTAGAAACATTAATAATTAATTTGGTTATAACCAGTTAAATATAAAAAAATATATTTTTTATACTTTCTATAGGAACAATATAAATTGATGAATATCTTATTTTTACCTGAAAACATGTTATTATTTTATATTTAATAATTTATCAAATTTTCTTTGAGATAAACCTATTCTTTCTCTATGTGCCACACACATCTGAGAGGACGCCGAACAAGGGATTTCTTTGGTTGCTAAATGGTCAAATGGCACAGTACTTGCTGTTCGAAGGAAGGCCAATGTCAACTAATGAGAAATAATTTAGTCACAGCTTGTTTACCTTTTTTTCATAGTCTGCCAGTGACGTAACGTCGGCCTTAACCGGTTCGAGCCGGTGGATTCCATTTGGAATGTGTTTTGTTTTTGGGTTAAGAACCAAGCTGAAACCAACCGAAGCCAGAGCTTATCAATGCAGCGAGTGAGCTACCTTGCGTAGCATCCCCTCTATAAGTATATATAAGTACATAAAGCACATATAGAACGACCCCGCAGAGCCGATCGAGTGACGGAAGTTTCTACATTCTTCCCATTTGCCGACTTTAGGCCGATCTTGCTGTGGAAGTCGCTCTTCTCGCTCTCCCGGAGCAGCTCTCCGCGGCTCTCGTGACTTTTTGGAAAATCAACGTTTTTCGAAAAGTCAAATACGAGTTTTCAGATTCATCTCGACGGTGCTCGCGTCAAGTTGTCCGCTCGCATTAAACAATAATAATCCGATTGTGTGGGAATAAAAGTGTGCTGTAAACATATATGACCATAAGGAGTTGAGCGGCCCTCAATTAAAATTCTAAAAAGGTTATTAAAAATCAAATAAAAAGGAAGAAAATTAAATATAAATTTAACAAATATTTATTTACACAAAAAAAACTTGTTAAACATTTTTATACACATTAAACCAATGAGTGTTTATAAGAAAGTTTTAAACTCGACTTAAATATAATATCACGTACATAAATTAACCTATATGTTTATGAAATATTTAACAACATATACCTACTGTCCTGATTTAAATTGCCAAAACATTTAGTACGTTATATGCCTGTAAAAATATTAAAATTCCAAATAAAAGATTGCATTAGTACCTGCAATATTAGCACTTGTCACGTTTGCTGGCCACGTTCTAATACCGGTTTACTAGTGTAAATAACATTATAGATTATAAATATTACTGAAGCAATGCTAATGAACAGACCGCTGCTCTTGGCGCTAATCAAATTACAAACAAACCCCAGCAGAAAAACAGGGAACAAGTCGGATAAATTAAAAGGGAAATTCTATTGCTTCCATTGCAGCATCTGCGTTGGATAACCCAGCAATTGGATACCTAAGAACCCGCACGAAAAACCGCAAAATGTCAACCTCCATGTTCATCTACGCCGTGTGCCTGGCTTTGGTGGCCAATTTCCTAACAGGTGAATTTCCCTAGTATAATTAAGTAGTTTACTACTCGATAATATCAGTTTATTATAAGTTTGATGGGGACCAGCTGCCTTTTGTTTTGTTAAACAATTGCAAATCACTTTTATTTAAGCTCGGGACAAAAGTCCAATTGATTGGCCAACACTTTGCAGTTGTTTTAAATTGGTTTTCGGCGGTTGATTGATTCTTTCTCTAATTTAAATCGCTTGAAACTAGCCGCAACTCATCAAGCCATGTAATCACTGAGGTGGAAACTCAAGCTCAACACTTGCGAATCACACAATCAATTAATGAAAATTCGTGTTTTTAGACCAGCCTTCAAATTTAATTGAATTTACGCGGATTGCTGCTTAGAAATGAGAGGAAGGGGTGCTTTTAAGGATGATGAATGGTCTTGGTAATGGATTAATGTAATTGATAGTGGTAGATGTCAGTAGTTGTTTTCATAACTAAAATTAAGAAATTAAAAGAGAACAACTTTTAGAGCAAACTTCTTCTTTATTCAACTATTATTTCATCTATAAAATAGTTTTCTGTTGTGGCTATAATTTCTGACAACAATAATTTATTCTTTGTTTTTACTAAAAATCTCTTAAATTACTCTTCAATAAAACAGGTTTTATTTGTATTTAATTTTAGAAAGAGAAAATACCCCAAAAACACCAGAATTTTAAAACAGAAGTCAAAAAAACGTACATGAATTATAAGAATATATTACCACAAAATAAGTTTGAGTGGTAAATACTATTTAGACATTATAAAATGATTTAAAGTTTTAATAGAACACTTTAAACATTGTTTTATCAGTGTTCATAGATATTTTCAATATATTTTTTTCATATATCAATAATTCAACAAAGCTCACAGTTTCTGTAGAATTTCTCTCATCTGTGCGAGCTTCACTGTACCGCCCACCATTCGGGTCATTATTAATTGTTTTAAAAATCCGAGAGTTATTCTAATTAGCCCGCGGATGATGACACGCACACACCATCCTTTGTAGGCCGCCGCCTCGAGTAAATTGATTCCACAAGCGATTTCGTGGCTGTTAAGTTGGGGGAACATTAAATGGCGTTAAATAATATTGAAAGTATTTGCACGCGAACATATATATATACTATACTACATAATGGGTTCAGCAAATATGCACGTTTGTGGACATTCCAGGGGCGAGTGAGCAGCACTTCTCCCTTTTCAAACTGGCAGACTGAAGAGCGCGTTTCATTAGCGAACAATTGTCAAGCGAAAAGTTGCCACAATGGCAACAGTTGAGATACTTCGCTCAACTGCCTATGTTTTCATCCACTTTTCCGGTTTGCCTCCAAGCCGCATGAATATGCAGCGAATGTAAAATGCAAATGAGAAAAGCTAGAAATGCAAATTCCGATTCGGAACTGCAACTGTGGATTTTTATGGCAGCAGGTGACTCTTTATTACCAGATTGGCTTAATTGCCAAGCGAGCTTTGTACGTGAGCCGCCACCCAAGTGTGATAATAACGCCCCGCCCCGCAGAACGTTAGACATTTATAATCCCGACAGCCTCAGACATATTTCGAATACACCAGTTCGAGTCTCAAGTTAGTATTCCAAAGCATGCAATGTCCTTGCCCTTTGACATTGTAATTTTTTACCACGTTCAATGGGGAAAGTCTCCTTTGAGTGATGGCTTGCAGTGCTCTTTCTTACCCCAGGCTATAGTTTCTGTCAAATGTTAACCGAATGGGATAGCGGCTGTCAAGTGAGCTTAAGGGAAAATAGGCAGATAGATGGTAATGAAACAGAAAACAATGCAGGATAGTTGCTTAAAGTGAATGAACTTGTAATGGGAATAAATATCACAATTTTATTTTTGAGGTTATTTAATTATTTATAAAATTGTTTAGGTCTACATACCTACATTTTCTATTTTAAGTTTATTTATTAGAATATAATCTCAAATTTCTAAGGGGATAACTAATGATCTTAAATATCAAATGGCTGATATATGCCAGGAACTTCAGGAAAAACTAATAAAATGCACTCTAAAAACATTTTAAATATTTTTAATTACTAAAATATTCATATGTTTTAGTTAGGGCTAAGAAACTTCGTTATATTTGAAACCCTCTTGACTTCAAGCCCAGTTTTTGCCGAGTTCTCGAGGGTTCGCGTGCCAAAGTCTGGATGTTTCGGCATTTATTCTTTCATTCCTTTGGCCCCAAGCAGTTGACATGCAATTATTCAGGTTACTGCAGTCGAATGGAAGTCAGTTTGTCAGTCAAAAGAACTCACCCGCCGACAGTTTTTGGGGTGGCAGTGGGAGGCTAATAAAACAATTTAGTGTCAGTGTGACGAGACTTTGAAAAGGTCGAATCGCCAGGCATTCGAATGCCATTAAAGCTATCCAATTACCGTCGAGGAGGCCAAGAGTTCTAATGGAATAATTAAAGCAAATGCTGTAAATAAAATTAAAATGCTGGGATTTCTATAAACTAATTTCAAAGCAATAAGCCACAGCATTATTTAAAAACCTAAGCTGAAAAGCTACCAAGACAAAAGACTTAAACTTCAGCTTGTTTCACTATTTTCCCATCAACTAAAACGTTTTGTTAAATGTTTTTATTTTCCCAGGCTTTGTTATATAATTCACGTTGAGCAACTTAAGACCTCATATCTCTCAAAAATTGTTTTTTTAATAGGTTAATTTATCTACCAAACGGTAATTGCAATAATTTTTTTGTTTTTCACAAACAAACACATATTCCTAAATTAAGCTAGGATAATTTAAATTAGAGACTTAATTTAAAACTTATTTTAAAAGGTATTAAAGCTATTTGAACTATGTATTATTATTAAATTAATTTTTGGGTTCCTGCCTTGTTCCTTGCATTTAAATAAACCAGATAGCTTAAGACTAATACAATTCAATTTAAAATCTTGTTCTCGAAATTTGATGACAAAGAATTTTGTTTCATTAAGTTTTACTCATTTACATAAATCAGGAACAATTGGTCTTGATTTTTCGTAGCATAAAATATTTTATATGACTAGTTAAGCCAAGTAAAAAACTTGTCTACATTCCTATTTGATATTCTTAATTTAAAAGAAATTAGTTAATTATAGTTGAAATTAAGAAATTAGTTAATTATAAAGTTGTTAAAAAGCTTTTAATTAATGCATTCCCGCCCTGCGCGCTTTTCATTCCAAAGTCAGTGCCATTCGGTGTCACCAGTGCAACTCCCACGACAACGAGGACTGCGTCGGTCTGGTGGTGAACACGCCCCTTGCCCAGCGGGACAACCAGTATCTGACGGATTGCGCCCCGCCCAGCGGCATGGAGGCCTTCTGCCGCAAGACGGTGATCAAGTTCGACATGAACAACGAGCACCGCATCGAGCGGAGCTGCGGATACATCCCGGAGAAGATCCAGAACGCCTGCTTCACCGCCGACAACGAGGGCTACAAGCAGATCATCTGCACCTGCCCCGAGGAGGGATGCAACGGAGCCCAGTCCCTGCTCGGAGCCCGCCAGGTGGGCCACAGCCTGGTCGGATCTGTGGTCAGTCTGCTGGTGGCCACCATCTTCAGTCGTTAGATCATGCATCCCAGCATCCCGGTCACCTCATTGTGTAGCCGTATCCCGTATCTTGTACCCCACACCCAAAACGTACCTTATCTTAACTGGTTAACCTAAGCCTTACACATTTTGCACTAAGTTCTTTAAAGTTTGCCATACCTAGCTATGTACACATACCATCTGTCTTGGCGGCAATAGCGCGTTTAGTCTCGTATTTTATATTCGTAATTGTAATTTTTATGAAAATATAAGCCTAATATTTAACTAACACGGTTGGTGTTTTAATGGGAAAAGAGGGATTAACATATACGAAAGAAATTAAATAAAATCCTGTGGAACATAAATTAAAGATGTAAGAATTCATCGCCCTGCAACAATTCAATTATTTATGTTATTAGCACTTTAATCACTTTGGGTAAAAGTAGAGCATGGAGCTAAATTTATGCCTTTCAAGGGGCGACTGTTAAGAATGGGTCGGCAATTATATAAATCCGAAGTTTCATATGTGAAAACGGAGGACGAACGCCTAAGTTGACCAAGGACTCGCCCACAAATTCCGTCCTGTCTGTCGCTTTGTTACTGGCTGCCAAAATGTCTGCAGAAGTTGTTTTGTGGCCCGGAGTCAAAGTCACTGTCTACGCAGGCCAAAAATAATAGGGCAACTTTGTTAGTTTTATTGTTGAGGGTGAGCATGAAAACCCTGACGACATGTTGGCCCATTAAGTCAAGCACAGAACCGCACACTGAGAAAAATCGATAGTGCCACATACGCTTTTAAAAATGTAGGAAAATAAATATTTTTTATGTATAAAGTGAAAACAGCCAGGGTTCAATTAACATTATATGTTCTTCGTTCGATACTTTTGACTTTAAATATTATACAAACCATTTTAAAGGAAAGTATAAATTCTATATCTGTATATGTTTCTATAAATTGCAAGAAACCTTTCTTAAATGTAATTTTAAAATCCCTAAATCAACTTTAATTGCTAAACATAATATAACCCTCTTATGGGTTTATAATTACCTTTTATATTAAAATACTTAAATCTATTATGAAGTTTATTTTTTTTTTTACTGTTCAAAAAATGTAACTTATTATATTTTAAAATTTAAATGTTACTCCTAGTACTTTCTCCAAGTGCTGACCTTTTTTTGGCTATGGCCAGCGACTTTAATGCGCAGAAAGTTGTTATTTGTCTTGGGCACACACACTCGCACAGAAGCAAGAGCCCGCTCACACAGATACGCAGCTCGAGATACAGATACAGATGCAGATACAAAGACATCCTCTAGGTCGACCTACATGCGTTAGCATTTGTGCTCTGTCGTCGCCAGCTGAAAAGCTCAAATGGCTCTGCAGCCTTTGTCTATGGGTGCGTTCTGCCGACTGAGTGGCGCCTTGTTGCCGCCACAGCAACAGCATCCGCCCCGCCCAGCCGCCCCCAGGTCCGGTCACGCCCCCCGCCCCTGGCTCATTGGCAGCCTTGTCTCTGTCTGCTCAGTCGCTGGCTTCCTCTTATTTTCGCGGACAGCCCGGCGCCAACATAAAAAAGATTGATTTTGAATTCACCGAACACCATCGCCGAAAATATTGTCCAAATCATTTATTACTGTCTTCTCCTTGCTTGGGTATTTTCTTTAATTGTTTGATTTGCTGACAGTATTGGCAAGCGATTTTTGTATTTTTGAATGTACATAGGTCAGGCAGAAACAAGCTGACCTTAGCTTTTATTTGTTTTTTTTAATACTTATATACATTTTTTTTAATTCGTTTTAAAATTTTCTGTCTTGTAATTCAAAATTTATACATATACCTAAACTTTAATATTAAATCTATATATATTGTTTTATTTTCGTAGTAAATTGTGTCTTTTTTTCATCCACTCTTTAAGCAATGGTGAAATAGCTCCGTTTCCTGGCAATTGTTTTGGCAAAGTTGCACACTTCAAAGGGCACTCCAAAATATGCATCGTAAAAGTAAATGTCATTATGCGCCAAATTGCGCATACGCAGGGTTGGCTGGAGCAGATGAAAAACAAATATATAAAGTTGTCTTTGTCTGCTGGCTCTGGCATTTTGTTTTTCTTTCCAAGCCATCGCGCAAATATTTCTGCAATGTAATAACCATAATTTTATGGCTGGAATTTCTATCAGAACAGCATTCTCTCTTTTAATGTGGGTTTGTAATTAAGGAAATCTCTGCAAAATTGTATGCATTATAATAGAATTAAATTATATTATTTTATGGCGGCTGGTATTTCAAATTAGTAAGTTGAAAAGCTGAATAACTCGTTAAATTAATATCAATATTTATGTATTAAAATTATTTTTATTTATACTTGTAAATTTTGCGTTTACAAATATAATCTTATTATTTTGCATCTGTTGAACAAATAATCCGATAAATTTCTTATTTCATTGCAAGGATGGTGTCTTCTCCTCCATGTTTCATTATTTATAAGAGGATTATTAATTTTATTTTGCTCTGTTTTGCCAGTGTTAAATCTCAACAAAGTTTTTCCTGTCTCACAAGCCAACATTTGTCATGGGCATTCGTTGGCTTTTATGAGCGCTTCGCAGATTTCGCATGTTAATCAGCTGCATGAGTTATATGTGGCTTCTTCTGCCAAAGGCACTTGAATATCTGGCATTGTTTGTTGTTTCTAAGCGCACATTGAGTCACGTCCCAGGGGCCATCGTGGCGTATACGCAATGCGGAGTGAATATTTCGCCAGCCACCTAGAAGTATGCCATGATATTTTGTATTTGTCACACCCGCTCAGAAGCTGATTGCTGTGAGGGTGATGATGCTGCATTCTTCGGAGGATTCCTGTGGCACGTGCATCCTGGAAACACCCACAAATTGCTGCCATTTCTCCTCGAGTTCCTCTGGTTCCACCCTGGGACCATCTTCACAGCTCAGCCAGCTCGTACAGCTCATTGACCTGTGAATCGCACGGAGGCAAGGAGGGTAAAATAGCAGGAAATCTCAGCCTTTATCTGGGATATTTTTCTCTGGCCTTCGACGCACCTGCAGCTGCTCGAATGGCGATTGCAGTCAAGTGCAAGTGATTGCTGGAAAAAATTACGTACTTTGGCATCGTTTGCCTGCCAAATTGATTTCATGTGCTTAGCATGCCAGAGATGATCGGCCTGGCCATTGTTTCGGTGCCTCCAAAAGGTTTCTTCTGTACTGCAAACTGGGATAAACAGAAAATTTATATTGTTTAAAAATATTTTAAATTAACTTTATGAGGCAGAAATAATTTAAGGGCTTTGTGAATAGTTAATCTTATTTAAAGAATAATTTATTGCTAATTTATTTAATGGTTTTTGGTATTTTTCAACTCAGCAACATTTAATAAATGTATATATTTAATCAATGTTTTTGTTTAAAATTAACATTTTTAATTTCTAGTGTTAAAACCAGAAATCAACATGTTTACCTTGAAATAAAATATAAATAATAACAGATCAATAATTAATTATATTAATGCCAGTTATTCAAAATAAATGTTATTCAAATAAACTAGAAGATGTTTCCTTATTAATTAAAATATTTGAAATAATTTTTATAGTTATAAAACAGATTAAATAAAATTGAAAAATAAAAATCCTTAGCCTAATGGAATGATGTCATGATTGAATTGATACTTCCCCATTTTTACTGCCGAAGTAAAGCAGTATAAAAAGTCGTGGTAAATTTATTTAAATTTCAATTCGAGTCAGTTAAGTCCCCGAAGAGCTATTACGGGTATCCGTAAAATACCTTCGCCAGCAGAGCACATATAGTGTGATATAGTGCGGAATAATCCCCCTTTTGAACTGTGTGTGGGATTCTTTTGCAATTGTGCAAGCAGTTTTTATGTTCCAACTCCCCGGCCATTCGAATCTCCTCCATTTGCAAGTGCCTTCCATGCGATTGATTCGGCCAGAGGCTGCAGATACATATTGCCAACGATAAAGTTCAGTGTTTATTGCTGGCATGGCAGGTGCCTGGAATTGGTTTCCCTGGGTCCTCGTTAATTGGCAACGGAAACCCAAGGCAAACTGTGTGGGTGCCCGGTGCGTATACGTAATAAAACTCAATTAATGTGGAGTCAACACAGAAGTACCTCTGTAGTATAGAATAGGATTGTCTGACACACTTTTTCCCCAGCAATCGTTAAATATTTCATCGCTGCGGCTGCTGAAGAAAAAAGTTTTTCAATTAGCATGCCAGGCGAAAATTTCAACTAATTAAAGGGCATTTTGTGGGCGGAAGTACAACACAACAGTAGAAAAACTTTTGCCCCACAAAATGTTGTTGCATTTCCCCTTTTTTTGGCCAAAACCAAATTTATGGCCTTGGTAAAACAGAATGGAGGAAAAAAACGAAAAACAAGGTTTACGGTTTTGCACGGTTCGATGCCGAGATAAATAGGTTGTAAAGCAAAGTACCCACGAAAATGTGTCAAGTAGTAAAAATCGAAAGCATTATGCCTGGCTGACCTTCTGGGGAATCCAGTGCGGATGAATGCCAACCGGAAACGGAAGCGTGCGTTAAAATTTGTAATTACATCCTGTGGCCGTTAGCAAATGAAGTGGCGACATGCGATGGTTGCAGCCCAGTGGTCACCCCGGGAATTATGACATCAACACGTCCGCGTCATCATTTCCCTGTTGTCCTTGTCACGCGGCAGCCATTTTGGCAGTGCACTTGGCCAGCCTCTGATTCCTTTCCATTTTCACTTTTCCCCCGGGCAACAGGCTGCATTTCCATGGCCCACAGCCAGGAAAACCCTGGCAAAGGGCCGTCGCCAAAGGGTAATTGAAATTGGCGCGGATTCGCAATTTCGCCGGGGGACAGCTTGGCTTATAATAAAGTCGTAACAATTATAAACTTGAAATCCCTGGTTTTAAGTTTAAGGTTTTGTTTTGCTATCTGGCATAGTTGGCTCGAAGCAAACTTTAATTAGTTGTTTTCCTTCAACTTTTAAGGTCAGCCCGCGCCGCTAAAGCCCTGATAAACTTATGGCTTACTTACAAGAAAAGTTAATAAAACTTTAAGGAACTTTAGAAGGTGGAGGGGCTAATGTTTTTAATGAAATTAAAGGGGTAACAAAGTTTGATGTAAAAGTTGTTTTCGAAATAAAATATATAAATAATAAACCTTATTTAAAGTAAACATTACTCTTTTTTTATAATTATAAGATAATATTTAACATTTTAAAGTGTTCATAGGCGTCAACCAATTTTCTACCGTACTTTTTAAATTAAAAAAAAATTAGTTTGATTTGCTAAACACTGGAAAATGTTTAACATTCAAGGCGTATATTTGTTTTTGTGTATTTAAAAATTATTGCATATTCTTTGAATTTTGGTTAGCATAAAATTGAATTTAAATGTGTTTTTAGCTCCCTATTCATGCGTACCTCTTTCAAATATAGATGTTTTACAACATTTAATATAAAAAAATAAATACATAATAAATATTTTTCTTACTTGCTAAACACCTTCGTTTTTAAGTTTAGTAGAAATGCTTTTACCCTTTGAAGTTCTGCATAATCAGCTCTTTATATCGAAAGTTTCCCCAAACCACCACAGCGGCTTTGCAGAAGAGTAGGTTAACTAAGTATGCTTTAAACCACCGTGGAGAGGGTGCCTGAGGGGAGGGCCCCACACCCACTATCCACCACTAACAAGCGGGCACATTAGCTAACCCTTTTGGGTGGGTTTTTGGGGCCAGGGCCGCGACCTACACCAATCACAGCCTGCATTGTTTATGATAAATGGAAACGCTTGCCAGCTGCTCTGCCCCGCGGGAGATACGAGCAGGGATTAGGGTGGGGATAGGTTGGCTCTGATGGGGATGAGGATGGAGTTTCCTGAACGAGAGGACACCACGCGACGAGGTCGGAACAGGAAAAAAATGGGAAGCCGCAATACAGAAAAGCGGATGAGTTTTTCGCTCTTGGGCGCCACTAATTGCTACGCTTTGTTGGTGCTATCCAGTCCCCTGGGCACCTCTATCTCCACCTCTTCATGCTCTTGCACCCAGCTTTTTCCTCGCTTTTAACAGCTCCCGGGGAACTCATATTGCAAGAGACTCTCGCTGGAGCTGCGTGTCTCCTCATTTTGCGTGCTTTTACTCTATGAATTTATAATTTTATTTAAGCTTCCAAGGCGAGCTTATCATCAGCTAGATGGGTTAAATGGGTTGGTGTCCTGTCCCCAGATGCAGCATTTTTTGTTGACCAAGAAAGTGCAGAATATAAATTGCATTACATTAAAAAAACAAAATTAGACAACACTTTTGCACATTTATTTAAAGTTTTAGAAAATAATTCTTTAAGCTCCCTTAAATAGATTTTATTTTAAATCATTTTACGATTCATTAATGGATAACTAATATTTTAAGACTGTTAAAAAAGTTTTTATTTTTCTGTTAATTTTTCAAATTTGTGGTTAAAATGTTGCAAAACGAATATATTTTTATATGCTTTACTTTTATCACAGTCTTACTTTATATTCTTGAGGCACATAGAAATTTTCTAATGGCTTAAAAGTTTTAAATTAAAACATAAATCAAATACTAAATTTATGATGATTTTTTGATATTGTAGATTCGTTTTTTCAAGGTCTTAAGAAAGAGAGCTTTTATAAATTATATATATTTTTTTAAGAATAATAATATATATTAATTTAATATTATATTATATGTATTAATATTTAATCATAAAAAGATTGAAATCATCAAAATCTTATTAAAAGAAATTTAAAGTCTATTAGTGAATCTTATGAAGAAATTATAATATTGTAAATTTGATTTTCTCAATAAGTTTAAAAAGAGTCCTAAAAATATTTATGGAAATGTTCATGACAAAAGTTATCTTACAACAACTTTTTTTTTTCTACCTGAGAATAAATAAATAAATAATCAACTACAGTTTTAAATATTTTTAAAAATATTTATAATAAAACATCATAGCTAGCTCATAATTTTAATTATTTATAAAATAACTTTAGTCGTATCTATCATTTTGTAGTCATATCTTTCTTTCTGTGTAGCTAACCTTTTGTTTTGTTTTTTTACCCATTAAATTTTGGAATATAACCTTGTTATTCAAACTGCTGAATTCTCCCCATCACATCTTATTGGCTTTAGTGTTAAGCGGCTGACAAGAGCCAAAAAGTGTTTGGCCGCAGGGAAATTGCATTTTTTCGGTCGCGGTCGCGTTGTTTCTTTGACGAGTTCTTGCCATCTTTTTCGCTGCACTTTGCATTTTGCATTCTGCAATTTAAATAATTTCCCCCTTTGCTGCCATGTGGGCGACCAGGCCAAGACGTTATTACTGTCGGAATTGGAATCGGGAGCCACTCGAGCGACGCACCCACGCAGCCGGGGGAGAATCCCTTCTCCCAGGACGCAGGACGAAGGAGCAGCTTCGGTTTTTGCCTTGGTTCGGGGCCAAAAACGATGACGTCGTCGTTTGCAGGCCAATACCATTCGCCCAGTTGGCTTCCAATTTCAGTTTTCAGTCTTCGCTTGGCCAACGGCAGTGACGGTGCCCCTCGGAAAAATCGCTTGGAGCGAAAAATCCAAGAAAATCCCAGCGCGCGAGTGCTAGAAAATATTTGAAACATCTGCAATAAATCAAGGAAATAATAGAGTGGGCAATGTCGGGTGTTTTAATGCTTCTGGCCTTGTTGGCCCTGGTCTCCAACGGTGTGTGCGGTTTATTGAGCTTATAAATTCCGAAATAACAGTGTATATTGCCTATGTATATCCCACAGGCGCCGCCATCAAGTGCTTCGTCTGCGATTCGAGTGATAATCCCAGTTGCTCGGACCTGGGATCCAATTCCAGCATAGTGCCAGAAGTGAGTGAAAGATAATACTGCCTAAAAATCAGCCATAGGGCGATTGATTGATGATTTTCATCAAGAACCTGTTACTGATGGGGGGCACTAGACAGTCAGGTCAAGTGGGCTCAACCTTTTCAGCCTGGCCTAATCGCACCCAGGCTGACCTTAATCAAAGTTCTGGGCCCCAGACGGTCACAAGTTAGGTCTACAGCACATAAATTTCAACTGCCACTAAAAAAGAGGAAAAAATAGTGAAGGGGAACTGCTAGAAATAGAGCCCACCAAAGCGGAAACGGAAACGTGCTACGTCGTCGTCCTCTTGTGAGGCAACCCCCATTTCCGCCTTACCCTTTTTCCAAACTAAGTGAATTTTCTGTTACTGGCATCTTGCGCCTTTTTTCAAGGGATTTTAGCAAGGGATGGGGGAAGCCTAACCCGACCACGTGCCAAACAGTATAAATACTTTCACAGGGGTCTAGCAACTTAAATTTTCACCTGTCAGGTTCTTGTAGGAAACTAGTTGTTAGAGGATTTAATTTGATTTAAAGTGGCGACAATTTGATTCATGATTCATGACAAAAATGATTCATGAAAATGAAATGATTCATGATCAAGAAAAGTAAAAAACAGGAAAATTATGTCAACAGTTCTTACAGATTAAAAGCAAAAAAGTTTTGTGAACAACAAATTTAAAATAATAGATATTCTTAGAAAACGATATATAAATTTATTTAAAATATTAATAGTTTGTGGTTAAAGAAATTAATTAATTTATTTTCTCTATTATTATTAATCTTGACAAGGCTTAATCTTATTGACAAAAAAATGGATATTTAATTTAAAAATCCATGATTTATTCGGTTATAATGAATGAAATACAAAGTTTTTAAGTGTTAAGTTTTAACTGAGATGATTCGTTCTTTTAAAATGACGTATAACTTAATTAAAAAGTAATTACTTTTAAATACTTGAATAAATACTTGAAGTAAAATCCTAACCTACATAAAATTATTACCTTAGCGAGCTTATCAAAAAAATTGACTGTCAAATTCTGAAAATGTCCGTGCTGCTGTCTTATTATTCCCAAATGTGATAACCAAATTTCAAATCAAAGTAAATAGTTCATTAACAGAAGTCAAATTAATTCTTAAAATTTATTTCGTTTGTCAAATCGGAGATGTGAATATGCTGTGATTTATTAATCTTATCATTCGTGTATGCGAAACCTAATTTTCTTGTCAAAATAAATAATTCAAAATCAAATTGGCTGTGCACCAGTAATCCCATCAATTTATGTGGTTTGTCAAATTTTAGATTTGAATTTGCAAAAGTAAAGCAAATATGGCTCAGCTGTCTGTGATTTTCATGAAATTGACTCTTATCTGCTTTAAATGCACGAGTTAATATTAATATATGTATGTTTGGATTTGCTGGAACAGAAAAAGTTGATATATTATTTCATGGATTCTAAGTTTAAGGATGGGTTAAGTTTAAGGAAGATTTCTCTCTTTAAGATGGATTTCTTAATGCCCAACTTAAAGGCAACTTATTACCACCCTTATCTCTAATACCTTAAGGGGTTTTCCCCTTGTTTCTTCTGAATGGGGTTATAAAGCTAAACATTCTTCCAAGAATCGCTTTATTTCTTGAGTTATCTGGGTTAAATAAACGCAGTTTGAGTGCTCTTCGTCTGATAACCAAGGCCGTCGAGTATCGTACCCCTCGATAAGATAAATCAGTTACGCCCGAAGTGCAACAGCAGTTAACACTTCAATAACAGGCCGTTAAACAAGATTGAAAAACAATACATATTATTGTTCCCATTGTTAAAAGAAAATAAAATACAACTTAATAAAAAAACCCAATCAATGGGATTATTTCAGGAATGCACATTGGACAAAATGCGATCCCTGGACACCTGGCTCTTTGACCTGAACAAATTCGCGTACTTCGACAATGGCGCCAACAAAAGTCCTCTTATGAATTGCCAAAAGGTGGTGGCCAAAGACCGTGAGTATTGTTAGCAAATCCATTAGGTATTTATAATGTGATATGAATCATTGAGTTTGTGTTTGTACACTGACATACAGCTAATATTTGCTAACTTATATTTGCCCTGGCTTATAAATAAGTTTTATCACATATACAGATAGCTGCAAGTTGCACTTTTCTAGTGTGATATTTACAAAGGCGATAAAACAAGCCCTATAGATAAATACTCAGATTTACAACCCGGGAAATGGCTTGCATTGTGATTACAAAATAATCTTTAATGGGTAAACAGAGTGCAGGGGATTTTTTCTAACAGCTTTAGCCTGTTTTTTACAAATAGTGTAATAGTAAGGGGGTTTTAAAATTAAAAATAAAATCTTTATGGCTTGTCAGTTAGGATATCTAAAATAAAATCAATCTATTAATACTCTTTAATGGGTAAGCGAAGTTCAGGAAATCTTTTAGGAGCTTTTACCTTTTCTTTTAAAATATTTATATTAATATATATAACCTTAGATTTATAATATAATAATAGCTATTATTGTAATAATATATTTATTTTCCTCAGCTGAGACTAGAAAAGTCGTGACGGCGCGCTTCTGCCAACTGGACACCGGGGACTCCGATGCCTGCGACATCCTGAGGAACAAGCTGCGCATCCCCAGCGCCGAGGACCAGCGCAAGAAGAGCGAGAGCAAGAGGCGGAAGAACCAGCATGGTCAGGATGGCGACGAGGGCGACGAGATCTCCGCGGCGGAGGCTTTCTTCTGCGACATTTGCAAGACGGACCGCTGCAACGGGGCGGCGGCCATAACGCTGGGATTGGGCTCAGTTCTGGCCATGATTATGATCCACCTGGGATTGTAAGGCAATGGGATGGACCTACAGATGGATGGATCGAGTGGTTGCATTTAGGTTGAGTTACCGTTAGCGTTACCCTTGCCGTTTACTTTGTAAATATTCGAGTGCAATGTCGCTGATTCGTAGAAGTGTTTCAAAGGCACTCACTTAACCCCCCTTACCCCTTCCGCCCTTAACCCTAGAATTGTAAGCACACTTAGGTACACAATCCAATCCCAACACACCGATACTAAATACTCAAAGAGAGAGTCGCTTTGATTCAAAACAAATATGCAGCTTTCACTTTGCAAAATAAATACCAAAAGAGGTATACTTAATCCTATATATCAACGTTTGGATTTTTATGCCAATAGCTCTTACTATCCAGCTTTATTATGTTACTAATCAGATTGTTTTTTTACGAGTGCTGGGAGCTATGAGTATAGGAATTCACCAACTGCCTTTGATTTTCATATAATTCATAGCAAGCAATTTATAGATGTGAATTAAACTCGACGTATGAAGTAGGTAATTGAAAAGTGCTTAAATAACAAATTCCTTAGACGAAAAAACCACAGGCAACAACAATCAGCTAAATGCAAGGCGCGAATTTAAGATTGAACTACAACCTATGCAATAAATGTTAATAAATGTGCAATTAATAGAAAAGTTAACGAAAAGCAATGCAATAAATATTCCGTGAGCTTAGAAAACGCCTGAGAGCCACACTTTAGAAAAATAAAGTACTTTATGTTCTTGCGCCCATTCGAGCAATCAGTTCTGCTTAGTTTGTAAGCGAGTTTTGAAATGGAAACGAAATTTGAACCTTCAGAGCACAAGAATAAATGCTGTATGACAGTATAACAGAGTACGAATTTGTTACTTTCAGATAAGGATGGCAGTAGCTGCTTGACAGTATCTTTACCTTTTTAGGGGGTATCTGGATTTTATGGGGAGGAAATACTTATGAGTAAGTACTACCGATTAATACAAATAATTAAAGTTGTTAATAACAATTCATAATGGCTTGATAATATTAGAAACACAATGTATTTATTAAAATATTTTTAAATGCCTTTTTCTGAAGTGCCATACCAATATACCATTTTTTACAGAACTCTATTATTATACAGATTTCATACTTTATGACTATTACAGATTTATTATATTACTGAAAGGCTTTAAAAATTTGTATTTATTAAAATACCATACCATATTTATAGAGCTTAATTATTATACTGTTGTAAAATTCCATTTCAATCCAAAGGTATTTAAACCCTCGGTTCCCAACCCCTGACATACATTTCACGTATCTTTTTCCTATGTTTTCCTCTTTTTGGGTCTTGTTTTCAGCAATCAAAGATAATTTTCCCATTACTCATGTAAGATGCTTCAGTTCCTCGCCCCCAGCCCGCCTATCAATATCTCGAACTCTGTCGCTCCCGTATGCCATCTCTTTTTTTCGCATTTAATTTGAAAGTCTTCGCCGATGCTATCATAAAACGTGTGTAGTTTTTTTCTACCCGCTTCCCGGGAACTACATGTTCCACCCATACCACCCCCAAAAGCCGCCAGTCCCTGTTTATAGCCAAGAACTCAGTTTTGATAGAGGAAACAACAGCCTCCGGAAAGTTCTGCGTGCCAGTTCAATTTGAATTTTCGGTAGCAACTGCTGACACGACAGCAGAGCGGGAGAAAAGAAAAATAAGCCAAGGAACCCCTTTT
Organism: Drosophila biarmipes; assembly: GCF_025231255.1. Classification (NCBI taxonomy): domain Eukaryota; kingdom Metazoa; phylum Arthropoda; class Insecta; order Diptera; family Drosophilidae; genus Drosophila; species Drosophila biarmipes. Next base: position 4,246,138 of record NC_066612.1, on the reverse strand, counting down.
ATATTGGAATACATTACCCCATCTAGGAGCTCCTCAATCTGCGAAAGTTGCCTACTTGGACACCTTGACGTTTGGCAAATTGAAAGTTTTGCGACCTTAACCCAATTTTCCATCTTACTTACCTGCGCGAAATGCATTCCCTGTGGTTTCTACTGGTGTTGCTGGCTGTCGTTGGTTCTCGCCCAGGTGTTTCAGGTATGTCATAAATCCAAGTGCGGTGTAAGCCCTGCACATGCTAATTGATTGACCCCGAGCCGAGTCGCAAAAGTTGCGCATACGCAACGTTGCACCGCACAGAAGGGTGCGCGTATTGCCGGAGTAATCCAGCTGATAAGGTGGATGCGATAAGGTGGTACACCTGCCTGGAAGGGTCTAACTAAAGGTCTTGGGTGTGCTTTGCCCTCCTTGAAGTGCGTGATATAAGTCTGCACTTCTAGAATGGGAAAATTAGCTTATAGTTGCTAAAATGCTTAAGTTTGTTACCACAAAGTGATATCTTTTTCAGTCGGTGATTAACTATTTTGACAGCTTTTAGTTCTATTAATTTTTTAATTCTTTAATTTTAATTCTTAAAACCATAAATATACATTTCCAGGAATGAAATGTAGTTCATAGTTTTTCTTGTTCTTACTTAACATTTGTTTTTATCAGGCTTTAAAGTTATGATTTTTAAAGTTATGCTAAGTGTTCTTAAGCTTTTAAAAAACATTAAGCCCCCAGATTTAAAAAAAACCCTTGAAAACCTTCTATAAATATTAAATGTTAGAGCCATAAATCTATCCAAAAGTAAATTACATACATTTTAGTTTTCTAAATTAAGATATGTTTGTGTGATAAGATAAGATATGTTTGTAACTATTGGTGCTTTTTAAGGTTATTATCCTTTAACGTTTTTCTAAATTATATATAGAAAATTACATTTCTTGAACAATTTATTAAAAATGTATCTTTCCCCCAAAGCTTTGCGTTGCTACAAATGTGAGGACTGCGATGAGTACACTCTGCTAAGTGACATGGAAGTGTGTGAGGGTCCTCTTGTGAGTGGCAATGGACAGGGCACACCTGCCAGTTCCAGTCCGAGTCCTGCTCCTGCTCCCGCTCCATCTCCTGCTGCCTCGCCTGCTCCCAATCCTCCGGGTAATGTTCCTGCTCCCTCTGAAAACAGCGAGGAGGAGGAGGACTACGAAAGCGAGGAGTCGGAATCGGCCACCGTGGGTATCATGCCAGCAGGAAACGGTGCAGCCGCGGGAACCGGAACCGGAAATGGAGCTGCCGGAGGAGCTGCCCAGGAACCTGTCAGAGAGGAGGAGGAGGAAGAGGACGAAGATGAGGAGGAGGACGAGCGACGCAGGCGGAGATCGAGTGCCCGACAGGTCGACCTCGATATGCCAATCGCCTTCTGCTACACAGTGAGGCTCCAACGTAAGCATCTGCCTTCAGTTCCCGTGGGTGCACATCGTCATAAAAATCATAAAAGTCTTTCGCATGTGATGCTCCCACCCACTGCGATAGGCTATCTACAATTGAGTCATTCACTAATAGATAACTCGAGGTGCAAGTCCAAATGCACTGGAAATAATGGCTTCACCACCAATATACAAATATTTGTAGTCTTATTTACATTTTAATTTTGAAATCTAGTCAAAGATTTAATTTTATAACTTTATTGATTTTTAATATTTGGCATTTTACCATTTTATTATCTGATAGCTAAAAAGCTAACAACCACAGATTATTCGCTGCATACTTTTAGACACCTAGACAGAAAAACTACATTTCTTCACTGCATACTTTTAGACATCTTTGTCAGTATTTTCGAAAGCCGTATGATTTTAGATTTTTATTTATTCACTTTCCCAATCCACAGTTAACGAATCGGTGATCACGAATAGGGGCTGCACCACCGCCAGGATGAGCAATCAGACAGTTGGGTGCGAGGGAATCTTCGAGAACTGGACCGTGGGAGGATGCCAGCTGTGCCAGGACGACGGATGCAATCAGCCCATTGGAGTATCGAAATCCAGCAGAAGCCTCGAACATTCTGGGACTCTTGTAACACTCACGCTAATGGCATTTATGACCCGTTGCCTGGTCTAAAAATCACAACATTACCTGTGGTCAATTGATTTGATATATAGATTCTATAGAAATACATAATATATGGCCCACAAATATGCGATTTCGACTTTGGCGTCTGAGTTCATAACTTTTTGGGAACCTATGCCGGTCCCCGAGCCGCATGATGTGTCTATTTACGGCTCGCTTACCACTCGTAAAGTTGGCCGGTTGGCCAATGAGCGCACCTGAGCTATTTTCGCCTAATTGTTTAATTGACATCGATAAGGCGTTGTCCCTTTTGGGGGAAAGTGCTCGCTCATTGAGGCCGTTCATTCAGTTGCAACCGTATCGAAATCAAATCAATTAGTAGCCGGCGATAAGTGGAGTGACGAGGGGTACTCCTATGAGTCGAGTGCCCCCGTTCAAATGCGATTTCATGATTTCATGCGACCCGAGAACTGATAAAACGATATACTGATCAAGTGGCCAAAGCGTTTAGGCCGGCCGATAAGCGCTAGGAAGTCGAGTGGCAATCGCTTTTTGCCAGATTTATGGTATTATTTTCGGGGCCCGGAATCGGGGAGAGTTCTTAATACAGCGATGAGGAAACGCAGCCGCAAACGAGGCACCGCTTTAAGGAAACTTGCTCTAAACTGTAAAGGCAGCCGCCAAATTCGTTAGGCTGCTATAGAGTGTATATGGGCATGATACACTGACTTTTAACTCCTCGATTTGTGGGCTCGGATGGGGGTTTTTTAAGCGCTTCCCCGTTTTATTTTCGTCGGCTTCCGGGACGGTTAAGTACCTTGTTATGACGAGCATTCGCAAAAGGCCTTTCGAAGCCCGGCTTTCGGCTGACGTTCGAAGAGAAGCCAAAGAGAGTCTCAATGAGAACGAGAACCACAATCACTTAGCACTTTACGTGATGTCGTCGACACTTGGGCCGATACTATATGCAACTTTTTCCCCTTTTTGTCACCGGGAAAGTTACAGTTTTTATCTCCAATCCGCGCTTTTCGGACGATGCGTCAGTTCTGACAGCCGGCACTAACCAGATTCACTCCACATTTGGCACGAACTGCGGCCGGTAAATGGTGGATTATAATTTATGTGCACACGGGCCAGACGCACGATCTCCAAAATGCAGCCGTAAAGCTTCAGGGCCGGGCGTTATGGAAAAATAGATACCCGATTTGACGGAATTATGTGATTTATTCGGTAATACACAGCACCAGACTGTTTCATATCAATACAACATGATAGCGAAGAGTTAAGATGGTATAGTATGGTGTAATACTCTTTTATAATAGGTAACCATGCATTTCAACATTTTCTTGTAATTTAAAACAATTGTTTACAAATTATAAATGCTTATTATATTATTATATTTAAAAATTCTAAATTATTTTCCTATTTTATTGTTTTACAATTCTACGTTGTTTTTATATATATACCTAAAAGTAATAATTTAAAATATTTTATTTTTACAGTACACAAAATCAAAAATTGTATATTTTTTTAAAATTAAATGTTGAATGTTAAAATATATGTTGGAAAATAAAAAATAATACATTAAATAATTTAATATTTTTAGAAACATAACTAAATTAAATTAAACTATAACTACTGCATATTTTTAAAAGCACCAACCCTATGTAAATGGTTTCACATAAAATTCACCTATAAAATTCAAAATACAAATTAAATTATTTAATATTTACTACATGTCGTATACAAGTTTTAGATAGGCACAAGGGACTACAAATAACCCTTGAGAACATTAAGTCAACAAAGACCCCTCAAAGTTCGGCTTATCAGTTGACCTTGCCCATGGTTTTCAGCCCGCTTTCTGGGTCAGAGAGCGAATTGAATTAAGTGGCGGGCAAACACGACCTTGGGGCTTACTCGACTGGAAAATTTCGTTGAGCTATTGCGAATCTAGAGTTCTAAGCCCGCCAGATACAAAATATAGAGGTGCCAATAAGGTGAGCCAATACGAGCCCCAACGAAATCTTCGTTAATTGTTTGGCTCTATCCAAACCACATTTGTTTGCTCTTCGTGCTCTGATATTGGATAATAATCATGGGACATCCAGGGCGTTGCAAAAGTGACGAATATTATGTAAATGAGATCACAGGCAACTTAATTTCTGGACTTTGGGGGCTGACTAAGAATCAGCTGCTTAATTAGCGGGCAACAAAGCACCTCTCAGGGGGTGTAAAACAAAAGGAGTGCGAAAAATCGTACTTCGAAGTGTAATGATTCCCCAGAGCTGAATCATGGCTTGGGGGAAAAGCCGAAGAACCCGAGATTCCAGCCCGGAAGAACCCATTTTCCCACATTAGCGTACGAAGAGAGGAAACCCCCATAAAGTTAAGAGAGCATTCGTATTCTCTTCCTATAATTAATTCGGGGCTCGTTTAGTCTGCATTATAAATTAATTTGTTATCACTGAAGAATTGGTAAACTCGTTCTACGGCCCGCTCTTCCCTCTCTTTCCGCCCGGCTCGTGCCATCTCTCTCTCTGCCGCGCACTCTCTTACGCATCGAAGCCGCTGACGTCGCAGTAGCTGCGCAGTCCGCTTTTTAAAACTCTATAAAAAGTCTCGAACAAATCACAAGATTTTCAGTTAAATTTCAGAATTCGCAAACTGCGGTCGCCCCAAAGAAACGCCAAAAACTAAACCCAGAGCGCGAAAAACAAGAGAAAAACGCCCCGTTTAACTAGTATAAATACTATACGCGAGAAGAAAATATTTAAAATATATTTATAAAACATAATATATTTCGAAATAAACACACATCATGCTCAACAAAAGCCCCATCGTTTTGGCCAGCTCTTTGCTGTTGCTAATCGCCCTGCCAGGTAAAAAAAAAAGCGTTTTGGGTATTTGAGGCTATTAGAGGTTCGTGAAAAGTGTCGTGATAACTTTGATGTGTCTTATTTTACCTAAATAGGTGTAAATCACGGGTGTATCAGATAGCAGAACCGAGGAATCAAGCCATCTGATAAACGTATCTTGAGGATTTTTACTTGTGGCCTGCGGCTAAAAATACAAACTCGTGTCTGAAGTGCCGTACCCACGTTCCCACATATGCAGCTGCCAAAAAAGCCAGCAAAACGAATTCAGAATTCAAGATCATGAGCATTTCGCCATAATATTTTGCATATCAAGCAGCGCTGACAACGGCGACATTTAAGACGGGCAATTTATTTGTTATTATTTAGCTGTCATAAATAATGCAAAGATTGTTGCGGGTTTTTTTTGTATTTTTTATTACCGCTGTGTGATGCGGAAATGTCATCCAACCAGAGCCAGTCAGCTCCCACCCTTCGAGCGAATTTCTATGGCATTATCATTCGGGCCCTCTCTAATTTATGCCTCCGATGAAAAGGAAAAGTCGCCCGGGGAAATGGCGTGTAATGAGCAAATATTGGCTGACATTGAGACGGGCAGCCCGCTGGCACAACTGCTAATTGGAAATGTTATAGTTACACTTAACACATTTCGCGAAGGCGGCCCGAAATGGAAAAACTCGTCTGGCCATTAGCACCACTCAGAAATAACCGAACAAAACCTGAATTTCTCAGATGTTTTCACGATCTTTCGACGCAATTGCAAGTGATTTAATTTGTAAATCGAGAGGAGTTACGTATATACTCGCAGGCACTTTGAAAACCCACTTTAAACTTGTTTTTTGTTCTTACCTAAAAGAGAGGCGAAAGATTAGTCGTCCAGAACGAACTTTGACTCAAGAAATATAAATGATTTCTCAATTACCCTTATACAAGCCGCATTTGCATCACAGAGAGTTATGGTCTGCGGAATAACCCAAGTAAACACTAACCCTTCCAGGCGCACCTCTGTTTTAACAAAGACCTCTGAGTTGCACTTTTGCTTTAATGCAAAAATAATAATAATATTAATGAGAAAGTCAAAGGTGCAAAAAATACTAAATGGCGTGGCGAGGTGGCGCTTATCACGTGCCATTAAACCCAAGCCCCGACAATACTATCATTACCCCGAGGAGAATTTAAGACCCCAAAACATCCCATCAATCACAGTGATTTATGATAAATTCAAAATAATAAATCAACAAAAGTTGGGCAGAGATATACAGAACCGTTTGATTGTTATAGAAGACGGTGACGATTTTATGGAACTTCCCACATTTAAATGATATGGGAATCTTTGAAGACTTCCTACATATATATTGATATCCTTTTTAAGAATCTATAGGACTCGATTTATATTGAACTGATATGTGGTATCATATGAAATTATACAAAATTTATAGAACCCTTTTACTTCTATAGTTGAGAAAAGATCAGTATGGTTTTAAGAACCATTTGAAGGCTCTTCTAATAATTTTGGTATCATATGAAATTATACAAACTTTATAGAACCGTTTTACTTCTATAGTTGAGAAAAGATCAGTATGATAATTTTTAAGAACCATTTGGTTTTGGTATCATATGAAATTATACAAATTTCTAGAACCCTATACACTAAAATGGGCTTTTATAGTTGAGAAAATATCAGTCAGTCAGTATCTATATCATATCATAAAAATGTATACAACTCTTTTAGATGTTCGTAATTCATTCTGCAAGAACGGTTCTCCCACGATCCTGATATCGATGGTATCATATGGGGACCCGTCAAGTTAGGATTACCCACGTCATCGGATAATCGTAGACGTCCATCAGCCTGACTATGACTCACCACCGGCACTCCGCTGATATCTAGGCATGGTGAGGGTAGCCGCATCCGTTGATAAGACAATTATGGCAATTATGCCAGTGTACCCACGCCGATAGGTTTTCCTATTTACCTGTTTGCCCCTGGCAAATATTTGCCAGTCGTTGCGATGACGATAACATGCAAATGGAATCGATTCGCCGGGGAGTGCGCCCAAGTAAAACCAGATAAAAACGGCTACTTGCGCTAGATCAAAGGCTACGCAAAGGCACTTACAAACTAATACTAAAGAATCGGCAAATAATACGCCAAATACTTCGGATTTCAATTGATTTATGGTGCTCACATGTTCTTTGTGCTTATTATCATCATTATCATTGGTCGACTATCGCGATATTTGTATTTGCCTAAGCTGTAAATTGAGCACTTTTAACTGATAGATATCTGGGCGTCCCATAGATACATATATGTTTGCAAAGGGCAAGGCCAGGTAATAAGCTGCATTTTGAGTGAAACCATAAAATTAAATTCGATATAGGGGGAGAACCGGAAAAGGTGCGCAAAAGTAGGGTATGCAAATTATAATCAATAAATAAAATATATATTTCATTAAGGTTTCTTTTGAAAGAAGATAACGGTTATAGACTCCCCTTAACAATTTGTTTATGATAATATATTTTATTAGTTGTTGAAGGACTTTTTGGCGGCGTTTTAAATAGTTTCCATTGTATCCAAATATCTCAAAAAAATTAAGATCAATAGAAACATTTTTGGGTCAACTTAAAAATAGGCACTGTAAGAATAAGAAATAAACCATTATCGAAATCGGGTCAATTTTTATGATGATAGAGTGATATATAGTGCTTAGAAATTTGGTAAAATATTGTTATTGATAAATATAGTTTTATGAATTCACTACATTCAATTAATCGAACATTTTCCCTTTAAATTTCAGTAATTCGCGCCGATCTCATGTGCTACGTGTGCGACGACTGTGCCCAGCTGCCGAAGGATGCACCCCTGCTGGCCTGCAATGAGGACTTCTTCAACCCGGGTGGCAGCACAGAGGCCTCCACGGTGACCACCACCACCACGACCACGGAGGCGAGCACCACCGCCAAGGAGGAGACGACAGCAGCTCCCGTAGAAACGACCACAGCGATCACGAGTGTTGAAACGGAGCCGCCCACCACAGAGTCCACGACGACCAGCGTGGAAACCACTGTGACTAGCGATGCCACCACCGAGAGCACGCAGAGCACCGAGGCCCCGATTCCCACGCCACCCACTGTGGGACCCGTGCAGACCACCACCGGTGTGCCCACGCCACCCGCTGAGGATCTGGCCGCCCTGTCCGTGGCCTTGAACACCACCCGCCTGGTGCCTGTGGCTGCCCAGACCACCACTCCCATTCCCTCCCTGGCCATCAGGCAGCGACGAGCAGTGGTCGACACTGGGGTCACCTACCACTGCTACTCCGTTCAGGTTTCAGGTGGGTTTACTATATAGTTAAGAAGCGATGAAATCTCCCCTATATCTCCCCCTACATATCTTAAATTTGTATTTTGTATCTTTATTATAAGTCATTAATCTACATGTATCTATGTATCTTAAATTTGTATCTTAAATTTTTATTTTATATCTCTATCTTATATCTTTAATCATCAAAATACTTTTCTATGCTATATACAATCTATTGATCCAAACTAACCTACTTTCTCCTCTTATTTCCCTCAGTGAACGGCACCATGACCACAGATCGTGGCTGCTCCCGGGTGACCACCATGGAGGGCGTTTGCGAGCAGCTGAAGATCCAGAACAACAACACGGAGCTGGCCAACTGCGATCCCTGCAGCATGAACGCCTGCAACGGAGGCTCTGCGCTGCAGAACTCCGCGCTGGCCTCCCTGCTCCTGGCCCTCGTGGCCTTTGCCCTGCAGCGCAACTAGGGGGCCGGCCACCATCCATCACCCGGTGCTCTAGCCTAGTATTCCTCGACTCTTCAACGCGAACACACACTCATCGGTCCGCGCTCATTGTTAAGTGATTCGAAAGTTTATGTAATTTTTAAGATTTACACAAAAGACATGCACACAAAACCGAATATCGAAATATATACAACTGTATTTAGAATACAAACTTAATCTAACCAAATGTAAAGCTTCAGGCGACTTAATAAATAATATGTAATATTAAAACCAGAAACCTTGCACTTTCTTTTTTAGATGAGCAAATGGGTGAAATCACCTGCCGACAAAGGGGGATGCAATAAAAACTTAAGCGAGTAAACACATAAGTTGTATCTTAATATCCTTAGAGGTATTTATATGGCTCTTCTTTTATACTGAGGAAGATAAGTGAGACCAGTAAGATCACAACCATTGATTTTTTCTGTCTTGCATCAAGCTGTTGAACAGATAACTCTTAGAAAACATTTTTTATGGGTCTCTTAAAAAGAAATTATGGGCATATGACTAATTTCTTTAATCTTATCGGGTTTCTACACCCCGAATGTCGAATGCATAAAGCAAACATAGACGGGAAATCACTTTGTACTACCAATGCCAATGTCACGTATACGCCTAGTGGTACGATTTCATTTGTTGAACAAACACTCCGTGTTTGAAAACAGGTGAAGGCATACTTTTAGGCCATTTATGCTAAACAAATTTACTCAAGACAAGCCCGAAAGCGAAATATAAAAGGAAATCAAACACACAAAAACAATAAGTTCCCATTGATTAGATAAGATAGTATTAAACAATTTTGGGACTTTGGGGTACGCTAAACGAAATAAATGTGCGGCCACGCGTTAATCAATAAACTGATTTTATAGCCCCAATTAAAAACTATAATGAACTTGATTAGATCAACAGTGTGGGACCTAGGGACTTCCTACATTTTCATTTTCTAAAACACAACCAATGCAGCTTATCTAGGATTTTAACCGATTAAAATGGGGGAAAGTATATGAGATTTTAGAACTGACCTTCGTGTTAGTTGTATTGATGAAACTTAGAGTCCTTTACTTAAGAATTTTACAGATTTCTGCAATACATTTGCATAGCTTTTAATATGCAAAAAAGGTTTTATTAAAACTTATCTATAATGGCAACTCCCCAAATCATTTCATATTATTGCGCAGGTCACAAACTAGACTTTCAAAGTTCCAATGTCCGAAAAAATACCCAAAATTACGATGATTTCGGTGCTCATCTATTAGGCAGCTGTCCAAAACAATATGAATCATGATAAATATATGTACCCAGTACTCGTTAGTTAACCATTCTGAAAACGTATGAATCATGCCAAACGTTTGTATTAAATGGTATTTGGCTGCACTGATATTGCTAGATTATTTATCGGAATTTATTTGGCGACTTCAACAGACCACGCGATCGGACCACGCTACAAAAATTTAGTTACTATACACTGAAAAAAATAATATGTAAAACATAGCCGAAAGCCTCGACAGCTATGGCTGCCATGCCTCACAGCAGATTAATCTTTATAAGTAAGCCTACAGTGTACAAATGAAATAATATGTAGAACATATCATATCATAGATAAGACGTATCTTATCATATATAAAACATATCGTTTAATATAACTTTTAATTTAAATTTAATTATTTTGTTAATGTCATACATTTTTAATGTTTTGCATATCTTACCAGTTTATAAAAATAGTTATTCCTGATTTAACTGAAAGTAAATTTGCAGAAAATTGAGATTAAAATAAACTCCTTATGGGAAATATCTCCCTTGGGGAATATCTTATATATTTACTTAATTTTTAAATTATATATTTTATTTCTAAGTGCACATATTTGCCAAGCCCACTGGCAAAAGCAAAACAAAGCCAAGAAAAGTCGACGACTGATCGGGCAGATTATAAATTAGTCAGCATATTTGCTTGGGCTTTGCTGGGATCCAAAACTGTAGGACCTCAAAAAGTTGGTCTGCCAATGGGTCTACAATAATGAATAGAAAAGTAAAAAAAACTGAATATTATGCGATTAAAAATGGCCGCCAATCAAAAGTGCAATTCTAAATCAGGCATGTATCATGGGTTAAACCTATCAGCAATAAACCACTGGACGGGGTCTTAGGCCCAGTTCTGGGAACGATACTGATCGCAAATAATATGGAGCTATAAAAAAGCAATTAACAATTACCGAAAATATATTCGTACATCCTGGGGAAGTTAATATCAAGTATTTCCCCCAGGGACCCTTCACATGCCCTATCGTTCACAATCGGGGAAATAAAACTTTATGGACCCGCCGTATCGCCAGGAAAACTGGCCTGAACGAACCGCTCCGCTTTTCAGCTACTTTCCTGCTCTGCCACGCTTATCAGCGACTGCAAATGATAAAAAGGCCAGGTTAACATTATATTTTATTGGTAGTTCCCGTTCAACCGTCGTGCGGTGCGATTCTTGTCTTTCAAACGCTCTGATCCTCGATAAAAAATCTCTTACCCGCTTCATATCCTTTCGGTCGAAAAAAGGAAAAATGCGTCTGATCACGGTTAACTTTTTGCTGATGGCCCTTTGTGCCTCCTCAAACATTTGGCCAGGTGCGAGTTTTGTATTCCATTATCTCAAAGTGCAGCGAACAGCGGAATTGATTTATTAATTCACAGTTTTTGAATTATTGATTGGTTAATCGCGTGTCAAACGTACAACTGGAATTCTCGTCAAGTTTACTAACTTTTTCAGTTCGGCAAAGGAAAAGTAGCCTCGCTCCTTATCAAGCGTGTTGACACCGAGTACCAGTCGAGAAATAACGCCATGGCCAGTGCCATTATTGAAATTAGTTTTGTAGTAACCAACAGTTCTAGCAAAAAACACTACATTTAAAGATTTGAATTTCAAGCACTAAAAAAGGATATGCAGGTTTATTGAAAGGATGCTGCGATTCCGTATGAATCTATTAAAGTATTATATTATAACAACACTGAAATATTTAAGTTTACCAAGATTACTCTTAGAAACCTTAAAAAATGTAATAGCATTGATAGGCGACTATGCTTTTTCAAATAAATTATAGGTTTATATCGTATCTTTTTCGAAAACAGTGTAAAGTTCATCTAGGTATCCCTTAAATTTTTCTAAAAATATTTATTATATACTTTTTTAAAATCGGGCATTCCCCTTTGTTACGCTATAAATTAAAAAATCTGAAAGATAAACAAGTTCCAGCGAATTGTGGACGACAGCCAGCTTATTGTTTGATTAATTTTAAAAAATGGAAGCAGAACAGTAGAGTAAATGGGGGAAGCACACTTCGAGTTGAAAGGTTATCTGGCAGAGGGGGAACTCAAGTACGTTAACCTAAAAAGACGCCATGTGGGCGTAGAAAGGTGTGCGATTTGCCTGATGAGGCAACAGCGCCGATGTTATCTGGTATTTGATTTATCAATCAGACTTATTGCCTGCTCTCGAGCGACGAATTTTATCTCGCTCGGCCTTCGGCCCACTTGCCCACCTGCCCATCACCCCCTGCTCGTTCCACTGACTCACCTTTACCCACTTTTTTTTCCAGCGAGTGCCCTGGAGTGCTACAGTTGTGCAGGCGATGCGTGCCGCGTGGAAAACGTTCCGACGGTCTCTTGCACCCTGGATGCCTCTTCGGCATTTGTGTTGAAGACAAGCGCCGCCTTGAACCGCTTCAGACGGGGTCTCCTTTCAGTGATGCCAAGAGCGGCAGAAGACGATACGGTAGGATCTGAAGACCATACCATAGTCGTCCTAGAGAATACACAGTCTAATGTATGTTTCTTCCCCAGGAACCCACACCTTCACCCGCAGAACCTGCTACGGATTCTTCGACTGCTTCTGCTAGTGAATCTACAACCGTTTCGACCCCCACTGATTCTACAACCACGGACTCTACAACCACAGAATCTTCATCCACTGAACCTACTACGGTTTCTCCTACTACTGAGTCTACCACCATTACGGATTCTCCGACCTCTTCGTCTACTGCTACAGCCAGCTCGGATTCTACAACCACAGAGTCTTCAAGCACTGAATCTACTACGGTTTCTCCTACTACTGACTCTCCGACCACTGACTCTACCACCACGGATTCCACAACGACCGATTCTACAACGGATTCCACAACGACCGATTCTACAACGGATTCCACAACGACAGATTCTACAACCGAGGATTCTTCAACGGATTCTACAACCACGGACTCTTCAACAGATTCTACAACCTCGGATTCTTCAACAGATTCTACAACTGACTCCACCACTACGGATTCAACAAGCTCCTCCACAACCTCTTCTACAGCTTCTTCTACAGGCACAGATTCTACAAGCCCTACCACTGATGCTACTACTGATGCCACCACCAATCCTCCTCCCGTGAGCTATAAGCTTGCCGCCTGCTACAGCATCTACAAGGACGGAGGTGAGCCCACACAAAGATTTGTTTATTTAGCAAGAAAACTAAACCCAACATTTCCCCAACAGAGATAAACCGTGGCTGCGTTCAGGTGCCCGAAGGACAAGGTGCCTGCCAAGCGGTCAGGAAAGAACTCGACGTTGCAGAAGACTCTGCCGACGAGTGCGACATCTGCTTGACAGATCACTGCAACGGAAGCACTAGCCTGAAGGTCTCTTTGGGTGCCATAATACTGCTCTTGACGATGGGGCTGAAGAACCTTCTGTAGGAGAGGGTGCCACATTATTATGTATTATGTATATATTTGTTAGTAATTGGTATCCGTATTTAATTAATTAACTGTTGTCAAGAATAAAGTGGCAATTTCCAAACATAAGCTTGTTTTTCATTTATATAAAGTAGAAAAACCTATGTACACAGTACTTCAAAAAGGGTATCTCTCCTTATTTAAGCAGAGGAAACTTGAGTCTTTCTGTGTCATATTCACACGATATATGTATATATTGTTAGTATCATGCAGCTGATTTTGCAGAACTTTATTTTGATTGATTTAATAATCGCCTGACAGTTGTAAAAATGTAGTTTACTTAAAATATTAAACCATTTTGCTTCGATCAGAAGAAAATAACTTTAGCCCCTTATCTACGGTGTGGACGCGGGTTTCCTGCACAAGCAAAATTTCTTAGAATTGTAGACCTTCCAGTTTGACGGTCACTGGCTTATGCATTGCATACTTCTGGGCATTAAACAAACTTTCTCTTATCAGCAAATCTTTTTTTATTTCTAGCAGTTCTCTTTTGCGTTAGGAGGCACGCGAATTAGAAAAGTTTTAAGAAATTCCTTTTTAACTTAATAAAAAATAAGTGAAGTTATAATACCTTGATAAGTACTTACCTTATCTAAAGAGATTCCTATCTATTGGTGCATCAACCATTCAGTTAATACCCTTGGCATTATTGATCCCAAGAAATATTTACTTTTAAGTAGGTACATAATGTGAGGCATTATTTTTTGAATAAACAAATATATAAAATATATACAATTCATTAATAGGACACAGTTCACTTAATAACTGGGTCTCATGAAAGACTGGGATTCTGGGAGGTTTCAAATGCCTTTTTTAAAAGTAAATATTAAAATGGACCATTTTTTGATTAAAATTAGATTTAGAAACATCCAGGATGAGATATTTTACATCATTTATATCGCATAGACCCATAAATGTGTTGAGAACAAAAGGGTTTTGGCCTAGACTCATCTTTTAAATTGTTAGAAAATAGTATCAGATTAAGGGTGTTTAATTTTCGACACGGTAAAGTTAAAACGAAAATGTCACGACCTTTGAAACTCCACTTTTTTAATTACTAGTTTAATTTTCATTTTTGTCGCCCTCCCATATAAAGCGATCTTTCCCTTTAATTTATTTATTAATAAACAGATAATCCCTATTCAATATTTTACATTTGTAGAAGGCATAAAAATAGAATTTGTTATTGGCTTGCAACTATTTATATAAAATAAAAATTAGCCTACAAGTAAACAGACACAATATTTCATTTATTTTTAAAGGCACTTCTTCTTCTTTGCACTTAGTGAAAGTTAAATAAATACAAATAGTAAATTAGGCAACGCGATCCTATACAGTTTTTGAGTTACATAAAGTATTCACATGCATACGGACAAACATATTTACATTCACACGAATTGACACATTCAAAATATTAACATTAGTTAAACTAGTTGTATCCCGCTAAAGATTCGGTGACAAGCACCTCAGCTTAGTTTTAAGCACAAAGTTCACACAACAGCTGGGTCTCATGAGGAAAGACTGGGATTCTGGGAGGTTTCAAATGCCTGCAAGTAAATGTAATACATTAATATTTATAGTCCTATCTGGAAATCAAGAAGAACGAACCCTTTGTGCGACCTTCAGCAGAGCCTCGTAGGTGGCGTGACCCGTCTGCTTGACCATACCGTGGAACACCTTGGAGTCCGCCGCCGTGAGCAGCTCGTAGGGCGTGCCGAACTCCACCGCTCTGCCGGCGTCCATTACCAGCACCTTGTCCGAGTCCATGATGGTGTGCAGGCGGTGGGCTATCGTCAGCACGGTGCACTCCTTGAACTTGTTGCGGATGGTGGTCTGGATGAGGCCGTCCGTCTGCGGATCCACATTGGCCGTGGCCTCGTCCATCACCAGTATGCGGTTCTCCCGCAGGATGGCCCGCGCCAGGCAGACCAGCTGACGCTGGCCCACGCTGAAGTTGGTGCCGCCCTCGGTGATCTTGCTCTGCAGGCCGCTGGGCAGGTCCGCCACCACGTCCTTCAGCTTGACCTCCTCCAGCGAGCGCCACAGCTTCTCGTCGCTGTACTCGTCGAAGGGATCCAGGTTGTAGCGCATGGTGCCGGAGAAGAGCACGGGCTCCTGGGGTATGATCGAGATCTTGCTGCGCAGGTCGTGCAGACCCATCTCGCTGGTGTCCCACTTGTCTATCAGCACGGATCCGTCGTTGTAGGAGAGTCGGAAGAGGGCGTTGATCAGCGAGGACTTGCCCGCCCCAGTGCGTCCCACGATGCCCACCTTCTCCCTTGGTTTAATGACGAAGCTCAGGGACTTGAGCACATTCTCCGCCTTCGGATCGGGGGTGTAGCGCAGGCTCAGCTCGTCGAACACGATCTTTCCCTGCTTTGGCCAGGACTTGGGAGGCTTCTTACCGGCCGGTGCCTCTAACTCCCCTTCCGGCTCAATGTCCTCGTACTCAACCACTCGCTCCACGGCGGTCATGGTGTTCTCCAGCTCTGCGGATTGACGCATACCCCACTGCACCATGCCAGTCATTCCCATGGCCTACGAAGATATAAGGATTAAGTAAGTCAAAAAAGAATGATTTTTAATGATGACTCACCTGGGTTATGGCTAGACCCACGTCTCCTCCGTTCGCGGGAGGAAAGACAAAGAAGCTGAGCGTAATGATGGCTATGTAGATCACACAGAAGCAGTCCAGCCAATAACCAAAGGCTCTGGAGGTGCTGATGAACATGTAAAATGCGGAGCTATGCATATTCTGGTAATTGTCGAACTCCGCCTCCAGGACGCGCTGGGCTCCAAAGGCACGAATGGTGGACAGTCCGGTCAGAGAGGCAGCCAAATGCGAGTATACGGGAGACCGAGCTATAGAAAAAGTAACAAAAACATTAGCAAACATTCTTTACATTCTTAGCAAGATAATGGTCACTTACTTATGGCTTCCAACCGCTTCACATCCCTCGAGGTTTTCAGGTAGAAGGTGCGCAGCTGGTAGAATATAATGCCCAGCACTACGGTTGGAATGAGGAACAGTGGGTTGACAATGGCTATGACGATCACAATGCCAGCCAGAGAGAGGAAGATCTGGATGACGTCCATCATCACTGCGGGCAGTATCTCGTCCACTTGTCCCATATCCTTTGAGAATCGGTTCAGGATACGACCAGACGGATTCGTGTTGAAGAAGTACATGGCCGCTCGGGTGATTCCACGGAACATGGAGTTGTGCAGTCGAATGGAGGCTTTCATGGCCAGGTTAAAGAACAGGAAAGAGCGCGCCACGGTCACCAAAATGGTGAGCACCGTGATCACCGTAAAGATGTACGTATCCAGCATTTCAGCGTCCACCGACAGGCCCAGATCCTGCAGCCAAGTAGAGAGCCGCGACTCCAGTTCCTCCGAACGTAAGGTATCGTTATTATCAGCACGGTAAGCCACGTTTCCCTTCTTGGTTACCCTAAAAACAAAATAAAGGATTGGTTACTTAAAGTTCTATAAATCATATATACTCTTTTTCCTACCAATAGGACAGAAAGTAGTCACCCAGCGAAGCCAATCCCTGCGAGAGCACACAGAAGCCCATCATCACGAAGAAGGCAAAGAAACCGCCGCCCGCCTTGAAGTACTTTCCGTACAGCCGCAGGCCGATCTGGCCTACCACCTGGCGTTCCTGGTTGATGGCCTGTTCCGCCTCGGGTTCGCCCAGACAGGAGTCGGCCATGGACAGCAGGGACTGCTCACTGTTGCGCCGCTGGTCGGAATGGCTGTGGGTGTAGCTGCCAGAACGGGAACGTGACCGCTCCTCGGAATGCTCATCCCGCTCTGGGTCAGCCAGCATGGCGGCAAAGTCCAATCCGGATTCGCGTAGCGATTCGTACGTGCCCACGGCACTCACACGACCCTTGTCCATGATCACAATCTGATCGGCGTGCTGCAGAAACTGCAGCTGATGGGTGGCCAAGATAACAATGCGCTCGCGCAGATAGCCACGCATGCACTGCTCGAAGAGATGGCGGGCCACGTGAGTGTCCACGGCGCTCAGAGGATCATCCAGCAAGTAGATAGAAGTCTCCCGATATACAGCCCTTGCCAGACTGATCCTGGCCTTCTGTCCACCCGACAACGAAGCTCCTCGCTCTCCCACAATGGTCTTATCCTTGAACGGAAGCAGCTCAAAATCGCGCTCCAAGGCGCACTTCTTGACCACCTTGGCGTAGCGCCTGCGATCCATGGGCTGGCCGAAGAGAATGTTCTGACGCACGGTGCCGGAGAAGAGCCAGGGCTCCTGGGAGGCATATGACATGGTGCCATTGACCTTTATCTCGCCGGATTCAGCGGGCAGCTCTCCCAAAATGGCTTGGATCAGGCTGGATTTACCGGATCCTGTGCGTCCCACAATGCCCAGCATGGTGCCAGGTTGCACGCGAAGGTTGACTCCATTAAGGGAGTAGTCCGGAGACTTTACATCCCATTTGGCCATAAGTCCGGTGATGGAGATTCCCGCCTCCGACAGCTTGGCGTTCTCATTAATGGTGGTCAGAGATGGTCCCAATAGCTTGTCCTCCGCCTCATCGCGATCCTCCACTCCGGCATGAAGCGTGGCCTGATTGCTGCCTGACGGATCCTCCGGAAGATCCACACTCTTATCCGACACATTCGTCTCATCGGACTGCATGTACTTCTGCACGCGCTTAATGGACACCAGGGTCTCGGCCATCTGGGAGATGCCCTGCGGGAAGAACACGGTCATGGTGGTGCGCAGGATGTTGTAATAGGCGGTGATCAGGAAGGCCACTTCCGGTGTGAGGAACGCTCCGAGCAGCACGTAGCCCACCAGACTCAGGAAAATGGAGACTCGCGTCAGGAAGATGATGAAGGAGAGCAGAATGCCCCGGATGTAGGACACATGTCGGATGGCATTGATCTCCTTCTTGCGCGCATAGGCCACCATTTGCTCGAAGGGCAGTTCCCAGGCGTACATCTTGATCACCTGGATGCCCGAGATGATCTCGTTCATCATCCGCACGCGTTCGTCTGTCCGCAGGGCGGTCCTGAGTCGCAGCACCGAGGTCCTCTTGCCCAGATACCCTTGCAGGGGGATAAAGAGCAGCATGAAAGCCACGCCAAACACGGCAGCGATTCCAATCTGTAAGGATAATTTAGTTTGTTACTAACGGTTTATTAGGACCAGGGGGTTACCGCTCACCTCCCTGTACATCAGGTATGTGATAAAGAGGGTCTCTAGTGGTCCCACCCATAGGTAGTGCACAAAAATGGTAGCCAAGTCCAGCCGGCCCACATCGTTGGACATAAGATTGACCACATGCCCAGCTGTGGTGTCTCCCAGTGCCGACTGGCTGAGCCGGAGGGCCTTCCTATAGATCATGCTGCACAAACCAACGCGCATCTTGAGACCTGCGAAAATGCATAGATGGATTGTTGTAGCATTATTACATATACATACAGGCTAACTTTGCATATCAATCGAAATGTAACATTCCAAATGTAACTTTCGAAAAACATTAGTCTGTTACTATAATATTTGTAAGCAATAATCCAAGTGGAACTGCAGATTAAGTAATTAGCTGTTATTATTTGCCAACTTTTTATCTAATCCGTTGTTATACAAACTGGGAAGGGGGTTTTCCGTCTACTAATTAGCTAATTAAACGGACCGACCACTAGGTCAATGGATAAAGTAATCAATGGCTACAAATGTTGATCTGATTTAAAATATATAAAATATAATATAAAAGGAAAAAAAATAAATTAATTTATTTATAAAGGAAAAGTTGGGATATTTAAAGAGCACAATGTTTACTTACTAAATTCCTTTCTCATCTTCTTCTGACTAACTATATATACAAGACCCTGACTCACCCACATGCATGGTGCCCAGCATATAGGGATGCATTATGATGACGTTGAGGGCGCTGCAGAGGATCACTCCGGCAGCATAGTAATAGGCCGATTGGATGTTTTCCGAGTCTTGGCTGTGTGTGTAATAGGCGATGAGTTTCAGCAGGAAGATTGGCTGCAGCGTTCGTAGACCCAGTTCCAGTAGGAAGAGCACCAGGCCCAATAGGGCAAAGTACCAACCAAAGACACGCAGTAGGGCCCTCAAGAGATTGGGCTTCCCCTTGGTCTTCTCAAGCTCCAGCTCCCACGAGGCGCACAACTTGTTGCCCAGAGTCTCTGGAAAAATTGCACAGATTAACACAATTTAATCGCAGATGGGCGGTCCAATAAATTGGGATTACGAAAACAATGATTGCCCAGAGACACAGTTATCAATTTGGGAAAGTAAAAAGGCAGAATCATGGGCGCAATTGAAGAAAAAAGCGAATCAATTAAGACGGTCAACGAACATACTATGTGCATCGATCAGTCAAGTTAATTGTGCTCGTGATAACTACATACAGTGCGTTTGGTAAGTGTAAAACGGTTCGGATCACTCCATTATCATTCCATTATCTATAAAGGCTATGATGTTCGACTGTGACTTCCACTGATATCGAAAATCTCCAACTGACATACAAATGATTTGATATGCTTATGCTAAATCGATTTGGAATTTCGCAATTTTCTATTGAATGAGTCACAAGCATAATTTCACCATACCCGATTTGTGCTCTTTCAGAGCCCTGTAGAGATCCTTGGTATCCAGAGTGTCCTTCCGACCCTTGATAAAGGTGGGCATGGTGTACCTATGGTATATAATATTTTTACAATTAAGATTAATATATTTTTAATATTTTTAGCTTATACTTACCAGAAACATGCTGCCGAAATAAAATTGGAACGTTCTCGCGGATTCTCCGGCAAGTCTGCCGTCTTCACCGACTGCATGTTGAACCGCCTCTAAAGAAACTGAAATGGAGGGCGGTGAAGGCACAGTACTATAAGTAAACCATAAACCGAGCAATATCAGATGGTGGAAATATGTAATTCTGCTGAGTGGTTTTAGAAACAAAAGTCGACAGGGGCACAAACACGACACGTCTTAATCAAACAAACATTTTGTTCTATTTATCTACGATTGGTATTGACGTTGGCTTGACGACCCAGAGAAGTCGTCGTAGTTTTCACTTTCTGGGGAATATCCATGGGCTGGGAACTTGGGGATGGTGGTTGTGTCATTGCTCATAAGTTTTGTAATTCGTCATAATAGGGCTCGCTTTAGCGACGAGCCCAGGGAATCAGCAATGTTCAAGAGTTGTTTAGTTCCCTTAAACAAACCACGCGCTTGCCATTTCGCTGTACAGTGAATATTAAGTAAATGTTAATTTAAATGTTAATTTAAACGTGGTCTCTCAAAACAAGTGCTACATTTTTAAATATTTGAAAAGTACATTGTTTTTGCAACTTGCTCTCCTACTTTAGAATGAACGAATACTTTTGGGTTTAATAAAAACTTGAAAATATTTTCCTGATTTGCCTGAATTGTTAGGAATAGATAGAACTAAGCTTAAAAGTTTGGAAAACCTTTGTTTTAGACCGCTGGCACACGTTTTCTCGAATTTACAGAGAGTTACACCTATTATGCATTGTAATATATCTCTCATCCGGTATCCACTGTAATTGTCTGTTTCTTTTCTCGCCTGTTTCACTCACTCCTCTCGAGAACAAGCACTTGGGGCCTTTACCGCTTAGCCATTCCGCACATAAGTCTGTACCTATATATATTTATATATGCGCGCGGGTGTACCATTCGAACCACGTTGTTGCTGGCAAAAAGGGAAACTTTTATCCAACTGATTGCAAACAGAAAGAGACATTACACTTATCGGCAAACAAACAATAATTGCGCAGAGATAAAGGCCGCATCGATGGTTTTTCGCTTCTCTGTAAATTATCTAATCACATGGATTTTTTCAGGCACACAAATTACCAAGCGCAATCGGCGAGCACAATTAAAATAATTGCCAATGCCTGCGAACCGCATGCACGTACATTTGTTTCAAAATTGTTTACATTCAATATTCAACAATATGGCTATTGTTGCTGGCGAACGTGAGAAAATCGCGATAGGATAGGAGGCGCAGACCCGGCAAAGCGAAAACAAAACCTATACGTAGTGTAAATAATAAAACAAACTTCGGTCCGAGCGCCGGAAAGGCCAGCGGGCTACTGAAATGAAATGCTGAGTTCTGAACACTGGCGGTTTCGGATTCGGCGGCTATCGGCTCCAAGTACGAAAATCGCCCCCAACCCCAGGCGCTCCCAAGCTACAGGAGTCCCTCCCTAGCGCGAAACACAAAAGGCTTCTTAAGGTATCCCTTTGTTTTAGTTTGTAGTGTGAAATCAACATTTTTTACCAAATGGTATTCCATTGTTTTAGTTTTTAATACGACAATTAATAATTAAATTGTTTTCCAATAATTTTTCATATTTGGGTACATGATCCCCCACCGCTTTTGTTTATAAATTTGAAATGACAAATTTTCTTTAATTGAAGTCAACGTTCTGCTTTTGAATTTAAAAAAAGTTATATTTTTGGATTATAACATTATTATACTATTATATTCATAAAGTTTGGTAAATGAAATTTACTCTAGAAATTACATCTAGCCATATTTCTAACGTTGCCCTTATGAGACTACACTGTGTATAACAACATCATCATCATCGTTTAGTTTACTTTTCACTTCATCTCCCCAGGCGCACACAAACTCCAATCGCGCTTTTATAACGAGCATAATCATATTTATGCAAATGTTAATATATTTATTGCACACCAGAGATTAAAAATTCTTTTAAATATTTTTTTATATACTTTTTTTTAAATTCCAATTTCTTTAACCACGAACAATGATAGGATATTTTTTTATGTATACCCATTTTTATCATAAGGCCTTTTTATACATTACGTCATCATAGTTTTTGACGATGTTTGACTTTGGCCCAGCAAGTAATAAAATATTCAAACAAAAAATGAGAACCATAATTAATGTTTGTAGGCCCAAAAAAATGTATGCAAATACTTATTTAAAAGATTTCCCAAAAACTCATAATTAATCTTTCAAATATTTGCCTGTGACTAATCCCCTTAGGCGAAGATTTCATGCCTTTAATTTCAATTATTACTAGAAATTTCATCTTCTACGGAAAAGGAATATGAATATGCAAAAGGTAAAAGTGAATAATCATAAAAAAGCTAAAACTAAGCAAATACTTCTTAAGTTCTTTAAACTGTGTTCAATTCAATAGAAAGAAAGTTAAGCTATGACCTAAACAAATTTTGCGGCTTTATTTGCATAATCTCTACATTATAATTATATTTCCACACATTTTACTCTTTATTTGTTTGATTCATAGATAAATATCAAACTCATACCACATTTTACTAGGTAAGATTCTAGTTACCGACGTAAGACTGTGCGTTCGTATGTATTTATAAATGCGAACTGCAATTTTGCGCTCAAGAGGGCGCAACAAGTGCACTTATAAGAATAGAAATAAAAGAACTCCCAAAATTTGTTTGGAAGACTGTAATTAGGTAATTAACTCTGTTAAATAGTTAATAATAGTAAAACAAATGTTGAATATAAAGAATTCACAGGGACAACTTTTTGTTTTCGAGTTCAAAACATTGAGTCATTGAGCTAAGTTTAAAAATAGTGTTAATAGTGAGACGCCAATCTACATCTTACTAACAAATTTAGTTAGAAAATTAAAAGCATCTAAGGATTACCTCTCGCTAGAGTTCATTGAAGGTGGCATTAAAAATCGCTCAAAATATTGCATCCACTTTCTTTTGCTTTCAAACTGCACTTTCCTCCAAACGAATCAAACAGCAAGTGTTTAGTCTATAAAATAGTTCCGATTTCCAGTTTTATTTGTTGGGTTTATTGGTTGTACATTGGTGGAAATGTAGGACCCCGCAAGACTCGAAAACAAACTACCAACTAGCGAACGGAGGGGGCTTAGGCCACCAAGGCGGAGGCGGTGCTCGACTCGTATTTCCAGTTGGGGGGCAGGACGCTCTTGGTCTTGTAGTAGCGGGCCAGGCGGTGGATCCTGGACTCGACCAGAATCAGACGGAACTTGCCGTCCTTGTCCTTGCGGTTGCGCTCCAAATGCTTGCGGATGGCGACGGCCTTCTTGATCATGTGGTACAGATCCTCGGGAATGTCGGGCTTCAGGCCCACCGACTTCATGATGCGCAGGATCTTGTTTCCGTTGACGAAACGCACCTGGGCCACTCCGTGCGAGTCACGCAGGATGATACCTGAAATGGTGTTGATGAAAACCGGAATCGGGATTAACATAACCTCAAACAACAACATATAGCGGGGTCGCACTCACCGATCTTGGAGGGCGTCAGACCCTTCTTGCCCAGCTTCTTGATCTGGTCCTTGACATCCTCGGCGTTCAGTTTCAGCCAGGATGGGACAGTGCGTCTGTAGGGGAGGGCTGATTGGGAAATACCCTTGCTGCGGACGAAAGAGTGCACGATTGTTAGTACGCGTTTATGGCGGCGGCGGCGCCTGTCAATACTACGTCTGCACCATGTGCTTGCCTCTGCGGTCGACTTTAGACGCACTAAACCCCGCGGGGAATCGTGTTTGCCACATTCATTCCATCGCCCCGCACGGCAGACACATTTTGCATACACTCAGCCGTGTGCGGCTGCATTGGAAACAATAGAAAATCGCATTTTTACCCAGGAGCGTGCATACGACCCATCTTGATAGTCTAGTTTTTGACACCGAAAAGAAGGTGGAGACTTTTGGCACGTTGACAGCTCTGCGATTGTGGAGACCTGTCACAGCGGCTATCGATAGTGGCGATAGTTGTGCGATAGTTTTCATACAGCGTTGTCTATATTGTAAGATTTTAAAAAATATGAATTGTTTTACAATTGAGGAATATATTTTTCCATAAACTTTGGTATATTTATCAGAATAAGGAGCTTTAACTATCGATACCAATAGCTAAACTCTACAAAACCGCAGGGTTGCTTTGGATAGGTTTCATGTACAATCCAACTTTGCACGGTCATATTATTGTTTTCAGACCTATAAATTACCTTAAAAATGCATTTAAATAAATATAGTGAGCTGCAGCAGCGTCTGGAGAACGAGGAGTTCGAGGTGAGTGGGTGCATAGACAGTCTACTCCATAAGGACCTGATGAGCCCCTTTGTTTCCACAGCAATTCGAGTTGGCAGCGGATGTCTACCAGCAGTTACTGGCAATTTATCTCTACCAAAACAAACTGTAAGAGCTGCATAATTAATGAAATAACTCCGATTCCCTTCACTGCTTAACATATATTTCAGTGCCGATGCCAAGCTGCTGTGGATGAGAATTCCGAACAAATTGAAGGAGGACAAAGAACTGATTCAGCTGAACCTGCTCAACCTGGCCCTGCAGAACAATAACTATGCCGATTTCTTCAAGAACATCAAGTACGAGTGGTCTGAAAGAGTTAAGTTACCCGTGGAGGATCTCTTAAGTATGTTTACCTCTGAAAGCTTCTCAAAAAGTTGTACAAATCCATGCATTTTCCCAGTCAAACAACGCGAGGAGCTGTTCAAACTGATGGGCAGCGCCTATGTGTCCATCTACCAGCATAACCTGCTGGAGCTGTCGCTAATGTCGGAGGAGGAGCTGAAGAACGCCTGTGCTGCCTTAAACTGGACCGAGGAACTGGACGGCGACCGGGTCATCCTGAAGCCCAAGCCCCAGGAGGCGCCGCCCAGCCGCGGAAACGATGATCAGTTGCTCAAGCTGACCGAGTTCGTAACCTTCCTAGAGAACTAAGTTTCAATAAAGCTTTTTCAATTTAATTGTTATAAATCTTTTATTTATAATCTATACGATTTTTGTAATGCATATCTTATTTTTAAAGCAACGGCCACACTGCTTTTTAGGATCGATATATTAAATGGTTTTTGAGTTGTACTATATCTTTTTTTGGTTTCACTACAGCTCCTCCAGATCCTTATTCCTTTGGGACCAACTAAAATACATATTATTCTTGCCCACACTAGCAAAACTCAAAAAATTGTTTATTAATTCGAATTAAGCGCCAATCAGTTTTAGAGCAATCAGCTTTTTAAGGTCCAGTTGTCAAAGCTATACGATAAATAGTTAATATAAGAAGCATACTTAAGATGAGTAATCCGGGAAAAATTCTAACTTTATAAATAAATTAAATCGTTGAACGTTAATTTTTTCGTTTTTGCAAGCTCCAAATTTTACATCCCCTCAAATAAAACAAAATTTTTTAAATAGTCATCGGCCTATCGATAGCATCCAACAACTATCGATTTTGGTCCCAGCTCTACCGTTGTGTCACTTGAAGGAAAAAAATAATTTTGCACGACGTACGATTTTCGTTTGGAAAGCAATCAAAGGATATTGTGTTGATTACTAGCGAATTGCAGCAGGAAGAAAGAAAAAACTTGCGAGACTACTTTGTGACCCCAAAACAATCAAATTGCTAAGGCCAGAGGGCGAAATCTCGTTGATTGGCTGCAGAATAGAAAAACCGATTTTCAGTGCGTTTGTGTGTGAGCAGCAGCAACAGCGGAAAAAATGGCAGCGAGCGACAAATCGGTCGACGATTCCCTGTACCCCATTGCGGTTCTGATCGACGAGCTGAAGAACGAGGATGTCCAGGTTAGTTGGCAGCCCAGGGTGACGCCTAGGATCAGGGAGCTTAACCAATTGGCGAAATATTCTGGTGCTAAATGGGGGAAGCGTGCCCGAATCCACGGGGTTTCGTGGTATTTGTGCAAAAATGCGTCACTGTGTGTGCATGGCTATGTGTGTTGGTGGGTGGGAAGAGGAAGAGCGCGTGCATCGAAAATTATACCAAAATTCGATACACACAAGATTAATGTTTTGCCGTATAACCAGGGAAACCACTGTTATAAATTGATTTATCAATGTTCTTCACGCATTACTTAGATTCAATAATCTTACTTTTATGTACACCTACCTACATATTACTGGCTGCGTTTATTCGCACCAGTTATTTGCAAATACAATTCACAACTTCTAGTTTTATAAATAGAAGCAAGGTTTTTATCAGTAATATCATTTGCGACTTACTCATTTTTAAGGAAAGACGAGACTTTAGTTAATATTATCAAAAAGGGAAACTAAATCTTTTCTATGTATAAAACAAAGAATCTTATCTAAATGCCCACCTTATCTGAAAAACAAATTGTTAGCCTTTAAAGATGCTCAAGCCTATTTCTATACTCCTTACTTTCCACTTTTCAGAATGCATTTATATTTAAAATTGACTCACTAAAACTTCTGTGCTTCATCAGCAGATCAACTTTGATAATATAATATCTATTCTAGACCACGCCTTGTATTTAAATTTTCTTTGTGAGAAATAGCTTTTCCTATCAGCATATCGAAATACTATATTATTAAACCATTAGTTGTAATAATAATAATTTTGCAATGCCGAAAAAATTATATTTTTAATGTATTTTTAAATTTGAATAGAACATCAATACCTTCAAATTGAATAACAATTTAGAGATCAAAATGTTTTCTTTCAAATGATTCAAAGTAAATGTTTATTCAATGTTATTTAATATAATTTTATAAAATAATACAGTCGTTATCCGGTTTGCTCTTCCAAAAAAAACATTTGTTTTACTTTTATTATCTTATTTTATTTAAAATGTTGCCTTTAATGAACTTTTTATATTTCTTATTCCCCCCCTACCAAACAGCTTCGATTGAACTCCATCAAGAAGCTGTCGACCATCGCCCTGGCTTTGGGCGAAGAGCGCACACGGTCCGAGTTGATTCCCTTCCTCACTGAGACCATATACGATGAGGATGAGGTGCTGCTGGCCCTGGCCGATCAACTGGGCAACTTTACAAGTGAGTAAATAGATCGAATATATTTTTACAAAAATTCCATATCCCGCCTCCAATTCCCAGGTCTCGTTGGCGGACCTGAGTTTGCCATGTACTTGATCCCGCCCCTAGAGAGTCTGGCCACCGTGGAGGAGACTGTGGTGCGGGACAAGGCCGTAGAATCTCTGCGCACCGTGGCCGCTGAGCACAGTGCCCAGGATCTGGAGATCCATGTGGTGCCGACGCTGCAGCGCCTGGTTTCCGGCGACTGGTTCACCTCGCGCACCTCCGCCTGCGGACTCTTCTCGGTCTGCTATCCACGGGTCACACAGCCGGTGAAGGCCGAGCTGCGCGCCAACTTCCGCAAGCTGTGCCAGGACGAGACACCCATGGTGCGTCGCGCAGCAGCCAACAAGCTGGGCGAGTTCGCCAAGGTCGTGGAGACCGAATACCTCAAGTCCGACTTGATTCCGAACTTTGTGCAGCTGGCACAGGATGATCAGGTATATAACTAGTTTTTTGTAATGTACTTAAAATATGATACATAAATGTCCTGAATTTATAAAAATATCTATTATTCTATGCTAACTTAAACTACTAATTCTTTCTCTCAATTCAGGACTCTGTTCGCCTGCTGGCTGTGGAGGCTTGCGTCAGCATTGCCCAGCTGCTGCCCCAGGATGATGTGGAGCACGTAAGTGGATCCGCACCCAAATCCCACACACTCTTACTTACAATATCTTCCCAACTTCTTAGCTGGTTCTGCCCACGCTGCGCCAGTGCGCCAGCGACTCCTCGTGGAGGGTGCGATACATGGTGGCCGAGAAGTTCGTGGACCTGCAGAAGGCAGTGGGACCGGAGATTACTAGGGTCGATTTGGTTCCCGCCTTCCAGTACTTGCTCAAGGACGCCGAGGCCGAGGTTCGCGCTGCGGTGGCCACCAAGGTGAAGGACTTCTGTGCCAACCTGGACAAGGTCAACCAGGTGCAAATCATCCTAAGCTCCATTTTGCCGTATGTGCGCGATCTTGTCTCGGATCCCAATCCACATGTGAAGTCAGCTCTGGCTTCTGTGATCATGGGTTTGAGTCCGATGCTGGGCGCCTATCAGACGGTGGAACAGTTGCTGCCCCTGTTCCTCATCCAGCTCAAGGATGAGTGCCCGGAAGTCCGTCTGAACATCATCTCGAACCTGGACTGCGTGAACGACGTCATCGGCATTCAGCAGCTATCACAGTCGCTCCTGCCCGCCATCGTCGAGCTGGCCGAGGATTCCAAGTGGCGCGTGCGTCTGGCCATCATCGAGTACATGCCCGCTCTGGCCGGCCAGTTGGGTCAGGAGTTCTTCGACCAAAAGCTGCGCGGTCTCTGCATGGGCTGGCTCAACGACCATGTGTACGCCATTCGTGAGGCAGCCACCCTCAACATGAAGAAACTGGTTGAGCAGTTCGGAGCCCCCTGGGCCGAGCAGGCCATCATTCCCATGATTCTGGTTATGTCGCGCAACAAGAACTATTTGCACAGTGAGTGTTGGCTTCACAAATTTCCAGGACTTTAAAGATTTGATGGTTGTTTTGTTAAACAGGAATGACCTGCTTGTTCTGTCTGAACGTTTTGGCAGAGGTCTGCGGCACAGACATTACCACCAAGCTGCTGCTCCCCACAGTCCTCCTGCTGGCCGCCGATCCCGTGGCCAATGTGCGCTTCAATGTGGCAAAGACCCTGCAGAAGATCTCGCCCTTCCTGGAGGCCAGCGTCATCGACGCCCAAGTGAAGCCCACACTCGACAAACTGAATGCGGACACGGATGTGGACGTCAAGCATTTTGCTGCACAGGCCATTGCCGGCATAGCAGCAGGTAAGCAAGGATCGTTATAATAGTTATAAATATGTGGGGTATCTCTTTTATGATAGAATATCGATCCTAATAGTTTTTAAGATTCCAGAATATGTTTACGTATTAAGTATGCCAATTTATTAAGCATCGAGTAGAGGTTCAAAGAGTTAGACCACTTAATTATAAACAAATGTCCGTCTGAGGAGTAGCTTTAATTTACCTTGCCATCCTGCTGTAGAAATGGAACTGAATGTGTTTAGAACGGCGGTGCCGCCCTGCATGGGTGCCAAGCTTGAGGCCGCCATGAACTCGAAGCTGATCGTGGAACCGCCGCCACAGCCGGCGGCTGACGATGGTGTTCTGCAGGAGATGAACGGCCAGGCAGCAGCGGCGGCGGCGGCAGTGGAGCCGCCCCAGGCTGACTCCGAATGTTAGAGGATGAGTAGCCAACCACAAGAAGTGTGATGTTTGCCTCCCGCTGTCTCCAGCCAGTGTGTTTAATCTTCCTCGCCATGACTCAAATTCACCCTGTTGCCCTGTTGTTTGTTCAAGATAACGAAGCTAGATGTCAAATGATTAACGTGCGAATGCAGTGGACCACAAGCTATCACCGTAACCGATACTAATGTTGTACCATATATTTTTCTGTCTCTTTCCCGGTATCATCTCCACCACCACGTGGCCGTGTCTCTTACCCTTTCTGTGTGTCCGTGTGCAATAATATATTTTTGTACATTTGTTTACAGCGTAATCAACCTTCTTGCATCTTTTTTATTCTATTTTTAAAAACTGTATGTATTTAACGCCG